>NC_060169.1:8433560-8449497 GCF_021292245.1 Micropterus dolomieu | reverse complement strand
ACTTACAATGCTGTCCTTTCATCACTTCCCAGGAAACTCAACAAACGTAACCTATTGACCTCAGGTGAAGATACCAACGATGGTCGTTCAGTCTTGGCCACAGGTAGTCTTAACGACTGTAACGACTGTCGTCACAGCAACAAGGAACACTAACGAACCAGCGGTATCGATGACCCGGGCCAACGACCCCACTGAGGTTAAATAGCTGAGTTTCCCTGCCAGTCAGTCAGAACTGAAGAAGTCCTTTGGATGAGGGACGAAACGTCTTCCAGTATCTTCAACCAAGTCCAGTTGCCCTTGATTTTAACCTTCATTGGGTGCACAAGCAGCAGGGATGACTGTAGCCTGGAGAGGATTGTCAGGAAAAGGCCATTCAAAGTGTGGGGGAGCTTCACAAGGAGTGGACTGAGGCTGGAGTTACTGCATCAAGAGCCACCACACACAGACGGGTCCTGGATATGGGCTTCAAATGTCGTATTCCTCTTGTCAAGCCGCTCCTGAACAAAAAACAACATCAGAAGCATCTCGCCTGGGCTAAAGGAAAAAAAGAACTGGTCTGTTTCTCAGTGGTCCAAAGTCCTCATTTCTGATGAGAGCACATTTTGCATCTCATTTGGAAACCAAGGTCCCAGAGTCTGGAGGAAGAATGGAGAGGCACACAATCCAAGATGCTTGAAGTCCAGTGTGAAGTTTCCACAGTCTGTGTTGGTTTGGGGAGCCATGTCATCTGCTGGTGTTGGTCCTCTGTGCTTTATTAAGTCCAGAGTCAGCGCAGCCATCTACCAGGACATTTTAGAGCACTTTATGCTTCCTTCAGCAGATGAGCTTTATGGAGATGCTGACTTCATTTTCCAGCAGGACTTGGCACCTGCCCACACTGTCAAAACTACCAAAACCTGGTTCAATGACCATGGGATTACTGTGCTTGATTGGCCAGCAAACTTGCCTGACCTGAACCGCATAGAGAATCTATGGGGCATTGCCATGAGAAAGATGAAAGACATGAGACCGAACAATGCAGAAGAGCTGAAGGCCGCTATTGAAGCATCCTGGTCTTCCATAACACCTCAGCAGTGCCACAGGCTGACAGCATTCTCTAGTTCTCTGGGGTTCTACAGTAATTTTACAAATCATTCTACTCTACTCACCTTCTTCAATGCTGTCTGCATGAAGACACTAACACTACAAGTGCAACAATAACTGTATTAGTAAAGAAAAACATAAGGAATTATTTTCATAAGATTGTTTTGTAAAGACATTTATCATTGCTTTTTTTTGTTGTATTGTTTTACCTCTTCAATTCCCTAAAATGACAGAACTTAAATTACCTTACAGGGTAAGAAAACTGTCTTTCCTAAGTCATAAATATTTAACCTTTGAGAAGTCATGGGTTGACTTTGTATCATTTTAGAGGGCCACAAATAAAAATGGTTGGGAGCCACTGTACACTGCATCTGTTCTTGTACATCTTCTGTTCTGACACAGTGCATGGGATCAACACATTTATCTTTCATTTGAAGGACAACCTACAAGCATTGGCAAAGTAAGAGGTCTGTGAGCACCAATAGCCTACTAGTAAGAGCTGTTACGCATCACCGCATCAATCGGATAGATATCTAGAGGAAACAATTAAGACTTAGCAAATAGTGCAAGCAAAACAAGGAAGTTGTAAGGAGACAGAATACAGGAAGTGCATGTTAGAAGTTAAATTGATATAAATTCACTTAATTTGAGAGGGGGGTGTTGTGAGTCAGTAACACTTTGCCTTCACTTTATTGAAACCACATACTTACAGCACAAACTGGCAGTGACAATCTTTAACTTCATCAGAAAGAAGAATGCTGAGCACGTGAACAAATAAACCAACACAAGGGAATAACTGAAAAAGTCAAACAGGACCATCAAACCAGGGGTTAAATCAGATCCAACTGTGTGATTATATAAAGTCATTTAGGGCTTTAACCACTCAAATATCTCAGAGATGTTTGAAAAGTGAGTGCACTATTTGCATTAACGATTGAAAAACGAGATTAGAAATGCAAAATCGCTTGTAATAATTAAGACACGTAAGTTAAGACTAACTAAAAGCACGAACGATCTGTAGCCTCTGCACCTGTTTTGCAACATTGACATATCTTTGTTCAACTATCCTTGGAATTATTTAGCAGCGTGAACTTCACTCGTCATTTCAGAGTGCACCTCTTTGGCTTTATGGGGTATTAAATGTTTATTTTCCGGATTTTTACGAGCACACAGGGGCAGAAAAAAACCCACAGCTAACGTGTCCCTCCTTGTAGTAAACAGTAGAAACGCATTCAGGGAATCCGGACATCCCGCCCGTGCAGAACAATCATCTCCTCCACGTTCGCGCTAGTCTGTCAGGTGGGCGTGTTTCAGCTCTGCCATTGGACAAACACTTCCCCTTCCTCCCTGGCTTCCGCTTTCTTTTCATGCGCACGCCCAGCCACTGAATAATGATAATAATGATCAAGATGGCTACTACGGAATCCTCCTTGCGGTAGCTAACCACCAATTTCATGGAAGCACCCAAAACTGCGATTTCCCACAGTTTAAGTCCCTCGTAGGTGACGGGGTCGGTGCCAGGGTCAGTACTATATGGATTAACACGGGCTGGGAGGAGATAAAAGTCATTGTGTCGCCTGCTGCACTCATTCCGAGGAAGCTAGCTAGCAGAGCAGCCAGCTAGCTGTACTTGTCGACCATCTCCAGGTTTAGCTTTTCAGCCCGCGGCGGCTCAGAGGAGTGCGGCGCTCCCCGTTTTGCGTGCCCGCTCGTCGGACGGAGAGCGTCAAATGGCAGAACCGAGGAAAGTGCCGTTCGTCACCATCTCATCCTTCAACGCCTCGCCGCCGACCCCGGAGTCCAGCAAGAAACGCCGCCGCGAAGATGAGGCCGTCGACATCACTTTTGGGAAAGATGGAGGTGGAAGTGTCGCGGCGGCAGGGTCAGAAGGAGGAGGAGGAGGTCCGTTTGGGAATGTTACCCCGAAAGGAGGCGAGGGCGAGACCGACGAGGCGAAACCCACCGTGCGCCTCAACCTCCCGCTGACCGAGCCGAATGAACGAGCGTCCGCGGAGTTCAACTACGGCGAGCTGGTCAACTCAACTCTTTCTCAGGTACGGAGAGAGCAGAGCCACACAGCGGGCACCATGATGCGAGCAGGAGGGGCCTAACCTGGCATCACCTCACGAGTGGTGCCTGTTGGTGAGGCCGAGGTGTACCACTCAGAGATGCTGTTATTTACTTAGACACTTTTAATCTTGCATGTTGTGTGTCAATTAGGCTCTCAGCAGTGACCCAGTGAATAACTCGTTATGCTCAGTATTTACTTATTGGAACCTGACCAAGAGTCTGGGCAGGTAGATTCAGTCAGGGAATTCATCAGTGTTCAAAATGAATGTTGCATGCTATTCAGAGATTTGCATATTGTATTTCCTTAAAACTGGGGGACTTGTGAGAGAGAGATAATTGGTAAGGCAGATGTATTTACTTGTAGTCCCTGGTGTGAGTGAAACTCCAGAAACACCGGATCCTCCTCCTCTGTTAGACCCCCTCCCTGCCTGGTTAATGTCACATTCATGTAATTTATAGGAGATGGATGGTAGAGAAAAATCCCTTGTTTACAGCTTTCTATAGTCTCAAGACACTTCATAGTATTTATTTTGGCTGACGTGAGGAGTCTCTATGATTTTGAGGCACTTCTGTGTTATGAAGTGCCAAGTTGGCTAAATCTGAGCTCTCAGAAAAGTCCCAGTTATAATAACTGCTGGGATGTTGACATAAACTTTATTTACAAACCATAATCTCATAATTACTTTTACTCTAATATGACATGGATGTGGCCATATTCTTCAAACTCCACCCACCCCCCTGTTTTGCAATGCAAACCATCTCTGATTTGAAATCGCGCCCCCAGAACTCATCATACAACCGTCTTCACAGGCTTCGTAGTAAACAGGTCTACATGTGTAAATTCATTGAGTTTCCCTTTAACGAAGACCTGACTGATGAGGTTCATATCCATATTAGAGAATAGGCACTCTATGTAGAAAAACATTAAAAACCCCTTTGCTCCCGTTTCATTATGTTGACAGATTTCTTGTTTTCCTCAGGTAAAGCCTGCAGGCTCAACAGTACCTAAAGGACTTGCTCCTCCTTTGGACCCCAATGACCCCTTTGCTGACGATGAGAGGGAGAGACGGGAGGTAGAACAGCTGGCCAAGAAATTTGAGAGCAAATATGTGAGTGTTACAGTCTCAAGATATATGAATTTATTGCTACAGCTGTGACTGTGTGAATGTTGTGTGTGCAGAAAGATGTCTAATATATATGTTTTAAATGTTTTTGGCCCCTGTGTTTTCATTCTCTGTTCGCAGGGTGGGGTCCCAAAGAAGAAGAAAAAGGACAGGATGCAGGATCTCATTGACATCGGCTACGGCTATGATGAGACCGACCCTTTCATAGACAATTCAGAGGCTGTGAGTTCCCTTTTGCGAATGCACACGCATCACTTTCTGCATTACTCATATGTCGTCACTTATATGTTAAATTATTTTTTTAATAGTCAGCACGAAGCCCAGACTTTCACCGTACATCAAACTATTTTCCAGTGTGTGCGCCTACAGTGCTTGAAGGTTTTAGTCGTTCTTTTTGGCTGAAACTGTCGACTGGGATCAAGTGAAGCTTGGTACACATTGATTTTATCGCCACAGTCACTTGTGTTTGAGTGTGGCGGTAATGGAAGATATTGTCACACAGTGTAACATGCAATGGGAATGAGATCCTTACTGGAAAAAAAAAATGAGTTGTGCTCAGTGGTGAAACGGCTTGAGAAAGATTTTAGATAGTTTAATTATAGCATCTGTACAAATCCTCAAGCACATAACTTTCTTGTATACTAACTGTAAAAACAGTATGCCGCAAAGAGTAGTTTAAAGTGAAGGTCTTATGTGGAATAGATTTGGGACAACAGTGTAATTTTTGTTGTTTTTCTTAGTGGTAAAAGGTTGGTGCCGCACGCAGCAGTAGAAGAAAACTAACAGTAATTATACTTCTCTCCTGGCCTCAGTATGACGAGCTGGTGCCGGCCTCGCTCACCACAAAACACGGAGGCTTCTACATCAACACAGGCACTCTGCAGTTCAGAGCAGCGTCCGACTCTGAGGGAGAAAATGCAGGCACGGAGGATAATCACTTCAAGGTACGCTCTCCCTTCTCTGCACTCGTATGAGCACATAGTGAAGTATATGTGCAGGCAGCTCCAAGTTAATATTAATAAACCAAATCCTTTGGACCTGTTTGTAGAAGATGAAAGATGGCGAGGAGCGGGTGATAAAGAAACGTCGGAAAAAGCAAGATGGTGGAATTCTGGAGGACAAGAAACCCAGAAAGAACAAAGTACCAAAGTCCGGGTGAGGTTTTCATTTTTCTTCAGTGCTTCTTCTCAGGCTTGTTGTTTCTCATATTTTTTCCATGCACAGAATATTTCCTATTTTCACAAGTCTGTGTGATAATGCTGTCTCATGTGTAGATGAAGTTGTAAAATCGTATAGTTTGGAACAATAAGTTCTCTTATTTGAAGTTAGTCAGATGTTGTGTTGTCATGGTTGCCCATCTGCACCCTTGCCCTCCCAGGAAGGTGATCACTACAGATTAATTCCTGAACATGTTCTCTGTGTCAGTCAGTTAATTGTCTTTCTTCTTATTGTGTCTTCTGTGCTGGCAGAGTTTCATCCCTGAATATTCATCGGCCAGAAAAGAAAAAGAGGAAGAAGCTGATGAAGGACTCGATCCACCTGGCCAACATGCTGCGGCGCTTCACCAGGGAGAAGGAGGAGATGCGCAAGAAGAACATGGCTGCAGCCGGCCTGCCACGACCCGCCACCAAAGTGCCCAACACCAACAGTGCACTCCTCAACACCCATTCCAAGGCTGCTGGCAGCAACGACTGCAACATGTCTGACCTGGCCGCCGACCCCGCTGTGATGTCGCTGCTGGGCTCGGCCAATAACGACATTCTGCAGGACATGATGGGTGACCTGGACTTCGGGATGCTGGACTCTCCTCAGCCCTCTAGTCCAGTGCAGGGAGAGAATGGCTCCTTTGGGATGGGACATAAAGCAGGTGCTAGCAGACTGTCACAAGGTAACGTGATGACCCCTCCTCCTCTGCCCAGTGGACTCCCAGGCCCCCTCGCAAAGCGCATCGAAGACTTGAGAGCGGTACGGACCTCAGTATTCCACTGGATCACATGTTTTCTTAACCAACAATTACTTTCATTATCGATCAGCAGATTCTTTTTTTATTAGTTGATTCATCATTTTGTCTACAAAATGTCTTATAAGAGTGAAAATGTGCATTATTATTGAAAAAAAATGACATAGATTGTTCAATCTAACCTATACTCCAAGTAAATGGCGGCAGATAAATTTTCTTTTGATCGACTAATTAATTCAGTGACTAAACTTGAGTGTAAATTAAATCTGATTAGGACGAATCATGATACAAATAATGTTCTTGTTCTAATGGGACTGCAGAAAACCATCCTGATGATATTTGGCACAAAGGGCTTAAACATACGATATCCTCATGCCTTTTGTGATAGCTGTGTTTATGTGACACACTCTTAGGATAAATGAGATTAACAAATCATCATGTGTTATCTAATGCTTGTCTCTTGGCACAGGCGTCCCGGCTGTTTGACGAAGAGGGCAGGAAGAAATTCTTCACATTGGACATGAACAACATCCTACTGGAGTGAGTACCTTTCACACTTTTGCAGACATATTAAAACAGCAAACGCCCTACACCTAATGAAATCTCCATATGTGTCTGTGTGCAATAGTATTGAGCTGCAGGTTCAGGAGCAGCCTGCAGAGGTGCGTTCAGCCGTCTACTCTCACCTGGAGGCCTTCGTGCCCTGCAATAAAGAAGCCCTGCTCAAACGCCTTAAGAAGCTCAGCCTCAACATACAGGTGAGCCGGAGTCAGACTGTTTAAAGACACGACGAGGACAAAAAATGTTGCCAGGATGCAGCGCTGGAGGACTTGCAGTCCGCCTATTAAATACTGGCCTCTGCAGAATTGAATGGCTACATGTTGTGTAATGCAGGAGATTCATCACAGGGAACCACAGTGACATGAATAATTTTTCATTCTGTTTTATTAAGTCGATTAGAAAATGATGGCCAGCTTACGTTACCCATTTTTCTGTAAAGGACATGCCTCTAAATGTAACTGTGTTAAAGCTCTTGTTTTTTGTTACTGATGGCTATGTGCCATTATCCAATTATATATTTAGCATGTGAGTGTTGCCGTTCAGCGTGCGCGCACGTGTGTGTGTGTGTGTGATTTCTGACCGTGCTTATCTCCGTCGCCCAGGATGACCGCCTCCGAACGCCCCTGCTGAAGCTGAAACTGGCAGTGTGCAGTGTGATGCCGGAGCAGATTGCTCGATACAACATGGACTGTATCGCTAAAGTGGCAAAGTAAGGACAGAGAGGACCACAGATTATCACACTCAGTGTATCTGTTTTCTTAACATATTTCCCGTCATATAATTTCTAAGGGTGCTACATGATGTTTGTTTCTGTTCACAGGCAGCAGTCTGAGGAGGGAGAAAAGAACGGGTCAGAGGATGATGATGAGGAGAAACCAGGGAAGAGGGTGATGGGCCCTCGAAAGAAGTTTATCTGGGATGACAAACTCAGGTCAGTTTCACTTAGGAAGGGAGTTAATTTCTCATGCAAGTGGCTGTGAATGCACACAGTGATCGCAGTTGTTTTACCCTCTGCAGTGATTTAGAGTCGGGGAGTTCTTACTGTATTGTTTGTATTGTGTGTGCTTGCCAGGTTGCTGCTGTGTAACCTGGTGCGGGTGAAACTGGGCTGCTATGAGCTGGAGGGCAAGAACACGCTGTCTCTCGAAGACTACCTTAAAGCCTTCATGGAGACTGAAGTCAAACCTCTCTGGCCTAAAGGCTGGATGCAGGCCAGGTCAGAGGATTTCTAATAACTACCTGCTATCTTCTAACAATAGCTTTAACTAGCAAGACAAGCCCAAAGGTTAATATTTTCCGACATGTATATTTCTGTTTTACAGGATGCTGTTCAAAGAGAGCATCATGGCTCATGGTCACCTCACAGGCTACACGTGAGTCATGTGACTTATTAGCAACCGATTTTAAAACTGACTTGTTTAGCTTGTTCTCACTCTCTTATGTTTGTTTGCTCCAGAGCAAAAAAGAAGATGGTCTCTACCCCCAAGGCCAAGCCAAAGGTAAGATATATAAAGATATGGCTATATATTATTATGCTTATGACATGATTGCCTACTACTTTCTATGTATATGTGTGAACGCAGCATTAGAATGCTGTAAAGAAAAGAATGATTAGAGCAACTAAAAAGTCTTTAAACGTTCAAATGGGCATGAGAGGAATGTTATTACCTGTCCTTTTAATGTGACTAGGAATTGTGTAATAATGTTAGGAGATGATATAGTTTTTTTGTGTAATCTGTTCTTCCAGGAGGCAGTGTGGGTTCAGCGGTCCACACCTTCAGCCACTCCCTCGCCTGCAGCCCAGGTTGCCAAGCGGCCACCTCAGTCACCGTCTGAGCCCATATGTCTCGATTCCCTGGACGAGGATCTGACCGCTCCCTCCCTGGATTCCATCTCCCAGGCCCTGGCCATCCTCGGCAACGCAGCCAAGGGCCTGGCCCACGGGGACAGCCCCCCGTCCCCAGATGGACCCAAGACTGCCACCAACCCCTCTTCTCTCCACTCCTCGCCTCTCCTCCAGCAGCAGAAAAAGAGCTCTGTCAGCACTCCCAGCTCCAATGCACCTCACTACATCTCTACCTCTTCGTCTTCCTCCACCTCTCTGTCTCGGCCTCCTTCCATCACATCCTCTCCTCTGACCTCAGTGAGGATGGATGGGATGGGGGTGATTAAGGGCACGGTTCAGGCGCACAGACATTCAGTGTTGACCACTCAGAGACCTTTGAGTGTGGGTGTGGCTAAAGCCAACATGCCCACCTCATCGTCGTCACCTAAACCGCGTCCCCCGCCCACTGCGTCTCCGCTCATGGCCCCAGGATTAAAGACGGGGGTCTCTGCTCCCCCATCTGGCCTCCTCAAAGGCAGCAATAATAATAAAGCCACGAGTAGTGACACTCTCATCTTCACATCGCCTCAGTCTCGGCCCCTCCCATCTCCCTCACACATGACCATCAAAACCTTCCAGACACCTCGCCTGCCCCAGGCCCAACAGGGTAAGTCCTCCCTCTCTCAAACGCTCACGGGAGTTCAGCCCCAGCCCCGGCCTCAGTCTAACTTCATCACCCCTATGCACGCTACTCTCACCAAGTCCACCCACAGCAGCATCCCGCCGATCGTCAAACTCACTCCCCGCACCCCTAACCCTACCGTAACCACTATCGCCTCACCCTCCATCTCTCAAAGCCCCAGGTCTCAGGCAACCCCCTCCATACACCAGTACTCGCCCAAAACCCCAGCAGGGTTCCGCCCGCAGTTCTCAGGTGCCCAAGGAGGCGCAATCAAGCCGGGGCAAGGCGGCTACACTCCCCCAGGCAGCCAGAAGACCCCCAACAACAACAGCACCACCAACACCAGCCTTATTAACACCATATCCATAAGCAAGCATTCAGGATCCAGTGCCTCCCCCACAACGGCCTCTGCCAACCCAGGCCAGCGTCAGAGGCCCGGGGGCGGGACACCTCAGGGGGCCAAGCCAGTCGCGTCTGTCCCATCGTCATCTGTCTCTTCACAGTTGCCACAGGTTTGTTCTGTTTAGATACTTGTAGTGTTTGCCTCTGATTGTCCAAATGCATTATTATCCAGCACACATGCACTGCAGTCATGTGATCATCCCCCACTTTAGCACTGAAACATCATTGAACAAGGACACGTGGTTACTGTTTCAGGTTAAAGTGCACAGAAAAATGGCAGTGAATGTTACCTGCACTAAGTGCTGATCAACGGGTGTCACGGTCATGTCACCAAACATAAAACTGCATTTATTTAAAGGGTCAGTTCACCCAAATCACAAACGTGTTCCATTTACCCTGAGCGGTGTGTAACCATGTAGTTTCATTTGCTATCCACGAGAGTCCACAGACCTCAACAGTGTTCCTTTGGAACGTGAAGGAAACTAATTATTGTGGTCCACAGTAAAGTCTGTGTGTAAGTCTACCAAGTCAAGTAGTTAACTTGAACCTGGCTTCTAGAAAGACGTGTTATTGTTGAATTTGTGAAAAGTCTGTTTTCAACCCTTCAGGTGCCTCAGTTAAAATCCCATTCACCTTCAGTGTTGGGGTGGATGTCAGACACAAATAAAGCAAAAATGACCTGCATGATTACATACCACGAAGGGTTAGTGCAATGGAACAGAGTACATTTACTCCAATACTCTGCTTGAGTGCAGTGTTGCAGCACTACTTTAGGGCAGTATTTATATTTTATGCTATTATACTCTATATTGTAATGTTTACTTTAGTACATTTACTTGACAGCTGTAGTTGCTGTTTCAGATTTAAAACACAACCTTATTAAGATACATTTTACATTAGTCAAGTCAACAGAAAATGAATTGTTTCAGACATTTCTTCAAGCAAAAATGCCAAACATTCACTAGTTCCCGATCTTCCTTTGGGAGTATTTGCTGCTTTTGTTCACTTTTACATCACAATAAACTGAATATATTTGGATTCTGGACTGTCAGTCAGACAAAAGAAGCAACATGAGGATGTCTTCTTGGATTAAGAAATTGTGATGGGGATTCTCAACATATTTTTTTTGTATGTAAAATGGTAAATAGCTTAATGGATTCATTGATAATGAAAATAATCACTAGTTGCAGCCTACATTATTATAGATGAAACACACAAAATACACAACAGTGGCTATACAGTGTATATAGTGGTAAACAAGAGTCTCCTGTAATAAATACACAATATAGTAAACACTAACACAACGAGGGGCGGTTCTGCTAGTACTTCTGATACTTTTTGTTGATATAACTCAGACTTCTACTCAAGTAAGGTTTTTAATGGAGGACTTTTACATCTAAGGTTTTAAATTGGGGTATTGCTACTTATACTTAAGGGAAGTACTTGTTCTGACACGTTTGCTCTTTCTTTTAAACCTGCAAGATTATTTTTAACCCCATTTCTGCTCAGGTCTCCACGGCAGGTAGCGGCAGTCTGCTCGGCTCAGCCTCGACTCTTCCCCTGGGGTTTGGGATGCTGGGGGGCCTGGTGCCCGTATCCCTGCCCTTCCAGTTCCCCTCGCTGCTAAACCTGCCTCCACTGGGTACAGCAGGCTCCAGTACAGCAGCCGGCTCTGCAGCCAGTAGCAATGCATCATTCTCTACCCTGACCCAGAGTGAGTGACGCACGCGAGGCATAAACATGGATACTGTATACTGATGAAATTTCAATTACACGCCGCACACACATTTAAAATTGGTAGCAGATACTAAATGTAATTTAAATATTACATGTACGTATGTGATTTAATTGGTGTATTCATATATTTTTACACATTAGGCAGGAACGCGTGTAGCTTTCTCTGCTGCTGTCTGTTGCTGTATAGGCCTCGTTTTGTGTTGTATGTTACAGCATCATTTGTTTAATCACCATATTGTGTGTCAGATGTAAGTTTGTGATTTTTCTCCGGTTTGACATTATTCCATTTTGTTTGCTCCATTTCCCCAAATTTCTCCCTTTTTTTTTTTTCTGCACTTCTTAAAACTGTGCCAATCCTTCTTGGTTACTTCCCCACACCTGTCGCTCACTTACCTCAAACTTCTGTCTTTATGCCCTCCTCTGTTTGGCGGTCATTACCTGTCCTTCACCTCTATGCCATATTGCTCCTTTTCCTTCTGTCCTTTCTTCTCCCCTCCCTCCCTCCCTCCCTTCGTTGGTATCTGTCCCTCCTTGTTCCCCTGTCCTGTCTCCTCAGATCTGTATAAGAGTCTCCAGTCAGGGTCTCAGGTTGCTCTGCCTCCTCACTTGCAGCTCGCTTTCTCAGGTAAAATCTGACCCACCCTCAAAGCCTGCTCCATTTACTCCCTCCCCTGCCTTCCTTTTCTCCTTTTCAAGTGTCTGGTGTTCTTTGTCTTGGGTTGTCCCTTTCTGTCTGGTCCTGTTCTCTGCTCGTTTGTTGGTGGCAGCATGCCCTTTTTCTATGTAGTCATTTTAGCTGTCGTCCAATCTCTAGAATGTTCTTCTGTCTGTCGATGCTTTTCGCTGACATTTTAAGAACTGTATTATTCCTGTCCAGATGTCAGTCAGAGCCAGGGGGGAGACGCTAAGAGGAAGACTCTATGATACAGCTGGACTTAAACGCTCAGCGGCTGCAGTCTTATGAAATAACAACATGTTGGACAAATCAGGATCATGGAACGTGACTTTGGAAGACCGATGGACAGACCACATGTGATAGGGGTCTGAAATGAGGACCGGGTTACATACTTACTTGATCTGCTCAACTTTTCATGAACATCAGTTAAATATAACTTTTTAAAATTATTTGATAACTTTTGAAATACTATTCTTCATAGAATTGTTAAATTAAATGACAAATACAGTTTGTCAATGTTTACAAGATAGACCTATATCACTGTGGACAGGGAGAAGGTATGAATGGGATTTTTAGCTGTGTGAATGTGCGTGTATGAGGATTTGAATGCGTTTGGTTTGTGGGATTGAAAGTGTGCCTTTGTAGGTCTCCTCCCTCTTTGATGCATGGTCAGTGTATCTATTTGGTGCTGTTTTTATCATAATGTAATTATCACTGATACCTGTAAGAAATGTAAACTGCAAATTGAATGAACTGGGTTTTGTCAACAAGAGCCGTACACTTTTTCATTGTTCTTGAATTCGTTTCTGTATAGAACTCAAACCTACTTTTAATTAAAATCTTTCCCCTTCACAATTGAGTAATTTAATGAAACCCTAACCCTCTAAAACAAAATACTTAAAACCAAGTTTCCCCTGGACTCCATACAACACCCAAGTTTTAAGGGAGCATCTGTTACAGAATTAACAAAACTAAGGCACCACACATTAATGGGCAGTGTAGATTTAATTGACAACTTCATTTGGTTATTAAATCAAACTTCAATTATCAGTGAACCCTAACTCAACCCAGACATGACAAATTTGAAAATATTTAACATTGATCAATAATGTTCGCCAAGTTTCTGAAACAGCTTTTGACACCAGATCTAATTACCAGTCCAACAAATAACAAGCAACACAAAAAAAAACAATACAAAAGGAGAAACCGGTCGGTCAATCTCAGCAGTTTGTGAAAGACTTGATGTGTAAGGGTAACATGAACTGGCAGTGTGAGAAGGTCAGGACTAGCCGGCCTTCCCGGAGCTTCTCCCAGACGGTTTTCCCCTCAAAACATTGTCGCTTCACGTTTGCCTTTCGGGGCCTACTTGACCAGAGGTCTGGTCTTATCGTCGTCACCACACTCATGGGCTTTGTACTTTTTGACCTCAGCCATGTACTTTGACCAAGCATCTCTCTTGCCTGGTTCAGCCTGTAAGAGAGAAGGATCAACGTGGTTAACGGTGGAGTCAGAAGTACATAATTCAAACCGACACCCCACCATCAAAACCCAACATACCTCTGTGTCGTGTTTCTGCTTCTTTGCAACCATGCCGGTCTTTAGGAACACTCCGCCTCTGCGCTTCCCCACCTGGGTTAGGGGATAGAAGACTGAAACCGTTATAGGAGCCCTTGCAGATGGACTGCCAATGAAGGAGACTACACCAGAGCAGAAGGTCTACATTTAGACTCTTGCGGCACCACCAGTGAAACCATCATCACTGAGGAGCATCCCTAGCCTAGACTTCTCTACAAATAATACATATTGCCACAACGTGTTCACAAAATAATGTATATCAAAAACACTGACGTGTGAGATGCTACTGGCAATTATAATACTGACATGTTGACCATTATTTCAGGATGTAATAAATGAAGTGCCAGTTAAGAAAAGACTCAGTGAGTGGTGCTTCAGTTTGGATGTGTGTTGAACTACTGCTCTCTCATCTTACAACTGCCAAACCCCTTACAAAGCTCGTCACGGGAGGGGGCTTCTTTTCCACTGAAGTCTGTCCTTGCTCGGTGTCTCTCGCTTCTCCAACTGTTTGCTGCGTCTCCTTTTTCCTCTTCTCCTCCTCCATCTTCTTCTTGAACATCTCCATGAAGCTGCCGTCGTTAGCGAACGCGTTTCCCCCGGGCACCGGGGTTTTGCTCGATGCTAGCGCGGGGCTGCTGGAGGGGGACGCGGGGCTGCCGCAGCTGGAGTCGCCGCTGCTGCCGCCGCCTCCGCCGCTTGTTTGGGGTTTGCCGTGTGAGCGCTTTGAATCCATGATTCCTGGGCGTAATGTTCACACCGGTACAGTCCAGCCGCTCAACGTGACAATGTGTCCGTCTTCTAAAAAGTATTGCTTTGTTGCGAAGTTGGCGTTGAATGAATAGCACGGGCAACACGCTGCACGACAGGCTGGACCCCACCCTCAATACAACACAAAAAGCTCCGCAGTCTGACTGAATAGCTAACGTTACACAGTCCAGTTCAGTAAAACGTGTACTTCTTTTTTAAAAGAAAAGGGCGAACTAAAAAGTCTAAAAACGCTTCACAATGTCAGCCCTTTCGCTTTCACCCCCCGACAAAAACAAAAGCAGGCGCTGGTCCGGCTGCTAACGTGGCTAATGCTGCGGGCTAATGCCCGGTTTAGTGCGGCCTTTACGGACGAACAAACTCAACTTCACCCTCCAACTCATGTGTGGGATGTGTCCAAATATAATAACACAGTCAAACTGCACAATAAAGTCCGAATACCTGCAGCACAGACTATGAACTTCGCAGATTTGACCAACACTTTTCGATCAGTTCAGTCGCTGTCGGCCATGTTTAATGTCTCTTGATGACGTCACAGGGCGGCTATGGCGCCCCCTGCTGTGCCGGAAGTGAAACTGATATTTAAATATACCCCCCTCCAAAATCATGCTAATATCAACTACTGTTGCTGTCCTGCAGTGCTTGGATTGAAACATCCAAACATGTTAAACATATACTTTATATACTGTGTAGATTATAAGTCAGCGCTCCTCTTTAGCTGTTATTAGTAAATCTAACTGCCAAAAATGAATCACTAAACAAAATCCCCATTTCACATGTTTACTTGGGAATCAATATTTTATTTCCCTATACACGTTTTCCCTTATTTGTCTCTGGGTACTTTGTAAATACAAGTTCTGGACAAAGGTAGTAAAGCAGGCTTGTATACAGGGGTGTATTATATTAATCGCAATGGATTTTAGGTAATCGAGAGTTATCGAGAGTCTATTTCTAGGATCATCAGAATCAGAAATACTTTGCCTACCCTGGCTTTAAGCACAGTATTTGTCTCTACCATGCTGTTTTACATGATTTTGTTTAGTGATTCATTTTTGGCAGTTAGATTTAGGTAGGCCAGTTATCAAGTGTTTGAGAAATGCTTGTTGAAAGTGGTGTGACAGATAAACAATGCTTTCACCCTTTCACTCCACTGCATGAAGGATGTGAGAAGTCTGACTAATCTGTTCGGCCTTTAGAGCATGACAGAATAAAAGGGTAACCAGAAGAAGGGCCATAGTGATAAAACCCGGGTTAGTGTTCTTTCACACATCCTTTTGTCTCTGTGTGTGTGTGTGTGTGTGTGTGTGTGTGTGTGTGTGTGTCTCTGTGTGTGTGTGTGTGTGTGTGTCTGTGTGTGTGTGTGTGTGTGTGTGTGTGTCTCTGTGTGTGTGTGTGTCTGTGTCTCTGTGTGTGTGTGTGTGTGTGTGTGTCTCTGTGTCTCTGTGTGTGTGTGTGTGTCTCTGTGTCTCTGTGTGTG
>NC_060169.1:8422049-8433460 GCF_021292245.1 Micropterus dolomieu | reverse complement strand
TTAAGTAAAGTTTTGGGGTTACAAAATTTACTTTTGTGAATGTGGAATATTGCTAAAATAATGATGAGATTTATGAGATAATTGTTTTTGCTTTTTTTGTAAGTGCAGACATCATAAAAACCAAACAGCACATCTTTGTACAGCAGAGAAAAAATGTTGCAGCTGATATATTGTGCAAAGTCTTTCCAAAAAATAACAGTACAAGGACAGCTCCAAAATAAGTGTATGGTTGTTTCATAATGAAGTCCACAGAAAGAGCAGTTAATGTGAATGTCATTTCTTAGTCTTTGCAAATAATGTTTTGTTGGATAGCATGATGGAGAGGTTTGAAACAGACGTCTCGAGTTTTATTTGTGATATTTTTTTCTACTCGATATTTAAAACAAATCTTCCCCAGTAATAGATTACATATGGGATGGTGACAATGTCTTTCTGAAAAAGAGACCTAATCCTTCTGTTCCGGCTTGAAGGGCTGGATAAAAAACACATTTTTCTTATCATAATGTAATTTAACGACAACATACCGGTAGAAAGAAGCACTTCAGTGTTACCCTTAAATAACGTCATCACACCTTTTGGAATGGCGTCCATTATAACAGCAAACTCTTTAGGAGTGACAGGGATGTTACAGCAAGACAAGAATTTAGAATAGTTCATTAGAAAACATTCTGAGTTGAATAACTGTTTTACAAAAAGAATATTATTGTTAACCAAATCTGTAAAAATATATATTTGTTTTTTAATAATGTCAGTTATTCCAGATGAGATAACGATGTGGAGAGAAATAGTGATTGTACAGAAGAGACCAAGCTAACAGCAGCTAAATTGACGGCAATTTCTCAATATTGTAGTTGGACATAATGTTACGTCCCGAGGTGTCTAGGGATATAGGGACATAAACATAAACCAGATGTTGTTGGTTTGAAAGGATATTTATTTGAAGTAACGCAAATGGAGCACAAACAGAATGGGCCAATGGGTGCTGTGGAAATCAACAAACAATTATAACAAAAGGAGATCCTCAAAAGGAGGATTACTGCTCTACAGAGGTACTAACTAAAATTAGGGTAAACCAAAAGCTCACTAACCTACAGCATTTGCAAAAACCCAAAACACAAAGCGCACAGCACCCCTGAACCTGGTGAAAACTAACATAAAACAACTACGGTGTATGCAAGAAAGGTGTCAGTTATCTCTAAGCTTAAACCTGGCCCACTCCCTTACCATCACACAGTGAAACACAGTCAAAACACAAAGTCTGGCACAGGTAACAAAACACTACTACAAGCTCTGAGACATGTGTTCCCAAGGAAAGCAACTCAGGTCAGATTGCTGCCTCGAACAGCTGACCCGGCAGGCTTTTAAGCAGGTGGTGGTCGTCACTGTCGCCCTTTGATTGGCCCGTAGTAGCATGCCGCACCAATCGATGGCATTGTCACCAGAAACCCAGGAAGTAGGCGGGACCTTCCCTCCTCGTGCAGCCAATCCTCCGCGTGGGCTTGCACAGCCTGCTCAGCATACCAGATAGCCTACTCAAAAGCACAGGCAAATACAGGTGGGGCGTTGGCATCCGTAACAATAAGCAAAAAGTGAAGACCACCTAATTTGGAAGACATGTAATTTGGAATTAAGTTCCACATGGATTAATTCTGGATTACACAGAAATTTTCTGATCCTGTTGATTTTGAAGGTGTAGTAAAATCTAAGAAATTCAGGCCTCCAGAGTCAATAGTGTTCATTATCACAGTATTTTTTATATAATGGGTTTTGTTTTTCCAAATAAACTTAAATAACATCTTATCAACAGATTTACAAAAGGATGCAACAACATTTAGGGCAATAGCAGCATATGTTAGCAGATACCTTCATTTCGTTAAAAGAGTTCTACCTCTTAAGGATAAGTCTCTCTGGAGCCAGAGATTGAATCTTTTCTGAGTTTTATTGATATTGATTGGCTGAAGTTCAAACTGCATCGTTCATCTTCAGCTTTAGTTATCACAATGCCCAGATAAGTTACCTGAGTTTTCACTGGAGTGAGACCGCTGCGTCAACACGACAAGACAACCGTCATTTTCAACAGTTTTCTTAATAGCGGACCAGTTTCAAATATTGCAGTGAGTAATGCAATCAGGAGCAGACACAGTGAGCTGTTAGATAAAGAGCTGCATACGACAGGCTGCACACCTCCACCTTCTCAGCCAGGTAACCAACTCCTTTTACTTTCGCTGTTCGCAGACTCATGTTGTGTGCAGCATAAAGTCCGATCACAGAATTATGGACAATACCAATAACTGCCCGACAATAGTTTGTTTAGCGGCCAAACACTTCTGTGCCCTGTGGTATCAAAAGGCTGCTGTTAGTTCCAGTAACTACAGGTGTCTCATGCACAATGGGCAACGGGCAGCTGCATAATAGCGGCTGGGCTGAGTTCTGAGAGCATTTTCTAGTTAAGTAGGCCTATGTAGTAGCCTATGTAGATTTCTCATTATGGATTTAGGCCTACCATGTTTTTAAGGAGACTGTTCACGTTGATATAAGCTAATAAAAAGGTTCATTTTGCGAAAGTTGAAATTATTAAACAGTAACATGGCAATTGAATATCCGACCCCCACAGTTTCTGCTTTTAAGAAATGTAGCTGAGGACCCCTGATGAGGAGGTCAGTTAAACAGCCTACCTACTTCCGTTGGTGGTTAAGAATAAGTTTTTTGATAGTTTGGCAAGATGCTTTGCTTCCGAATAGCCAAAAAGACATCGGTGCATGTTGGTTGGCATTAGCAGCTTGCTGGTAACTAGTCATTTAACGTTTATGATATCCCATTTAAATTACAACCTGTTTGAATGTAAATAGGGAGATGACTTCATATACAGTCCAGTGTTTCCCATTTTCTCAGTCGATTGCGACCTGCCATAGTTAGTATAATCTGTACCCCCCATAGTTTCCTGATTAAACTTACTCAAACTTCTCATAAAATGTCATTTTTTTCCGCCATTGATTTGGCAAAGTATCTGTCAAACAAACTAAAACTGAAAGTGCCATGTGGCTTTGTTCCCTTATCAAAGAGCAAAAGACTGCAAGTTAATTAAATAAGTACAATATGTAGCCTATAAATAATATAAATAAGTACTTTTAGGAGGTTAAAAAAGTAGCTACCGGTAAGTAACTTTTTCTGAGTAAATTTTAAATTGGCTACTTTTTACTTTTACTTGAGTAGATTTTTATACCTGTAATTTTACTTGTACTTAAGTAAAAGTTCATCAAAGTAAGTACTTTTACATAAGTAGAATATTTTTGTACCCCTGATAAAGACACATTAATAAGTGTATTTACTTCCATTCAACATCACTTAATGGAATCATGACTTTTAGCTGTCAAAAAAGGAGGGTATGCTGTGATTCAGGAAGGATTACCTTTGCCTACACCCCTGTCTAAGACTGAACAATGGACAGATATCCAGTGGGACTAAAGGTTTAGCCCTGACCTAGCTTTTTTCTCAGTGAAGGAAGGATCCTTTGACTCATTCTGTTAGTTTAACTCTGTGGGGTACAGAAGCTACAACTGTCATGCTGAAAACGTGCCTCCAGTTTAATACACAGCATGATGCGTTCCAGGGATCTTGCAAAGTTTTTAATGTTTTTGTTAACCTTTGAAACCTGTGGAGGAGGTGCATAGATAAGATGCTTGCCTTTGGTGTGGGAGATCTGGGTTCAATTCCCACTGTAAGACACAAGTCCTGAGCAAGACACTTAACCCCTAGTTGCTCCAGAGGCGTGCGACCTCTGACATGTATAGCAATTGTAAGTCGCTTTGGATAAAATGAACAGTTGTAAATTGTATGCCTTCTTCTGCATTAACTGTTAGGTTTCCAAATTAGCAGCTCTGACTGATGAACCAAGATGTTTGTAGATTTAGCAAGAATATATGGAGATGTTTTTGAAGCGTATGTAGAAAAACAATAACAAAAAACTGGTTGAACCAAAAATGTTCACGAGAACTCTTTCAGTAACACTGTAATTCATTTGAATAAATATGTTTTTTTTTTATTGAATGCAAAACTGAAAGATTTATCCAACCGCACACACTGTTTTATAGTAGGAGGAGGAAAACGTGCTGGTCTCCTTAGCGTCCTGATGTCAGTTGCTTATTTCACATTCAATATGTTTTTGGTTTGTTTTAATAAATAAAAAAAAAAATCTAAAACAGGTTAAGTTACTCCCATCTCTGAAGATATTACAGCACATTAACAGTGCAGACACTAAACATTAAGACAAATTTAAATCTTTTAATAAAAAAGAAACAGAAACAACAAATTGAACAATCAGCAGAATACTTACATTGTCCTGCATAAGTTTCTACCACAGGCAGTAGCTTTGCAAAACCCGATGAATATCAGTTATTGCCGAAGACTCCTTCAAAAAAGCATCTCAGTCATGCACACTTGCAACTGACATTAGGGTGATTCCCAGAAGCATCCCAATAACATGATTAAGCATTTAAAACCTAAACTAAATAGCAAACTTGTTCCGGATGATCTCTCCACCCTCGACCTCCACCTGCTCATAAAGCCACTTCCTGTCGCAGCGGCACTCGACTCCACACTTGCGTGAGCCGCAGTCGGGGCAGGGGTAGAAGCATCCCATACAATCCACATCCAGACAGTCACACATGTCCTTGCTGTTAGAGAGCAGTCGGCCTTTGTTGTCGTACACTCTGCTCTTGGCTCCAATGCTTTGTCTGCATGCACGGGATGAAAGACTGACATCACAGAGTGCAATGATTTATGAAACACATTCTGAGGGCTGAAAAAAACATAATAATAATGATGTGAAAG
Organism: Micropterus dolomieu; assembly: GCF_021292245.1. NCBI lineage: Eukaryota > Metazoa > Chordata > Actinopteri > Centrarchiformes > Centrarchidae > Micropterus > Micropterus dolomieu. The sequence goes on along the minus strand of NC_060169.1, from coordinate 8,428,630 downwards.
ACGGTTTTGTCTTTCACATCATTATGAAACAATGGATGCATCTACAGTCAGATTTAATTAATCTCATTAATCAGCCCAGGGCCTAAAGGAAAACATACGTTCTGAAAACCCATACAGGATTGATGCAATCAGTTCGGGATGTTTAATGGATTCCAGCAAATGTTTTGTTATAAAGTGTTGCAATTTATGATTTTTGGGGCACCAACATTCCCTAAACCTAACTCATCTAGTTCCCTACATATGGCATACTGAGTACCACACACAGTTGATTTTGTCTTGGAATCCATCTATACAGTTTTAATAGACAGGTCAACTTAAAAACTACTGCGCCCCCTATGGCCAGCTGCGGTACTGGACAAACAAGCAAGGAGGCAAGAAGAGTCCTAGCATTAGATCTATTTAAAATAATACTGGCCTGTCACCTGTGTTAGGAAAGTTAAAAATACAAATTATCTATTATTCCTTCTAAAGCATACCACTCATTAATTAACTTTTGTGTTTTTTTGCACATGCACAATACCACTGAGACTTTGCACATTTACAGATATACACAATGGATTTCATATTCTATTTTCGATGGTATGTATATATATGCGTGTATATTTTATATTTAATATTTGTTCCTTTACTCTTTGCACTATATTCCGCTGAGCTGCTGTGCCAACTTGAATTTCAGGGGATCAATAAGGGAACATCTTGTCTTATTTTACCTGCCACTGTTATTTTGTCTGTAGTCTGTAGCGGACATAAACATACAATAACTATGGTAGCATATATTGGTTGTTTGCAAAAGATTACCGTAGCTGAAAGTAAAAGCTGTGTATTTAGCCACATTTTAACAAAGAATATGAGTTTGTAAGATGCTGAGGTCCTGGATGGTTAGATGTGAAGTGGATTTTGTTTCAAGAGAGGTTTAAAAGTTTCTATGTTTCGTTGTGATTGACTTTCTGCTTTGAAATTGGGGTTGCCATTTTGATTCATTGTGACTCAAAGCTGCATGCAGCTGCTTTCTACTCAGAATGCAATATGTAGCTGCATTTCATTCAGTTCTGTTAAGCTACTGTGTGTGTGTGTGTGTGTGTGTGTGTGTGTGTGTGTGTGTGTGTGTGTCTCTTCAACTGTGGGTTTCCAAATGGTAAATGTTGGAATGGTGGTTCTAGAAACTAGCATTTGCTCTTGAGTGTTCAGTTCAGGTTGTAAAGTGTTTCATGCTATCAATATCTATTGTACCTGTGCTGAAAATGTCACCTATGCTATACAGCTTGTGTTAGTGTCACAAATGTAATGTATATAAGTCACCATATCTTTTGTGTGTATTTTTCAGTTTCACAAGATAGTCTGGTGTTGGCCACATTACAAATGGAGTCAGAAAAAGCAGCAAATCATTCCCAGTGAAACAGAAGCAGGTTTATCTGGGATGGACTACATTATGAAAAGAGCTCAGTGTTTCAAAGGACACTCATTCACTTCACTAAAAAGCAGAAGAAATACTTATACTAGCCACTGTGAGAAGGAAGAAACACCCACACACTGTCTCACCTGTCAGACAGTTGTTTTCCTCCACGGCCTCCTCGTCCACCCTGTGTCAAAATAAATAATATAAATATAATAATATAAATAATAATTTTATTCTATGGTAAATTATCCCCTGCATTACTTTGTGTATTTGCTTTAGTTAATCATAAGAAAACAGACATATGAAAAACACCAAATGTGGTTTAAAGCTTTTAAGACGGCTTTGTTTCACATGATGACGCTGCTGAATGTTCTATTATAGCTCTGATGTTTCTGACAATATTAATATTAATATCTTACTATTACATTTATAAATGAGGCTCCACCAGATGCAACTCTTAAAACTTGTTGTGGTGGCAGAGCGTGGTGGACGGGCTGGGGTGTATGGTTTGGCCATGTCCTGGATGCAGGACGTCCTTGCATAAACTCCCATTATAGCAATATGGTAATAAAATTTTACTGGTTCATTTAAGTAACCTCAATGTCAAAAAAAAAAAAATTAACTAAGTCAAAAGGATCAAGGTGAAAGGCATTCAGTAACTGCTGCAAAACAACAGGAAATTCCATGAGCAAATTTACTATATTCATTTGTTTCGTCGGGTTGTGCTTGATGTTGTTCTCATTATGCTACCGTAGGGCATCTGCTGGGTCTCCAATGTGAACTATACACAGTTTACAGAGTCTGCAGTATCAGTTGTCTATTTGATGGTGTACTTGGTGTTTTCTGAACACATGAGTCATACAGATGACTTTACAGCACTTTCTGAACAGTTATTATCATCACTACTATAACTACTATCACTAGATGTAACTAGCTAAAAAGCTCATTTGCCACAATTTGGCCATTTTTTTCAGCCTCACTTTGTTGTGTTTGTGTATTTTTGCAGGTTTTTAGCTTAAAAAAAATTAATTGTCTGTAATGTTACACAATTTAAAGTGAATGGCTTTCAAATTTAAAACACTGGTATAATACTTTAAAAACGTAAACACAACACTATCCACCCACATTTCAGATATTGGAAACAGAACTCACCCTCATTCCTCCTCGTTTTTCTCTGCGTAGACTGGTGGCTTCTCTCACTCTGTCTCTGTCTGCTTGTGTTCCCATTTGATTTGCAACGTTTGCCTCCTTTGGTATCACGCCCCTTTTACGCAGTTCAATCTGTGGAATTTTCACAGTTACCTATTAACTTTCTTTAAAAGCAAAACAGGAGGACTTATTTATACTGTCTATTTAATGTTGTGAACAGGGTCCTTTATTAACTTTTTACTCTACCAGCCATAGGTAAACTGGAAACAAACTGCAAAAGATGATGTACAGTGATACAGTGTTACCTTTGTAACAACAGGTTTAATTGGGGGAAATGTTAACAGGGGTATGAGCTATTTAGCACTATTCTGCATTGACTCCTTTAACTTTTAATACATTAAGTACATTTTCCTGATTACAAAGAGCAGGATTTTTACTTGTACTTCTGCCACCACTGCTCCTCTTTGTCTATCAAGGTAAACACTTAATAAATACATGATATACACCAGTCAGCCATAACATTATGACCACCTGCCTAATAATGTGTAGGTCCCCCTTTTACCACCAGGACAGCCCTGACCTGTCGAGCCATGGACTTCACCAGACCTCTGAAGGTGTGCTGTGGTCCCTGGCACCAAGACATTAACAGCAAATCCTTTAAGTCTTGTAAGTTGCGAGGTGGGGTATCCATCGATCAGACTTGTTTGTCCAGCACATCCAAAAGATGCTCAATTGGATTGAAGTCTGGGGAATCTGGAGGCCAAGTCAACACCTTGAACTCATTGTTGTGTTCCTCAAAGCATTCCTGAACCATTTTTGCTTTGTGGCAGGGCGGATTATCCTGCTGAAAGAGGCCACTGACATCAAGAAATGCCTTTTCCATGAAGGTGTACATGGTCGGCAACAATGCTCAGGTAGGTGGTACGTGTCAAAGTGACATCCAGATGAATCAGAACGAGCATTAGCGTTTTCAGCAATTTGACCTACCGTAACTTGTCTGTTGGATCGGATCGTGAACCTTTGCCACCCATGATCAAGTTGCCGGTTCACCACTTTTCCTTCCTTGGACCACTTTTGATAGTTAGTGACCACCGCAGAGGAACGCCCCACAAGAGCTGCAGTTTTGGAGATGCTCTGGCCCAATCGTCTAGCCATCACAATTTGGCCCTTGTCAAACTCGTCCAAATCCTTACACTTGCCCATTTTTCCAGCTTCTAACACATCAACTTTGAGGACAAAATGTTCACTTGCTGCCTAATATATCCCACCCACTGACAGGTGCCATGGTTACAAGATAATCAGTGATTCACTTCACTTGTCAGTGGTCATAATGTTATGGCTGATTGGTGTAGTTACTATGTTTTCTAACAAGTTAGGTTAGCACGCCCACAGCCTAACACTGCTATGTTACCGACTGAACCTTGTGGGTAATTTGTGTGTGACGCAGAGTAGCAGGTTTGTTGTGGGAAAAGAGTCTCTCTCAGTGTGAGAAAAGTACCAGGAAGTTGCTGCAGTCACAGAAATGTGTATGCAACTAGACGAGGGTCCAAGCCTGAGACTGTGGGGCTCCTCTCAGACAAAGCTTAGAAAAAGGCAGCTCGCTGTCACAGAACTAAAAGGTCCCAGTTCATGCAGTGTACATGAGCTAGCTATATAACCGTAGTGACGGTCAATCAAATAACTGCAATTCAATTACTGACGGTCATAAATTACTTGCCTCCACCAGTGTGCAGAGATGCAGAACAAAACGTGTTTTTTGTATACAATGAGATTGGCACTATTTAAATAAAACAGACCCCGGTTGTGAACGCACCACACCTTTGATGAATCTTGCGAATGGGTGAATATGGTGGGCACTGCATCCTCCCTCAGAAACTGTTTGCCATTGTAATCCCTGAAGCAGTCGGCCCTGAAGTGCTCTGAGCAGAGGCAGGTGTTGGCAGTTGGGATGAAGTTTTTCATCCCCAGGCTGTGCACCCATTTGCTGGCAAGTTGAGGCTTGCTGAGTGGGAACCTGATACAAAGGAGAGAACGTAGATGACTTCAAAACAGGCTAAAAAAAAAAAGCAAATGTTTGTTTATGACGCCGTATTGTGTTTTCGTGGATATGATGTTGTTATGGCAACGAGGTAGTTGACGTTAGGTCTGATGCACCATGGCGAGTAAAAGATGCAAAATTAGTTTTAACTTGCAGTGGCCAAGAGGAGATAATGTCAATGAATGTAATTTTATGTTAACCATAACAGCTTCTATGTTCTGCCTTATTAAATAATGTTAAAACTATAAAACTAACGTGAGAAATCAGTTGTAACGGCAAGGTAACGTTACTGGAAACTTCCGCTTAACCGGAGAAAACGTACCTGTAAAATCGTATTTCCGAGCCTTTGACAAACTTATTGTTGCACCCGATTGCCGCACAAATAACGGGCATGGTGTGTTTTTTGTCGAAACTATGCGATAAAGCAGAAAAATGAGCTGAAAACGTGCAGAAAATGAGTATCGTTTGTTTGGTTCCGCTCCTTCCTCGATGAAGATAAAATCTATTTCCGTTTCAACTTCCTGTTTTGCCTTGGGAGAGGCTGCCCTCTAGCGGCGATCTTTTCCTCACTGTCAAAAACAACCACATTTATCTAACTATTCATCCATCCATCCATCCATCGTCAACCGCTTATCCTGCGTACAGGGTCGCGGGGAGCTGGAGCCAATCCCAGCTGACACTGGGCGAAAGGCGGGGTACATCCTGGACAGGTCGCCAGTCCATCGCAGGGCATTTATCTAACTATACAGGTGAAACTCGAAAAATTATCATATTGTGCAAAAGTTCATTTATTTCAGTAATTCAACTTAAAAGGTGAAACTAATATATTATATAGACTCATTACATGCAAAGTGAGATATTTCAAGCCTTTATTTGATATAATTTCAATCATTATGGCTTACAGTTTATGAAAACCCCAAATTAAAAATCTCAGAAAATTAGAATATTGTGAAAAGGTTCAGTATTGTAGGCTCAAAGTGTCACATTCTAATCAGCTAATAAATCCAAAACACCTGCAAAGGGTTCCTGAGCCTTTAATTGGTTTCTCAGTCTGGGTCAGTGGAATTCACAATCATGGGGAAGACTGCTGACCTGACAGTTGTGCAGAAAACCATCATTGACACCCTCCACAAGGAGGGAAACCCTCAAAAGGTAATTGCAAAAGAAGTTGGATGTTCTCAAAGTGCTGTATCAAGGCACATTGATAGAAAGTTAAGCGGAAGGGAAAAGTGTGGAAGAAAAAGGTGCACAAGCAGCAGGGATGACCAGAGCCTGGAGAGGATTGTCAGGTAAAGGCCATTCATATGTGTGGCGGAGCTTCACAAGGAGTGGACTGAGGCTGGAGTTATTGCATCAAGCGCCACCACACACAGACGGGTCCTGGACTTCAAATGTCGTATTCCTCTTGTCAAGCCGCTGCTGAACAACAAACAACGTCAGAAGCGTCTTACATGGGCTAAAGAAAAGAAGAAGAAGGAGCTTTATTGCCAACTAGTGTTCACCACATACAAGGAATTTGTTTTGGTGATAAGGTGCTACACATAGACAAACATACAGTCAACATAAATAAATGTGGAAATATATAAATATGGAATTGAAGAACAACGTTACAGATATATACATGAGCATTATTCTGGGTCTGTGCCATGCAGAAGTAACGTAACGGAAGAGAATATTGTGTACATATAAATATATAAACTTTCAAGATTAAACAGTATTTACATGTGCAGAGACATTTGTATCGTTTGCAAGGGGGGAGTGTCAATAGGGGACCCGGGCCTTGTTAATGAGGCTAGTTGCAGACGGGAAGAAACTGTTTTTGTGGTGAGAGGTTTTGGTCCTGATGGACTGCAGCCTCCTGCCAGAGGGGAGAGTCTGAAACCGTTTGTGTCCGGGGTGGGAGGAGTCAGCTGCAATCTTTCCTGCTCGCCTCAGAGTCCTCGAGGAGTACAGGTCCAGAAGAGAAGGAAGATTGCAGCCAATCACCTTCTCTGCAGA
>NC_060169.1:8394105-8422029 GCF_021292245.1 Micropterus dolomieu | reverse complement strand
TCAAGCGCCACCACACACAGACGGGTCCTGGACTTCAAATGTCGTATTCCTCTTGTCAAGCCGCTGCTGAACAACAAACAACGTCAGAAGCGTCTTACGTGGGCTAAAGAAAAGAAGAAGAAGGAGCTTTATTGCCAACTAGTGTTCACCACATACAAGGAATTTGTTTTGGTGATAAGGTGCTACACATAGACAAACATACAGTCAACATAAATAAATGTGGAAATATATAAATATGGAATTGAAGAACAACGTTACAGAAACCGTTTGTGTCCGGGGTGGGAGGAGTCAGCTGCAATCTTTCCTGCTCGCCTCAGAGTCCTCGAGGAGTACAGGTCCAGAAGAGAAGGAAGATTGCAGCCAATCACCTTCTCTGCAGAGCAAATACGCTGCAGCTTGCCCTTGTCCCTGCGAGTGGCAGCAGCGTACCAGATGGTGATGGAGGAGGTGAGGATGGACTCAATGATGGCGGTGTAGAAGTGCACTTGTCTTTGGCAGGCTGAACTTCTTCAGCTGAAGTATATCCTCTGCTGGGACTTTTTGATGATGGAGGTGATGTTCAGCTCCCACTTGAGGTCCTGGGAGATGATGGTGCCCAGGAAGCGGAAGGAGTCCACAGTGGTGACTGAGGAGTCACACAGGATGATGGGGGAGGGTGGGACTGTGCTCCTTCTGAAGTCCACGACCATCTCCACTGTCTTCTGAGCGTTGAGCTTCAGACTGTTCTGGCTGCACCAGGTCACCAGATGGTCGATCTCCCACCTGTAGGCGGACTCGTCCCCACCTGTGATGAGCCCAATGAGGGTGGTGTCGTCCGCAAAAAAAGAACTGGTCTGTTTCTCAGTGGTCCAAAGTCCTCTTTTCTGATGAGAGCAAATTTTGCATCTCATTTGGAAACCAAGGTCCCAGAGTCTGAAGGAAGAATGGAGAGGCACACAATCCAAGATGCTTGAAGTCCAGTGTGAGGTTTCCACAGTCTGTGTTGGTTTGGGGAGCCATGTCATCTGTTGGTGTTGGTCCACTGTGCTTTATTAAGTCCAGAGTCAGCGCAGCCGTCTACCAGGACATTTTAGAGCACTTTATGCTTCCTTCAGCAGACGAGCTTTATGGAGATGCTGACTTCATTTTCCAGCAGGACTTGGCACCTGCCCGCACTGCCAAAAGTACCAAAACCTGGTTCAATGACCATGGGATTACTGTGCTTCATTGGCCAGCAAACTCGCCTGACCTGAACCCCATAGAGAAAGATGAAAGACATGAGACCTAACAATGCAGAAGAGCTGAAGGCTGCTATTGAAGCATCCTGGTCTTCCATAACACCTCAGCAGTGCCACAGGCTGATAGCATCCATGCAACGCAGCATTGAGGCAGTAATTCATGCAAAAGGGGCCCAAACCAAGTACTAAGTACATATGCATGATTATACTTTTCAGAGGGCTGATATTTCTGTATTTAAAATGCTTTTTTTTATTTTTATTGATTTCATGTAATATTCAAATTTTCTGAGATTTTGAATTTGGGGTTTTCATAAGCTGTAAGCCATAATCATCGAAATTATATCAAATAAAGGCTTGAAATATCTCACTTTGCATGTAATGAGTCTATATAATATTAGTTTCACCTTTTAAGTTGAATTACTGAAATAAATGAACTTTTTCACAATATTCTAATTTTCTGAGATGCGCCTGTACTGTCCAGCATCAACCAAAGTTAACAATTTACATTTAGCTGACGCTTTTATGCAAAACGACTTACAATTGCCATATATTTCAGAGGTTGCACACCTCTGGAGCAACTAGGGGTTAAGTGTCTTGCTCAGGGACACAATGGTGTCTCACTGTGCCGAGTCTCTCGCACCAAAGGCATGTGTCTTATCCAGTGTGCCATGACCACCCAACGGTCACCAACAATAGTCTTAGTTTTGTGTCAACAAAATGTGGAAGGCAGAGTCCAGACTTATCTACCCGACCATCACCCACTATTTTAAAGTGAATCCTAGGTAAATTAACTTTTACCTCAATGCATGATGTCGTGACTTTGGAATAAGGGAAAATGTGAAGGTTTGTCTGTCTGACTTGCTAGTGGCCTGTAAATTGAAGCTCTCAGTGTTACCTACTCTTGTAAAATCATTACACATTCTGCTGCTCAATGCGTCGTGTGTTTACAGACTCTATTCGCTATAAACTCCTACAAGACTCATTTGTATTTATGTAAATTGTGTATGGGGTCATTGCATATAATTTTAAACATCTTTAATGTTAATGCACATTTAAATTTTTTTTCATGTGTTTACATAAGGTATTGGCTGTGTTATTATTTTAATGTTTGCGTAAACAAAAAGTGCATAGTACTGCTAATTTTATTTGTGGGTTTCAAAATAAAACTTTATTATTTCATTTTGTTAATCAGTACTTTTTGAACATTTTCAGTACATTTTGGCAATACCCCAATACTGATAACCGTGATAATTTTGGTCACTATAATCGTGATATGAAATTTTCATACCGTTTCATCTCTACAGTAGACTCGATGCTTGTTATCTTGTTTGGTGTTGGATATTATTTCTGGCTGCTTGCAGAGTTTGACTAATCTTACTGCTGCAGTTTGGTTGCTAATTAGACAATGTACATACAAGATACATACATACACTGGTGATTTCATAAGTTATCAGCTTCATGCAGCCTACAGCTTAATATTTTGGGAGGATAATAATGCATACATTTCTTTATCTTCACTCAGTACCCACTCATCCCGTCAGCATGTTCTGAACTCTTGTGGTCTGAAAGCTGTGCCACGCCTAATACTTGAAAAACTCAAAGATTCAATATATTTAGTGGTTCGAATCCCGGTGTAATCAAACTTCCTGGCACTAGGGTTCAGCAGTCTACATTGGCCAAATCAAATCTAGTCTTTTTAGTGCCAAAGTCTCTCTCCTTCTTATTGTTCCTCCACAAGGAAACACTGTCGAAGAGAACCACAAAGAGGGAATTTGGTACTAAAAAGACTATAAGTTTGGAGATTCCCCCTTCTACTGTATTAGCTTCAGCTGAACTTTAGAATTGGACTGTGCATTTTGCCCCCCATCTCTTACAGTGCCTAGTACAGACAGAAGGAACAATTACAGCAACCAAATTCTCGGTCAGTGTTCATATAGGTGATTTGATGTGAGTGTTGTATTAAGATAGACTTGAAAAAATGTAAACCTCTCCTTTAAAACTAAATGCCTCCAGCAGCCAGTGTTTACACACAGCTCTCCTGTGGGAATGAATGGCCTTACTAAACACAATGTGTGAAAATGTCAATGATAATCTCTCTGTTTTGGTGTGTGCATGTGCATGCAGACATACAAATATGCACCAACAATGGAGTTTGTCATGTCATTCAAATGGGTCATAAATCAGCCCTGGCCTGGGTTTAATTGCCCCCTGAGCTGCCATTTCATTGTTTTAAATGCCTCTCCACCATGGCATGGCAGCACAATAACTTCTTGCAGCAAGGTTTTTTTAAGACTACCCAGAAACAAATGCCGCCGGTGGTGCTGGAATTGCTTTCTTGAGACAAGCTGAACAACCAAGCATAGTATTATGCTTCTTCACGGAATCGATCCCTCAGAAAGGATGTTCCTTGAATTAGACCTCTTGCTCAGAGACTGCTTCTAAGCACTAATATGGTCCAATGTTTATTCATTGGCCTGGGCTGTTTTTCTGGAGAATAGGAATCAATGGATAAAAGAGAATGGGTCCATTTGAAAGGATACCCTTATTTTCGTAATTTGTTTATCTAGTTAAGCAAATTCAACAGAATAAAAAAAAATCCTTTAAACTATTATTTCATCCCCAAACCTCATTTACTCCTTATTAGACCTCAGTAAATATTGACTCACAAATCCCCAGCTCGTTCTCTAAACACACATCACCTAAATTAACCTGGGCCAGGATAAAATGTTTTTTTTTTCAAATGATATATATATATAAACAAATATGGTGAAATGCTGTTAAAGTCAATAGGGACTTGAACCACGAGGGAAAATGTGTTTACAGTACTTTATTAACATTTAAAACCGAAATCTTTCCTCAACCAGAATGCTTTTGTTTCCTAAATCTAACCACATGTGGGATTGATGATACTAAACACTGGTGTCCAGTGTCAAAGTCCAAAGCTTTGTATGCCCACTACTCACCCCAACCATCTGTACAACCTGTGTCGTACAAGAACGTAGAACAAAATCCTGCCAAAAATTACCTTTCCTTTTAAAACTCAACACGCAAAACAAATTAGTGACATATAAATTTAATATATAGGAGACAAGGTTGCTCAAAAAATTGATAATATGTCATTGTTGCGTTTACTGCAAATACTATTTAATGGTCACATATTTTCTCTAATGACATTACAGCGGCGATCAAGCAAGTGTGAGCAGCCAAAAATGAACTCAGTACTGAGGTCAGATATTTCAGTAGAAGTGCCGCAGCAACTTTCTAAAGCCAGACCCCCCGGTGTGTGTTTTTTCTCTGCCAGCCTCCAGCAGCTAGCAGAGATGAGCTGTCTGGGAAGAGAGGCCAATGCAGCGCTTCTCGTTTCATCTCCTCCTAATCCAGCACTCCCCCCACCAACCATCACTGCCACCACCTCCCCACCGCCCCACCCCGCTCAGTGACACTTAGCATTGGACAGTCCAATATATTCCACATCCCATCTCTCTCTAATTGGAAACATGGAGGCTCTCTGTGTTTCTTTCTGTCACAATCCCCCCCCCACCCCTTGACTGTCTTATTCCTCTCCTCTCTGTGTCAGCTGCCTCATTTTTCTCTATCATCTCAATATGAGTGACAGAGTAAACTAACCTCTGATTTGTCTGTATAGCAGAGAAATGAGAGTGTAACCTGTGAAATCAAGTGCTCCCTTTATATTGGTTCATCTGCATGCAAGAGGGGGGTCGAGAGACCGGAGGCTTTATTGGAACAGATGACCTCGGATTTATGTTTCATACATCATTATCACAAAGCTAATCTCACTCTGCCTATTAAATGTACTGGCCTACAAGCACACACACACACACACACACACAGAAAGACACTTTATCTCCATCTTCATTTCTCTTTTCCCCCTGCCTTTCTCACACACACACACACACACACACACAGTGGAGGAAGGACAATGTGCCATAAGGGTTTTAGCCTGGGGACTGGCGGTAGTGCACTTAGACTAACAGCAATTACCTGATGTGCAGTGGAGACTATGTAGAGAGTCCTGAGAAATCCATCAAAATGCAGTAAACCCGGTAGGCCTGTAATGAACCAGTGCTTTCCCTCTCCTTTAATGCACATCACATCAGTGTCTGGAACCATGTTTTAGTCATGATAAATGAAGGTATAAGCCAGGCTTGTGTGTTTAAGAATAGGTAGTGCAAAAAGCCTATTCAGATTTGGTAATGCACTGAGTTTAGTCTTGGTACAGAAACCCTAAGTCGCCATCGATTCAAACATTTTTTTTCTCTGTTGTTTTGTTTTGTTTTACCGTGATAACGGGATAATTATCTCGTGATCTCGGTTGTTTTAAAGTGATAACAAAACAGTAGTTTAACACAGTGTGTTAATGGTAATTTCACTATATGTATCAATGTTACTAGTTAGCTTTGTTGGTAGAGTATAGGACTCATACTCTTGAAGTTGTGGGTTTGATCCTCATGGCAGATCAACTTTTTTATCTTTTTCATAATCCTCTTCAACAAAGTTCTTATGAAGAGACTGTTTCACATGCTCACAATAAAGCACGTGCTGGACTGTGTTCATCCCAGCGATTGGTCCACATCCATCAACCTATGGACTTCATTTCCCCATCATTCCCAGGCAGAGGAAATTCCTGTGTTTCTCATTCAGGGAACAACTGAGCTCCCTATATCCCTATATTGACTGTTTTAATATTGTATGTATTTAGAATGGTAACCAACTTATAGGCCATCTGCCCAGTAAAGAAAAGTAATAATCAGCTATTGTTAACAGTAATGATTATTTGTTTATGCATCTGATATGTTTTCTCATTTTTATCTTTCATTCATATTCTACTAGTTCTTTAATTATCTTAAGTCCGTCTCTTTGAAACTGCTTGAAATCAACTCAGTTACATATCTTTCAATTCAAAAATACATCAAAGTAAAAGTGTTGAAACAATATCACACTACTCCCACCTTTGCTTTTAGGGAGAAGAAATATTGTGATTACACAATGCACATCTTAAACACTTGATAGTCTTGTTTTTTTTTTCTTGTCTGTCTGATGTTTATAATAATAATAGCTTTATTTGTAGAGCACTTTTCAATACAGTTAACAAAGTGCTTTACAGCTTCATTGTAAAACATAGACAAGTCAAATACGAATCAATATCACACAGTGGTATGCAACAAATAAAATATAAAACAAGTCAATGAACAATTATAGGAAAAATAAATTACGTATCACAAAGTGGTTTGAATTCAATAACTGAACCATAAATAAGTAATTGTACAAAAATGAAGAAATAGAATACACATCACACATTTTTATGACTCTTATGAAGTGAGATAAAACAAGGAATAGCCTTTATGAATACATTTAATTTAATCTGGGATTTGTATTGGATAAGTCAATGTATACGCCCTTTTGCTTCCTTCCTCCCCTGCATATATCCATTTAGCTTTACTATTAAATGTCTTTTACTATGGCGTTTGAATTCTGTAAACAAATAAACAATAAATCAGCTGACACTATCTCCTTCGAGATTGGACCTTTCATTTCACTGCCGGCTATAATTTTTGTGGATTAAACTGACAAGAAAAGAAATCGACAAGCAGCTTTATATAGAAAAAGTTATTTCAAAACGACTGAGTTCCAGCTACATATGAAAAATGTGCATTGTGTTGCAGGTCACCTCTAAATCACAGTCACCCTTTTGACAGTCAGCATTGGTTCAGCAGGAAGTTTTGCAGATCAATTTTCTCTTCATGACATCCCATTTTAGGATTACCTGAGGGGGTATTGTGTTGCCATGGACGAGTAACCTCCTTTACTAATCTGTCACCAGGCTTTAATGGATTCTATTTGGGATGTAATTATCTGGTTAAACTGTCAGTCAAACTCTCGTCAGACGTCGGGATGCCCTTAAGGTATGAAAATCCAATATTCTCTTGACAAAATAGTGAAAATATCACAAATTAAATATGCTTGTAGGATGCTCATTGATGTGATTTCAGCTGCTACCGAAAGAAAAACTATAATGAGGGAGTTGTAGCTCAAACATTTTTATATATTTTGATGTAATTGGGGCCAGATGTTGAAACACTGCACATGCAAAAGATGTGTTTTTCAGATGCAAACATTAGGAATTGAGAAGAAAAAATAAGACAAAAGGTAGAAAGGTCTATGTGTAAATACAGAAAGGAAATAATATTCAAGCCATTAAAATATTGCTAAGCCTCTGTCTTTACACTCTCACCGTGTAGCTTTAAAATGTATTTTTAATGATCCAGGATCATTAAAACGTTGTAATGTCTGTTTTGCATATTCAACATTTTCTATTGTTTGACATAGTTTCATTTATTAGTAATGCTATGATGGCACTGATCTTATTCTTCATTTAATATGGCTGAATATCCACCCAGATTGAATGGGGAAAAATGGAAATCCTTTAACACAGTGGTTTTCAAAGTCTGTCACTGTCACAAGTTGAGACACCTGCGCCCCCCAACAAAATCCCCATCCCAACAGAACTAGTTCAGCTGTAGCCTCGTTTTTAGCCTCGTTTTTAGCCTATATTTAGCCCACATTTCACTGTAATTGGATTAATGTGATGCTGATGAAAACTTAAAAATATGATGATTCTTAGGAAAGTTCTGGAGTTATAAGGGGCATCTATGATTTCTAAGCCGATGGATGTTTATTCGCGACCTACTGTTCTGATTTGACTGAGTTATGGCTCTGAGAAGCAGTGTGATTTTTGACACAAATTGACGTATTTTACAACGTATCTCTTCCTTACAATTTGAAAATCTCTGCTCTAACATAAGGCCACAAATATATATGGAATGTGTCACAAAATATTGGCTCATCTTTCTCATCAATCATGCCTTCTTTGCTCTCTTTCCTTTGTCACAGATTGGCCTAAATGGCATCTTCTGTGTACTTGCTGAGAGTGGTTGGGTATGTGCAAAAGTATATGTATATTTGCCTCGTTAGCACAGACATCATTAGTTTTTGAATTTGCTTTTGTTGGATTCTACAGATGTGTAACTGCCTGTTTCTGCAGGCAACAGATCCCCTTGATTATAGCTACACCCTCTAACCATATATTTAAGGTTCTGCAAAAACTCAAGAAATACATATTCAAGAGCATCATGGATATATGACCTGCACATTGACCCAGAAGCAAAAATATATGACTTCACAACACATAACTGTGTCAAAATGTAATGTTCACCATCTTAATATAAGTGTGTTAGCATGCTAACATTTGATAATTAGCCCTATACAGAAAGTACAGCCAAGTTTGATGGGAATGGTGTTACTTTTAGCAGGTACAATTTGACAAATAATTAATTTGACCTGATGATCGCCCTAGATGTAGTTAAGGGATGATAAGGGATTACCAAAATTATCCAAAATCATCCTGATCCTGTTTTAGGACATTTTAGTGGTAATCCATCCAATAGTTGTCATGACATATTACTACAAAACAAAAAATGCGCAAGAGGAAAACATCACAGGCCTCAGCAGGAGCTCCACCATCATGTGTGAGGCTACATTACCAGATGAACTTAACACCTTTTATGCTCGCTTTGATCTCCTCAACAAAGAGCCAGCTGTAAAGTCTACTCCACCTCCAGAGGACCAGCCACTGTCAGTATCCACAGCAGATGTAAGAAGAGTCCTGCTGAGAGTAAATATGAGTAAATCAGCTTGGCCCGATAACATCCCTGGCCGTGTAGCCTACTAAAAACCTGTGCCAGTCAGCTAGTTGATGTTATTACTGACATTTTCAACATATCAGGAGAGGTCTGTCCCAGGAGAGGGTTCTCACCGGCTTCAAGACAGCCACCATTGTTCCTGTACCTAAAATGTCTGCAGTGTCTAGTCTGAATAACGACTACTGCCCTGTGGCTCTCATCCCCATTCTGATTTAAGTGCTTTGAGAAAGTGGTTCTTCAGCACATAAAGAACAACATCCCAGCCAGCTTGGACCCTCCACAGTTTGCATTCTGAACCAACAGATCCACAGGGGATGCCATCTCCACTGCCCTCCACTCAGCCCTCACACACCTTGAGAAAAACACTTACATCAGAATGCTGTTTGTGGATTTCAGCACTGCATTCAACACAATCTCCCCCCATTAAACTGATCAGCAAACTCAGCACTCTGGGTTTAAATACAACAGCAACTGGATATTGGACTTCCTCACAAACAGACCCCAGACAGTTCGAATTTGTGGGTACACCTCTTCCACTCTAGTGCTCAACACCGGAGCCCACCGGGGGAGTGTGCTCAGCCCCCTCCTGGTCACCCACGACTGCATCACCAGACATGGAGAGAAATCTGTTGTGAAGTTTGCAGACGACACCACCATCATTGGCCGGATTTCAAACAACGATAAGACTTCATCTCATGAGGACATTGATAATTTTGCACATCTTGAACAACAAATGAGCTGATCGTTGATTTCAGGAAGAAGGAGATAAAGACACACACTCCCGTCTACATCAGTGGAACTGAGGTGGAGCAGGTGAACAGTTTCAGGTTTCTGGATATCCTGGAGAACCTGACATGGTCATCTCAAACTGGTGAAGAAAGCTCAAAAACAACTGTATTTTTTAAGGAAGCTTAAGAAGGCCGCATTCTCGTGCCAAGTTCTTGTCAGCTTTTACAGAGGAGCAATAATAATA
Source organism: Micropterus dolomieu (assembly GCF_021292245.1). Classification (NCBI taxonomy): domain Eukaryota; kingdom Metazoa; phylum Chordata; class Actinopteri; order Centrarchiformes; family Centrarchidae; genus Micropterus; species Micropterus dolomieu. The sequence continues at coordinate 8,412,118 of NC_060169.1, read as the reverse complement.
ATAATAATAATCTTTCTTTGTAGAGCACTTTTCAAAAACAAGTTACAAAGTGCTTTAACAAGTGTATAGACAATAATACACAAAAGACAATAATACAAGAACAATACAAAAAAAATACACGTTTAAGATAAATATAAAATAAGTAAAATAGAATAAAATAAAAGGGATATGTAGTATGTTTTAAGAAGGGATTTAAAAGAGTTCACTGACTCAGCCGACCTGATTTCCTCGGGCAGGCTGTTCCAGAGCCTCGGGGCCCTGACAGCAAACGCTCTGTCCCCTTTAGTTTTCAGTCGAGACTCTGGAACAACAAGACAACAGACCTCTGCCCGAGGATCTCAAGGCCTTCACTTCAGCTCTTCACTTCCTTTACTTGTGACGTCACAATGAAAACGCGTCATAAAGCTTGCCAAGTGGCTAGGGATGCCTGTGCCAACCTGCGGGAGGAGCGTGTGAGGCCGCCCAGCCGCCCGCTCACAGAGCCCTCTGCTCCCGCCGTCACACAGACCGCTACAGCAACAACTGCAGAGGAAAACACTGCTGGAAGTTTTTTATACCGCTTATCTGTCTTTACCGGCAACAGTTCAACGTTTAGTCCTAAAAGACGATGCAACTCCGACTTTGTTAGGCCTGGAAATTCACAATCACAACCTGGAAGTATGCTTTATTGGTTGTGAATTATATTTAAAATAAACATGGCAATGTAACTTCACAGACTGTTCAAGTGCGGAGTTGTTGTAAACGTTGGCTAACACAGCTAAAGTTATAACTATAATGCTAATGTTACACCTGATGTGAAAGCTACTGAGCAAATGTTCAAATTGTTTGGCCAATTTTTATGTAAAATTTAGTTGAAATATGGTGATTTTTGTAGTGGTTTATGGTAAGATGTGGAACAAAGATGTTGCGTGGTTGTGGACTTGTGAGTAAATTATACCATCTGCTAGGTTAAGGTCTGAAGCGGCTTTGATTTTGATCACACTTCCTTGTTTCTTATGACCCGCCCTTCTCTGCTTCTGATTGGCTAGTAGTCCTTACCTGGGAACTGCGCATGTGCAACTCCCAACAATGATTTTGTACAAGTAAGATGCGTCACTCTGTAGCTCAAGAGTGGAGCGTACAACACACAGGGTGAAAAGAGGAGCTGCAGCAATGTGCAGTATGAGAAAAATATGGTTTTTTTTGAAAATTAAACCATGTAAACCTGTTCTGGTACAACCCCTAAATAAGATTTTGAACCTGAAAATGAGCATAATACCACCTCTTTAAAGTCAATTCTAAAACATACTGGGAGCCATTGTAATGAAGCTAAAATAGGGGTAATGTGGTCATATTTCTTTGTCCTGGTTAAAAGCCTGGCAGCTGAGTTCTGGACAGTCTGGAGTCAATCAGTAGATTTCTGGGTTAAACAATTGAAAAGGCTGTTTCAATAATCCAGGCGTGATGAGATGAAGGCGTGTAAAATGCTCTCAGTGTCCTTAAAAGTTAACATAGATCGAATTTTTTCTATATTTCTAAGTTGATAAAAACATGTTTGAACAAGCTTTGTGGTGTGCTGCTCAAAATTTAAATTACTATCAAACCAGACACCAAGGTTCTTTGCAACAGGCTTAATGTGATTTACTAGGGAACCAGCAGATGGCAGTATTTGTTTTGCCATCTGCTGGGACCCAATGACCAGGATTTCTGTTTTGTCTGAGTTCAGCTGGAGGAAATTATTTGACATCCATTTTTATATTTCACAAAGGCAGTCGGTAAGTGAACTCAGCATTCCAAGAAATACCATGTTTTTGGATAATATGTCCAAGGGGAAGCAGATACATGGAAAACAAAATGGGTCCTAAGACCGACCCCTGAGGCACACCATATTTAACTGGACAGAACGAGGAGACATAGTTGTTTACAGACACACAGAACATCCTATTTGACAGGTAGGATGAAAACCATTGTAAGGCAGTACCAGAGATCCCCACCCAATAGAAAGCATCCTGACTGGAAACATCACTAACATGGGATGTGCACAGCCCAGGACCGGAGGGCTCTGCATCGGGCAATTAAAACTGCTCAGAAGATCAATGGTAAGGTGAGGTGAGGTGCCTACGCAGAGCCCAAAGGATACTAAAGGACAGTACCCACCCAGCCACAGCCTGTTCACCCTGTTGCCCTCTGAGAAGAGATATTACCATTACCATTTTTACAATTGCTTTTATATTAATGTATATTGTCTGCTACGTAGCAGAAGGGAGTTACGAACTTAATTTCACTCAACATGTTGTATTGTGACAAATAAATCTACCTACCTTGTCAGGGGATTATCAAAATCAATTGGATGCTATTAATCTCAGTACAGATTCTCATCCATCAAATAGTTGTTGTAATATCTCAGTCTGGACCAAAGTGGTGGACTGACCAACTGCCATCCATAGAGCCATTTCACTAGCCTGGCAAATAATTATGCCCTCCGTTTACTGAAAAACCTATTGCTAGTCGAAAAATATTTCAATTATATGTGAATCTGAGATAATAAACTTAAACCCACATATCTGTGACAGGCAAAGAAAAGTCAAGCATGTACAATATATAAAGAGGAGTCAAATGTAACAGAGTTAATTTAATTTCATCATTTCTCTCTCTATGATTTTAATTCACACTCTGAAACTAGCATTCGATTTGAGAAATATAATTTAAATTTCGCCAGGGCATAATGATCAGCGTGAAGGTTGGATTGCTTCTGGCTGAAGCGAGGCCATGAAGCATGATAATTCATTGTTAAATGGACACATGGCCAAAACCACATGTGTCCAGGATCCACGGGTACCTGCAGGGTATTAGAGCTGAACGGGGGGGAGGAGCTGTGGGATGCTGGATAGAAAGGTGATGACTCTTGGCTGCAGTAAGCAGGGATTCAACGGCTGCTGCATACGGACATACATAAATATACATACACACACACACACTTGAGCCACTTGGTGGGGCTTGGTGGGAAGTGGGGGGGCAAGGCAGATGGGGGAGGACATGACCGGTGTCTACAGGGACAGCTGGGGACGTCTCCCCTCCTCACCGCCTCACACCTGTTACACATCATGTCCGCTACAACACACACAGCATCCTGGGTTAACCCCAGCAGGCTGCCACACACTCTGAGAATTAACAAGCACAATCTGACACACAAACACACACACATTTAACAAAACTTCATTATTCACATTTTTTACTCTTAAAAAGTGCATTGTTATAGCTTTAAATACAGTTCTTGCATATCATTTTATTGGCACTGAGTGAATAGTGATTACTATTATCAGGACATTAATTAAAAGCACAGAATGACTGTGAATCCCCCGAACTGAGAAATTCAGTTCATTGACCCTGCTGCAGCACACCAGAAAGCCTTTATCGCTGTATGAATTCACCACTGACTTATTCCATTTTCTATTTTCGACTATTTCTCTATTAGCAGCATTTGTCCAATATTCCATATCTCCCAGTGCCTTCAAATTAATTCATGAAAGAAAAATGGAAATGACAGTCATGTTTGGTCTTGTTATAGATCCCACACATTGCTTTTGGTATAGTAGTTCAACAAAGAAGTCTCAGTGTATTATTGTCTTTAAGTCTAACTGACTGCATGTTTATTTTTCTGATCACATCTGCTCTGTAAATCACATGCCCTGTGTTCTCTATTCAGTTGGTGTTGTTGTTCATGATGCATTAATCATTAAGTAGCAGAAATACCTCTAGTTCTTTGTCTATGTAGAATAAGATCTTGCTTCCATATAGTCAATCAAATTGAGCCAGTTGAGGTGTTTCCCCCTTGTTTCCACCGTATATACAGTCTATGGTTTCCACTCGTAATGCTAAGCTAACTGGCTCCTGGCTACAGCTACATATTCACTTTACAGATATAAGAGTAGTATTAATCTTCTCCTATAGCTCTTGGCAGGAAAGCAAATCAAACATGCCAAACTATTCCTTTAAAGTGTCAGATGTTATTTTTGGGTCTTTTGTCAACACGTTCATTTTGCAAATGCCTTTATGCTGTTGCTCAAGGCAACCAGTCCCTTAAGCTGATAAAGGCATGTGTAAACTAGACATTTGACCTGGCACTTCACCCAAAAAAGGGAGGAATTTCTCAAAAGGACAAACTGTCAAGGGGGGTCATGGTGTTCCCAGTTCTCAAATGTTCACAGTGTGAATCTCAGTTTGCCCTGTATTGATGGAGAAAAAGCAGTTCGCCCTTGAAAGCTGCTTTTCATTAGGGTCTAGGAGACTGATGTAAACATTAGTCAGGAAGCTACACTAAAAGGTAGAGGGCAACGAGAGGTCAGGTCAGACAAAAGAGAGAGGTCAAGTAAGAGAAAGGGTCATAGCTTCCTCCAAAGTCTCTACTTCCATCTTGGATATACCGCACAGTGCACACATTTGCCTTTATTTGAGGTTGTTGAGAAGCCTGAAAAGATTAAAGAAACTCAGTGTATCATCAAACGTAGCAACAAAAAAAAAAATAACAATGATACAAAGACCAAAATCGATAACCTGGTTGACTTTGTAAAGCGCTTTGTTTGTGTTATTGCTTTAACAGATGTAGTACTAACAAAAGAATTTCTCTTCCACAGTCCATGACTTGGAGCTCCAGGCCCAAACAAATTGTTTGCTGTAATGAAGTTGGTAGTTATAACCGTGTTTCCATTACCTTACATAGTGCTACAGAGGAAGTCCAATTTTTCCACTGCTGTCCAGGGCATCACTGGAGCACAGGTAAGTCTAAAGGAACCTATAGAGAGTTGTAAATTATAGAGAAGTCCAAGAAGTTATTTTCATTAAACATAACGCCTATGGCAACTAATTTGGAATTTCGTACTGGGCCCCTGAAATATTTACAGCCTTTGTGAATAGAGGTGGATCTGTTTTTTTATGTATAGGAAAGAGAGTTTCTCTATTTATACATAAAATAATAGATGTTATATTCAAAAAGTATAAAATATTACGAGTACATTCAGTTTTCATGAAGTACAGTGATATGGTGAGTAACAGGTGAAGGCAATTGCTGCTTATCAGTTCAGTCACAATGATCCAACATGAGTTGGGAAAGGATATTAAAGCTTTGAGATAACAGGCCTTTTCACAGAACACATTTTCACATGTAGAAAAAGCACTGTTGTAAATTATAAAGTGAATGATGGCTGAATTCCATTTAGCTGCTTCAGTTTCAGGTCTTTGTATTGTGCATCCTGGCTCTCTGTCATGGCTGTCATACTGTTGAATGGAACGGACCCATTAATGTTAGTAGTAAAACCATTGCTTTTGTCAACAAATCCAATGAATAGACCAAAACCAACAACTGATCCGACTAAGTGTCAGTTAATTATTTAGTAATTTTGACATAAACCTAAACAGATTCTTATTTCTACATTGAGGCACATTTTCACACTTCATGTTGCCAGTGTTTTAGTTGTTCGCTGTGTGATAATATGAGCAAATACAACACAAACACAACATTTGGCCCTTCATATCTGATGTCACTACATCTGTTGACTACCACAGCTACAAGATCAGTCCCTCAATATTATTAATATTATATAATAATTTAACTTTTGTACATTTTGGGTGATGTAGAGATCATGAATACACTTTGTGATCACACAAATACAAAACTGCTATGTCAGGGTCATGAAATGCATATTCTATTTTCTTGAGAAAACAAAGAATAAAACCTCTCCAGCCTTGGCCTCTCTGGGAGTATGAACAACATTACCATATACAATACATAATCGTCAATGCAATTGCGATGAAATCCACACAGAAATAAACGTTTATTTTAGTATGCTGAATACTTTACTGCAAAGTTGAGAAGGCAACAGACTCATAAATCATAGATAAATGTGTCTCTATATGTGAATGTTGCATATTTCTGCTGCTGTTCTGTATACCTTTCATAAGAGATACCCTTTCCTTTGCTACAGTGTCAAATTGGTTCCCCTGCAGATTCCAGCAGGCTGAAGCTCCTCCAGTTAACATTGCCAGCTGCCCTGAGGCGAGTTTAACCTGAGAGGAGAGATACACCTGTACAACAGTAAGCTGGGATTGTGGCGCTCAAGCTCACTAAATCTCTGTCCACTCAACAGGTATTAAGCCCCAAGCAGTGAAGCGCCACCCAGGGGGCTGCACACATCGCCTCCTACCTGCTGATTAGCCTTTGCTTCCCCGTCTTGCCTGCCAGTGTTGTCAGTAGTCGTGCAAAGAAAACTGGCAGTGCAGTTAGTCAGCCTGCAAATTATTACCAGGGCATTCAGTACCAGTGTAAAGGGAGTGTGTTGTCAACGTTGCATGTCTTTCTACATCTCAGTTTCTTCAGTATACATAAACTGAACGTGTTTTTAAATCTACTTCCTCCTTACTTGTAAACATTACTTTGTTTGTATGAACCTAGCAACATATTTAGGTGACCCAGGCATGGCGTGATTGCGAATGGCTGAGCTAAATCTATCCACCAGAGAATATGGTGTATACCCTGTGCGCTGAATGGTTTTGATTATGAAACAATCTGTTACTCACGTTGCATGGTTCATGGCAAAACCCTGCAAACATCCTGCCATATATCAAACAATGCTCCGAATCTGCTCGGCCAGTCACAGATGTCCAAATCGCTCTTTCATCCTGTTTATCTGGAAACGTATCTCTGATTTACTCTGGTGGCTAAACTATAAGCACATATGTTTATATCCACAAGCTGTGATTGATTATTTAGTTAAGCTTTTTATCCCCGAGGCAGTTTTAGAAAAATGGCAATGTTGTTTTGCAGCACAATGAATGCATTTATGTCAGGTTTTTATTCTGAAACCTTTAAGTTTAAATATACTGTTGTCTTGGCACAAGCTTATTCCTTGATTAAAAATCATTTATATACCAGTTATTACACTGCACAGTGTGATAACACATATTTCTTCACTGTATTCTTTGTGTCACCGCTGTTTTCCCTCCTTTTTTTCCTTTGTTTCCCCCCCCTCTTTTTGCTGTGCACCTTTCATCAGTAGAGAAACACTGTTTAGTCAGGATGATGGTTAGTAGATAGTGATTGATGGTGTGTGGTGATCATGATGAAAGGAGGTCAAAGCCACAAGGGTCACATTCTTCTCCTTCTGTCTGTGACTCTTTATCTCTAATCACCTTTCCTGCCATACACACACACACACACACACACACACACACACACACACACACACACACACATATATATGATGATTGACTTGTTATTTTTACAGTCTCTAAGTTATACATGCCATCAACAAGGCAAGAAATGGAAGTCATGTCTGTTTTGCTGCAGCTATCTGTTGACAGTAAATACAGTTTGTAGACAGTGCAACCCAAAATAATTTCTTAATGATAAAGAGAGATTTTCTACTTTAGAAAGGAGATGCCATGACTCATAAGATGAGGACTTAAATATATAGGAAAGAAAAAAAGAAGAAGATAAAACGGAGATTCATTTGAGAACAAAGTGTGTTCAGCATTGCCAGAGAAAGCCATACAAGCTAGAAGCCAGCATTGTTTTATTTAAGAATCCAGAAATCTCTGTAAACATATCTTTTCCCACATGCTTAAACACACAAAACCTGAAATGGGAACAGAGCATAATGCCCAATCCCATGCACTTCACATTGTTATTAACTATCGTTGCCCTCACTGCAGCTCTACAGTCCATATAGTGGAGTGAAAAGATTTGGAGAGGCAGCCAGCAACACTACCTCCCATATAGCTTTCCTGAGGGGCATTTCCCTTAACATGGCAGAGGCTTTGTAATCTGAGCCCAGCAGGTACGTTGATGGAGCTGACTTGTGACTGTGTGTGTATGTGTGTGTGTGTGAGAGAGAGAGAGAGAGAGAGAGAGAGAGAGAGAGAGAGAGAGAGTGAGAGTGACGGTGTGTCCAGCATAGCAACACTGTCGAAAAGGAATGGGAGGTCAAAACAAAGAAAGAAGCAGGAAAGAGCTGGAAGCACACCTAGATTTCACAAACGCTAGTACATCAATGCAAGTAGTCAGTATAAGATTTTCATGATGCTGACATGTTGAGTTTGTGAGAATATTCTCACATAGAGCAACATCTGTAGTGTGAAAGATCTCGCAATTCTCAGCTCAGAAACTAAAGAAAAGAATTTGTAAGCATGATATGTGTCAACAGTATAATTGTTCTATGAAACATCTGTGACTAATGTGACAAATTATGGATAACACCGCATAACATGGCTGTACTGCATTAAATGATATATGATCACAGTTTATGACATGATTTTAAAATGTCTTTAAGGTTCATTCTTGACCCTGGAAATAATTGTTTGACTTTTTAAACTTTTTAACACAAGGTACACTAACTAGCTTTCAGCTGCATTTAATGGCTTTCATCAGCAAATGAAATCTGCTCAATTGCCATAGAGAGTGAGAGGTTTTTTTAATAAATAAATAAATACTTTATCAATAAATATAAGTACCTTATATTTAAACTTTAAATATATCAACATATCTTATTTGATTACAACTGTGTTACATTATATTGTAAATCATTAATTATTTGTTTATACACCAGTTACAGATGCCTCGCAGGGGGAGTTAAATAGTAGTTTTTGACAAAACACTGCTTACAACTACATTAGAGTTATGTATTGTTTATACACTGATTACCAGGAGAGAAATTTAGCAGCATGTGAAACAGAGCAGAGAGGTAGTTTCTTTTCTGATAACATAGTACAAAACGATATATTTTGAACATATATTTACATGTAGTTTATATGTATAATGAATAAATTAAGCATGGGCCTAACGTGAAACATAATAATATAATATAAAATATGTGAAATGTTAGTATAATATGTAATATATGTAAAACACAGCATATAGTAGCATAGAAGAAGAACAATATGATGTTATGTGGAAAATATAGTTTGTTATTGTGCAGCCTCGTTCATCACATGGATATAAAAACAAAAAGCCTACACAAAGAAGTAATTTCTGATTTGACACCATCATCAGCAGGTGGCTTTAAAAAATTAATTAAAACATGCCTGAGATAGCAACATGAATAAAAACAGCAAAGATGTATAGCTGTAGTAATTAGCTGATGAGCGATGATGGAGTTAATAGAGTCACAGAGGGGTGTTGATACAGTGTAGTGCTCACTGCTGTTAACACGAGAGGGCCAAATGCCTGATATCTTACACTGGTGTTTAGTTGTGTATGCAGACATCCATCTATTAGAACCAGCCACCTGGTTACCGTCAAGCTTTAAGAGAGAGACAGCATTGTTGCAAGCAGCAGTGGGGAGTCACTCAGGCTTCTTGGACTTCTTCTTGTTTTGTAAGCTTCTTGAAAAAAACATTTTTGGAGAATTTCCTGTGCTGCATTTAGACTGATCATTAATCATTTTCTGCCTATCACAGAGAAGCCTCCGCCAGTGCCAGCGAGCATGTCGTAGGAAAACGTATCTGCAGCTTGCACAGCTCCACAGGTTGCTGTCATTATGGCAGCAGGGAGGCGTAAGGGCAGAAAAAGTGGAAATAGAGGGAGGGGGATCCAAAAATAAGCTGCCAGAAATTAGTTGATATGAAGCTGTTCACATGAATGATGGATGGATTTATAATGTGCTCCTAATGACCAGCTTTTCTGAACCAGTTGAAGTTTTGTGCTCTCAAACTCAAATGGCTTGGATTGGATGAGTCAAAAAACAGTGCCATTCAGAACAGGGCGGATCCTCATTTTATCCGTGACTCTTTCATGTGTGAAAGCAAAAGAACACTTAAATGTGTTTGATTGTGAAACACTTTTATCAGTTTAAAGCAGACGACGCCAACGTTTATAGGAACTGTATTTCTGATGTGGATATGTCAATCGTATCATTGATTGAGAGCCAGGTAATCCATCTGACGTGGAGATTATTGGATCAGTGGAGCACCTGCTTCAGGGTGATTCCCCTGAATAAAATGGCTGTGTTAATCCATATGGGAGGAGGCAGTCCTTCAGGCTGAAGCAAGGACAGGGAGCGCTGCAGCCAGAAGAAAGGCTGCCTGGCGGTGTTTGAAAGCCCAAGATATTGAGAGGCTGTCTGAGCTGGAGCTGCTTCCTCATATTGCCATTATTTTGGTTGAGGAATTGGGGTTTGGAAGCAGAGGAAGAAGGAGGTTGTGTGGTTTTCAGTCAGTCATACAAGGTAATTTAAGCCAGATTTAGGTGAGCTGTCTTCAAGGTCATGGCAAATAGAGGTGCAGGGAGAAGTACAGGTCAGCAGTGTTGACTTGGGAAAGGAAGTCAATGCGACAAATTCACCATAAATGGTGTTGCGGCTCTTGAAATATAACCGATTTCCCAGCACTCAGTGTGTTGCTTTTACCATTTTGAGAAACATAATGAAAAATCCACGCTGCTATGACTAGTTCAAGATATAAAGTAACCATGAGGGACAGTGGTTAAGTGTTTATTTTACCACTTTAAATGGCTAACATAAACACCAGCGTTCATTAGTGCACAGCCATTACTTCCAGCTATGTCATTCATGAGATCCAGAGTTAAATCTCTCAGGTTACTCTGCTACTGTCAAATATCATGTTTTACAACCACTGGGTTTTATTACGGGCCCTGTGGCTACTATACAATGGGCCCCACTGCGGAATGCGCCATAACACCCTCCCCGCTCCATGTATGTGTGCACTCACATACAGCAGTAGTGACACGTTGTGTAATGGAGACAGTTATATCAGGGGCAATGCTCTTTGGCAGCACGGACATGCCACTATGAGTGTATGTTGTTATTGGAAAAAGCAGAGAGCTGAGCGGGGTCATGGCTGCTGCGTAGCACCTCATCAGTCAGCCCAACAGCCCAGAGGAGGGATTGTTTAAATTTGGCTCAGTGCCTCGTCTTGAGTTACGTACAGATGGTCGATGAAAAGTCGAGACATGGGTTCCTGCTTGGTCGAGCGTTTGGCCAGTCGCGGCTTCAATTCTGAAACGTCCAATCATTTTATATGACATCCTATAAGCTTCTCCTTAAGAACAAGTAAAAGAAAATGCCGCTGCTGATTCTCATAAATTCACTGTATTTTTTTAAAAGTTCACTGCACAGGGTCACACATAACGTGCTGTGGCTTATTTAATCAAAACTGTGGTGTGTTTTGCGCCAGATGGACTTTTACTCCACATGAGAAGTGGTTTCACCTGCAAGGCAATCAGACATTGGTTCCATACGTCTCTAGTCATTGAGAAGCTGACATGTTGCTGCTCATGTGTTATATCACTAAACATCCAGTGAATGTTTCCATATGTCTTTAGTTTGGAGTCTCACTGCTTTGTCTACTTCATGCCCACGAATGATGTGCTCATCTGTTGAATCATTTTCACATCTTAAAGAAATTTCAGTTAAATTGTGTGACGGCCCCAGGTTTGGGCCCTCTCTTGTTCTTGGTATCTTGCTGTGTTTTGTCCCTTTAATCCAGGTAATGGGTGGGTGGAGTTGATACCTGGTGTGGGATGCAACGCACCTAAGCAGGCGGGGCTCAAGTGGCTATAAAGGATCCTACTTGATGATTTGACTCTCTCTTCTCCTGGCCCGCCGACTGATTCTGTTCTGTTCGTTTCTTTGTGTTTTACACCCATACAGTCTACTCACACATACACGGCATACATACTGATCTGACAGACACCTACAGTTGAATTTTTTGCTTAATTTACTTATTAAAATATCCAGTATTATTTTCAGACTGTGTGGTTTCCCGCTTTTGTCACTTACTTAGCCCGTTGTGACAATAGACAAACCTCAACTGCACAAGGTTTTCAGTTTTGCGTATATGTATTATTTACCCATCCATCACTTGGTACAAGATCTCCAGCCCCTGGGTATAGTACTCACTCAAGCTTTCTTGTTTCAGTTTTACTTCATGCTATGTAGAATAAAAAAGGCAAGGTATTTCAAATCTTTGAAAATGGCTGCTCTGAAAACAGATTATTTGAACACGAAACATAAAGTGTATATCAATTTTGAAACAGTACAGCGCCATTTATATATTTTGCATTAACAATGGAGCAAAGTGTAAGGGGAAACTTGTCACTCAAAGTGTAAAAGCTAGAAAGTCATCACCCAAATCAGAGCTTTTTAGTCTCTTTTAACTCATTATTTTGTTTTTATGGCCCATATACATTTTTGCTCTAGTTTGTTGGAAACAAACTCATAAACCACTGGATGCTACCAGGGCAGAACCAAACAGCAGACAAATCTAGTAAATAGCTGGTGAAGGAACATAAATATTTAGCATTTCAAGACTGTTTTTCTCACATGTTGGTGGAAACCAAGACAAGAGCTAAAAGGAAAGTGATTTTTGGACTTCTCACTGTGTAAACAGGCAATTGTTTGCCTATTTATTAGATAGCCATAGTGAAGAGATGACAAGAAGCGAGTGAGATAAAACTGAAGATGTTATGGTTGATGAACAGCATCTTAAACCCCAATGCATGGGGGCAACCAACTGAACAACTCAATTCAGTATATAATACTGAATATAATATATATATATATATATATATATATATATACATATATATATATATATATATAGAGAGAGAGAGAGAGAGAGAGAGAGAGAGAGAGAGAGACTATATTTCAGATTTACAGTACATTGTTGTGCATTTATGATATCCTTTTTTTGATACGAGTCTCTCTCTTCATTTTTTGTGGAGATTATTTTCTTTAGTTTTTTATGTGGTTTTATGTTTTTGCATTCTTCTCGCTGTTTCACATTTTTTTTAAAATTAATAAAGGGTGAGAGGTCAGGTTACCTGCAGCTGTGGTTAATTAGAAAGTTCCTCTCTCCTCTGGCAGTGACTGGTTAGTGCTCCAGAGGAAGGCAAACCAAGAGCCACACAGAGGGACAGACTCAACCGTCGGCCCATGAGACACAGTGGAGAGCTGTGCACAGAGATATGAGGTCACGAGGAGGGTCCAGGCGGCAGCAGGTGGGAAGAGAGTCTGGAGAGCCATGGTTGGTGATGATGAGGATAATGATGATGATGATAATGGTGTAGATGATAATAAGAGGCAGGAGTGTGACCTGGAAGAGGAGGCAGGAGAGAGAGAATAAGGAGACAGACTGAGAGAGAAAAAGATTCAAAGACCTTAAGTAGAACGACAGGGAACTGGGGACAGCACGTCTCAGAGGAAAGAATTTGAGAAGAAAACCACATGAGAATGGGAGAGAGAAAAACCAGATGATAGTGAAAGGGAAGCATGGGGTCAGTCCAGAAAGAGGAGTGAGACAGATGGAAACCGAACTGATGTCTGAGGAGAAATGAAGCCAGACAGGGACCGTAATTATAACAGTGTCCGACTTGCAAATACAATGAACTAGAGATGCTTGTACACGTTACAGACTACTGTAACGTACTATTCTTATCATTTAGCATGTCTGTCCTTGATCGTCTACAGGGAATCCAGAATACTGCCACAAGGCTACTCACTGGGACAAACAGACGGTCTCATGTTACCTCTATACTAAGATCTCTTCACTGGCTCCCTGTTGCATATAAGATCCAGTTCAAGATTCTCTCGATTACCTACAGAGCAGTCAGGCACCTGCATATGTGGCTGAACTATCAGCTTGCTCTGTCAGGTCAAATAAGCAAAATTTGATGTCCCATCACCCGTGGTGATCGAGCTTTTGAGGCTGTAGCACCTAAACTTTGGACTGCTCTGCCCACACACTCACAGTCTGCTGACTCTGTGGATTCTTTAAAAATGCAGCTAAAGACACACCAGTTTAAACAGGCGTTTGGGTAACGTGTATGCATCAGCTTGGCATCTTATTTTTTTAGTTTTATTTTTGATTACGTACTATGTATATATTGTGTAATTTTACCACATAATGTGTACTTTAGTGTAGGGTTAGGTCACATAATGCAATGCACAAAGCTGATAGCTGCAAAACATTAATGATCTTTGAAAACTTTATTAATTATTAAAATACCTTTGTAAAGCATTTTGCTTTCTCATTTTACATTATATTAACAGTGGCAATCTAAGTTGCATTTTGATTAATGTCCCTCAGGGCACTTATGACATCATTTCCTGTGTTAAAACGTTGTATAATAACTGCAAAACTGTATGTTATCATCGATTAGCATTATAATACATCCTGTATATAGTATGAAACTGGGACACACATGCTAATGTCTCCAGATGATGTGACTCTGAGCAGATACGTTATGTAAAAGTAAAACTGATAACCTAATTAAAGGACATAGGTTAACAATTTTTTAAGAGTATAGAATTTTATCCTGTTACTCAAACATATTTATTAACAGTTGAACCTGAGAATGAGGCTGACTTGTTCAGACACTGACTGTACAACTTCAGCAGCCGAGCTGTAATATTGTATTATCATATCATTTATAAACCCTGGCTCATAATCATTAACTCATCTGCAGACTATGATCAAATCAAAATGGCACCTTAGCTACACACCCTCCATTCACACAATGACATTATGATATTTGACTGGTCTCACAGAGTCCCATTCATCATCATGGCTGTCTTTAGTGGAGAGGAGCACATTTCCCCTTCCACTTCTGTCGGTAAGATGAACAGCTCCCCTGGCTCAGCTCAGGCTCTCACTCATTTTATCTCTCTGTGTTCTCTCAGCATCTCTGTGATGTTGGATGACATCACTGATGGCTCTACAACTTAAAGCTGTTGGGTTTTAGCTTGGAACACATTTATTATTGCAGAGGGATTAACGCTTATATGCAGTATGTTGTCATACATAGATTAAAGAACCATCGCTGTGCTTCTATTTTTAAAAGTAACCCATTTAATCCACAAAAGTGAACAACATTCTTTGAAATATGTCCATGTAAATCATGTTAACTTCCCTCCACCCATATCATTGTCACACCACATATTTCATGCAAATGAAGATAGCACACAAACATACAAAAGGCTTTATTTTTGTCCCTAAAAAGCATGCCTCTAAAAAGCTTTTGTAGTAATTCATGTGTTAATTGCTTCTCCACAATGTAATCTGGCCACAGTGGAAAAAAGAGTCATTGGTAGGCAGAAGTAAATGCTGATAAATCTATGTTGTCTTGTTTGGTTGAGAATGGCTCCCATTGTTGTGGCTGAATCAGAATAATAGTGTTCAAGGTTAAATTGTATCTCTATATAAGAAGAAAATGTACTTGAATCATGTGGAAAGTGCACCCTACAATACATTTTATGTATAGAAAAATGCATATCTGTCTTTTATAATGATTTTATACATGTTTGTATTGTTGTTTATAATACTAAAATATATATTTTAGATATTTACAGATCTGTACTCGTCAGTCATTTTACATACATGTCCTAATTTCCTGCAAATTTGGTCATCTAGTCTGGGTGTCTTATCTAATAATGTCAAACATATCATCATAATGTAGGCATTATTTTTTGACTCTGAGATGTCAGGTCAAACAATCTACAATGTTTTACAGATTCTTTGACTGTGAAAGTATGTCCCAAGTCATCACTAACAACTATGTAAAAGCACTTCATCGATGATGAAGCAGGTACCTGCTTCAACATGATATAACTTTGAGGGTGTCCTGTCCAGGGCGCCTCAGCTGAGCTCAAAGTCAATTTCCTCTTTAAAATCCGCACTCATTTTGGTCGCATGGCTTTCTCTTAACTGATGTGTTGTAATTGTTTAAATTGTTATTGTATCTCATTACATCTTTTACCTTTTGGAATTTATTTCTATCCTTTGTTTTACTGTAACACACCTTGTAACTGTTTTAGGTATTTGAAAAGTGCCATGAAAATAAAGTTGTATAATATAATTACTATCATCATTATCATCATAGATAATATAGTTGAGGTGGAAACCGATTTGCATAATAATCTAAACAAAGTTATCAAAAAATAATTATCAAATATTTTTCAATTACATAAATCACTATGGCAACAAAGCCATTTGTGTAGAGATGATATGTCAACAGGGGGCACCATACCACTATCAGGTACTGGACAGTACCCTTAATGACTGCATCAGAATCCCTCCTAAATAAACCAATTTGCAGTCATACTTAAAAATATTATTGAGGTCGACACAGGCGACAGATTTGTGATCACTTAATGGCTTGAGCTCTTGATTGATGGCCGCTGCGGTGTCAGAACAGGACAAAGCTTCTTTCGCTCTGAGCTTGACCTTTTCTTTTTTCCTCTCAATACTCATAATGATTCATCGTCCTCAAGCATGCTGATGAGTGCTGAGCCTACAGTAATGCTGACTGATTGATGAATGAGAGTCATGCTGGTATGCTTGTTAGTTTCATATAAGATTTTGAGCGGCCAAGTGCTTGATGATGGTGCATCTTTATTAAGTTTGGAGAACATTAATTATGATGACTGAGCGCTTTATTTAACACAAAATTGACCCGAGGAAAAAATTGTTTTGTATTCTGCATGATGAGATGTTGACTCTCTGACTGATATGACATTGCACAGTGCCTTATAGACACTGTGTAATATTATATCATCACCACTACTTATTTATTATTTCAACCTGTGCAATAAACACTTGTGTTTTCGCTATGTGTATGTTGAAAATTGTGTGTGTGTGAATGTCAGATGTGTGGTTTTGTTTTGTTTTTTATGTGTATTTTGAGCACCGTTTCAGGTAGTGCGTCTGAATTTTGTAGCATGTACCATGCAATGACAATGAAAGGATTTAATAAAATCTATAGATGCCTGTTTTCACGTAGACCTGAGTATGTGTGTGTGTGTGTGTATGTGTGGCGGAACCAGCTGTCTGTATTGTGAGCACCATTTTCACAGAGGGCTTCAGTCCAGTGATCACTGCTGGTTTGTGTATTTGTGTGTCTGCGTGATTGTTTCTTATACAATTGTGTCCTGTAATGGTACAGACACACACCACTGCTTCTTTGAGGCTCCAGGCCCTCTCCCCCAGCCCCCTCCCTATCCCACCTGGCATAGCTGTCAGAGGCATGGCTCTGTGCCTTGGCATGCAACATACCATCTCCCTGGCACTTCATCTTGTTGCAGGACTGAGCGATGGGACCTTGCCAATTTGGGCTCCTCCATTCATTGTAGTTGTCCACTCTTTGGATGCCCAGAGGGGCTTTTCCACCTGTTCAATGGGGAACTGAAGTGCACCTCCAGTGGCCTCCATATGTCAGCCAGATTCACACCATCCACTCACTGTACTGTGACAGGTCAGTCTTTATTAGCAGCGTCTTCAACAAAGTCCCTGAAATTATGGCAGTAAAACAAAAAACACAAATAAATTTTATTAGGGCATATCTTAATATTAAGGCAGTTTGTACACCACACAGGTTAATTACTTAACTAGTGCCAGGCCCTTTTCACAGAAGCATTGTAAATGTCATAGTAAAATACAGAATACTGATGCTAATGACAATAACGATGGTGGCTTTGTTCAGTTCGAGTGCCCCTATAAGCTGTGACAGTGAACCAGCATACACAATACCAGGACCTTGAAGTGGGAGCAGCTAAATGGAGTTCTTAATTTTATTATTTAAACCTGTTCTCTTCCTACTGTGATATGTCAAAATGTCTTCTGTGCAAAAGGTCTATGGTGTGATTGTGTTATTTAAAGCTGCAATATATAACTTGAACAAAGGTCATGGTGCATATAGTCTCATATTTGTGATGTTGTTTAACATAATTATTGCTGCTATGTAGTAAAATGTCTTCAACTGACCAGGTAGCATGAACCCAAATACTTTATAGTAAAGTTGAAGTGGCATTAACAACAGGACAGGTTCATTGTGACAAACCTTATTAAAGTGATTTCAGATTCGAAGGATTTTGATGACACCTCACATAATAATCCTTTTTCCCATGACATAATTTACATCATGATTACATGGCATTTTATTATAAAAACACAGTAGTGAAATTAAAGCTTTGCAGCCCTGACCTTTGAATCTATTAGTCAGGAATAAATAGATATTTAACCTCTGCCA
>NC_060169.1:8376022-8394005 GCF_021292245.1 Micropterus dolomieu | reverse complement strand
CTGACTGTGGAAACTTTACACTGGACTTCAAGCAACGTGGATTCTGTGCCTCTCCTCTCTTCCTCCACACTCTGGGACCTTGATTTCCAAAGGAAATGCAAAATTTACTTTCATCAGAGAACATAACTTTGGACCACTCAGCAGCAGTCCAGTCCTTTTTGTCTTTAGCCCAGGCGAGAGGTTTTTGACTCTGTGTCTTGTTCAAGAGTGGCTTGACACAAGGAATGCGACAGCTGAAACCCATGTCTTGCATACGTCTGTGCGTGGTGGTTCTTGAAGCACTGACTCCAGCTGCAGTCCACTCTTTGTGAATCTCCCCCACATTTTTGAATGGGTTTTGTTTCACAATCCTCTCCAGGGTGCGGTTATCCCTATTGCTTGTACACTTTTTTCTACCACATCTTGTCCTTCCCTTCGCCTCTATATTAATGTGCTTGGACACAGAGCTCTGTGAACAGCCAGCCTCTTTAGCAATGACCTTTTGTGCCTCCTTGTGCAAGGTGTCAATGGTCGTCTTTTGGACAGCTGTCAAGTCAGCAGTCTTCCCCATGATTGTGTAGCCTACAGAACTAGACTGAGAGACCATTTAAAGGCCTTTGCAGGTGTTTTGAGTTAATTAGCTGATTAGAGTGTGGCACCAGGTGTCTTCAATATTGAACCTTTTCACTATATTTTCTGAGATACTGATTTTGGGGTTTTCATTAGTTGTCAGTTATAATCATCAAAATGAAAAGGAATGAACACTTGACATATATCAGTCTATGTGGAATGAATGTATACTTTATACAAGTTTCACTTTTTGAATGGAATTACTGAAATAAATAAACTTTTTGATGATATTCTAATTATGTGACCAGCACCTGTATATCATTTCAGCCTGGGATTTTGTCTTTTCTCAGATGTGTGAACAGTTCTCAAGACTAAAGAGATAAATGTCTTTCTTAGCATTGAAAACACTAATCTGTTTTAATGAATATGCCCCCTTCTCCTTTCTTTTCTATTGCCATGTAATGAAAAAGCTGTCTCCACTCAAACCTTCACTTCTTTGATTCATTTCAAGTCAAGAGCCCAAATGTCAATTTTAACAAAATGAAAGGAAGTAAGCTAGCCGCCTCAACTTGCAGCCACATTTATAATAGAATCCTTGAGGGGACCTCTGTGCTTGTCCTTTGATTAGAAAAGGACACTTTTTTTCCCCCAAATAGATACATACCTCAAATAAAGCAAGTTGGCTGCAGCTCTTCTCCTGTTCTATTAAAGACACCTAGTTCCTCCACATTTGGTCTCAAGATCATTGTTATTTCCCTGAGGTGTTTCTTGGTGACAGATGGGCTTTAGAAGGGAGTCTGGAGAGATAGCAAGATGAAGGATTCTGCAGAGAAAGAGACAGACTTGAGGTATAAAGATGAAATAGAATAGGGGGAAAGTGTGGGAGGGAAGCAGAGATAACTATTTCCATTAGTCATTAAAGCGACCCTGGCGCTGAGGGTGGAAGGACAAACAGTGGAGCGATGGAAATAACAGAGAGGCAGCAGCTTGGTGAATGAAGTGTTCAGGTTCATTACAAAGTGCCTTCCCCACGCCTCTATCTTTACCTGCACTGAAGGTTTCCATTCATCCTTGATGGTGCTGTTAATGATTTTGTATCGTTTCCTTCTAAAGGTCTCACAACACCGACATCCAGTGACACATTGTACAACAGGAATAAAGAACGAAGAGTGTGAAAAATGTAGTTCCTAAATGATAAGAAAAATCTATATCTATATTATTCTTTTAAAGTGTAATTACCATTTTCCAGTGGTTGCAAATGGCTGTCAAGTGTGTTTACTTTTCAGGATGTCCAGGATTTCCTTGTTGCTAAGTCCAACCACAGAAGAGCCTCTGTAGTTGTAAATGTGACTGGTTTTGAGAGTGGTCTGCTCTGTCTCAAGAGCCGCTCAATAAGGAGGGTAGTCAATATGGCTGTTCTCAGACTGTGGGTCAATGAGGGAGGAGGCTTCCTGCTGAGCCAAGGGTAGAATAGAGAGAACAGGGGGTCTTTGTGTAGAGAGCAGACCCTCACCCACTCTTCTTCACTGCCTTTCTGGCGTATTACACCTAACGTTTTAGAGACCAACTGAATTTAATAATAAACAGTGTACGGGTTGGTACAGAAACGTATCCTTGTCCCAGAATACATATTGCACAAGTGACTTATCCACAGTTCTTACAGATTTCTCAGGACATGACATAGTTGTTGCAAAATCTCAAGCAAAAATACTTTGAAAACGTGTGGCCTACATTCTGCGAACGCGTTACTGAAGTTCACATATACCTCACCTTGACAGTAAGGCCTGAAACATCTAAAATATGTTTTCAACACTGGCTCAAGATGGGAAATACACCACTAACTTCATGTCTCCATTCTGTCTCTCATCTGAGAGCAATAAGGTAGAAACTGGGAGGGAGAGAGCAAAGCAGCATTTCAGGGCACCACCTTAAGCTGGGCTCCCAAACCTTTTATGACTGCTGAGCAAAGTGGATTTGGGACTGAGGTAACAGCCCAGTCTTATCAAGCAGACAGCCTAATTTTCTACACCCTTACTCTCCTCTTCCCTCATTCTTACTGGTTCCCGGTGTGGTTGTTCCTATTTTTCAAAGGCATATGGGGACCCCACACTGCTGGGCCTGGATAGATTAGACTTCTCACACTGTAATGTGGTTTCTGACACCTTCTTACTTCTTTAACTCTGCAGCTGTGTTGTTAAAAGCCTGCAGTGTTTCAGTACTAAGGGGGCGGCTGTGGCTCAGAAGGTAGAGCGGGTTACCTGTTAATCGAAAGGTTGGCGGTTCAATCCCCAGCACCTCCAGGCTCCATGTCGAAGTGTCCTTGGGCAAGATACTGAACCCCGAAGTTCCAGTGGTTGCAAATGGCAAGTTGTGTTTTACTTTTCAGGATGTCCAGGATTTCCTCGTCGCTAAGTCCAGGCCACAGAAGAGCCTCTGTTATTGTAACAGCGATCACGGGAATTGCCCCTGGTGGCTGTTCCACCAGTGTATGAATGTGTGTGAATGTTAGTTTCTGTTTGAGCACTTAGGTCTCAGTATGAATGTGTGTGTGAATGGTGAATGCAGATGTAGTGTAAAAGCGCTTTGAGTGGTCGAAAAGACTAGAAAGGCGCTATACAAATACATTTACATTTTACATTTACTAACACATTCTGACATGACCAGACTTATGTGCTCTCCATTGCAACTCTAAGAAACATTTATTGGAGAATTAATTTTATTCTGGAGTTAGTATATTAAAATATGACAAACATCCATTCCCTTGCATATTATTGGTAAAAACATTACAAGACACAAATGTTTTGATACAAGAGACAGAATTTTCTATTGTTGTAAAATTCACTTCGTCCTCTTTGTTTTATTTTGTTCTGTTTCAGCAGGGTTTGTTTAGATATATTCTCTGCACTTTAATGATGTATGGGAACAAACGCTCTGTTGAGTTTTCTGTCAATGAACACTTCAGAATACATCAAGAGAATGCAGCTTGTTCTGTAGGTGTTCATTAGAGTTTTTCTTTCCCATGCCTGCAACTCACAACCTTGTTAGTTGCCAGAAGTTAACTTTTCCTTGACTTTGACCTAAATGTTGAAGCCTGTCTTTAGTCTGTGAAAGCTTTAGTTATGATTTGTAGTAGTAGTAGTCTCTACATGCTACAAAGAATGTAAATATAAAAAATATTGTCAACTATTTGGAATAAAATGAAAACGTTTTGACAGCTGAGGTCACTTTTCATCAAAATATTTGTTTAGCCTGAACGTGATGTGTCCAGCATTGATTACATTATCCTACCTTCCCATGTTTATTGGAGTTTGGACATTGGCCGTTACCAGTGGCATCACTGTTTTGCTTTGTCTGCTGGCATGTGTGTTTGGCTGAAGGTGGAAATAATTTAAAAGGGTTGTTAGTGTTGTTGAACACAAACCAGCCCATTAGCCTGCCATCTACCCCTCACACCCCCCAGTTTACCCCCATCTCCAGTCCCATCTTTTTCTCTTTCCCCTGCCCTGCTAAGCAGATGGTTCGCCATTTTGTTTGACAGTAGAGCTGAAGCTAAGCCCTCCCCTACTGGTCCTACGACAGGGATAAAAAGCTGCTAAAAGCGGCTGTTTTGGCTCTGATAGGGTGATGCAGGACCTTTAAGCCCATTCAGTTTTCTGCTCAGATAGAGAGCAGCTGAAGATGGTCTTTGGACTGGAAAAAAGCCAGGCCTGGAAGCTCTGCCCAACCCACACACCCACTGTTCCAGGAGCGTAAACCAGAGATGATTAAGCATGCCATGGTGCCTCTGGTCTGCAGGAGTGACAAATTTCCCCCACTGCTACTCCACTCTGGTCTCCCTCCATCTGTCATGTACACCATCAGTAACATACATTTGCTGGTGTTGTCATATTCTGCCCAATATATACTCTAGGCTGCTCTGAATTGATTGATTTCCTGAAATCAGCTTCTTACTTCAGTCTAATTTAAAACCACTCGCTTACAGCTAAGAGTTACGAGTTGAGAATGTGTTGTGCCAGCTTAAGGTTACTTAATTCTGTTTATCCACTTGAATCTCACATCCTCTTCTGACTGAAAGTATTTTCAAAATAAAATATTGTATGTATGAGCAGTCTTGTGTGGCCTTTGCATCAGCAGATCTAAGATACCAAATAAATTTTGGTGTCCTGACATTTTGCTTTACTTGCATACAGTCAGTAGCTTCCGATTAAGAATTTAGCTTGCAGTAAAATCTAATTTGAAACTTGCCAGTTTAACAGTTTAACATATGTAAAACTGTGGCAGCCATTAGAGGCTATAAGTAAGATGGCATCCAACAACAGTCTTTGGTGAAGGCCTTGTACTTATCAATCTGGCCCAGTCCAACACTGTCTGCTGAGACAGGAAATTAGTGTTGAGACAGTTGCACAGCATAGTTGGAATGCTATGTTGTCTTACCTTTCCATAATTTGAAAGTGGAAAATATCTGTACAATTCAGTCATTTTCTCCAGCGTTTTGCTGTAATTGTTTGTGCTTTCAAGAGAACTAAGTGCACGGAGGACAAGCATCCATATTGCCACCATAATGGACCAGGCATTACATTGCTCCTCTCTTTGGATCTCACGCTAGGGACTTGGAGCCGCAAGGTAGAGAAATTACCTCCTTGTCGTTAAATAGCTGAACCATTGACATAGCATTTCTCTCTCCCCTTCTCTCTCCTTTTCTGTCTTCCTCTCTTTCTGCTCTCACTCTCCCCTGGAGACATGCCATTTTCTTGGAAGAGAGCAGGCATATTTTAAACTGCATTTAACATTCAGCCACTTATTTCACTCCATTCGCTGCATTATTAAAATACCTTCATACCCTCTTAATTATTTTTCTAGCTCTCCTCCATCCCTGCAGAACTGATAATTGGTGTTATTTATCTAAACAATACCACTGTGTGACTCTTAGGGTGGGAGCGCTTGAATAATGGATGAGGACAAATGCAGAGCAATTGCACTTACTCTAACTTTGGCACTATCCATGTCAGTACGATGTTACCATTTATGCTCGTGGAAAGGAAATGGCAACTGCGTTCCAAAGTGTTTACTCCCTCACCGCACTCTGTACTTATAATAAAGCAAGACGTGATATTAACTTGCCAGAGAGGCTAGACTCGGTTAAATTTGTCAGTTCCTCTCGTCCAATTCCAGTGGGGCCTGTGGTTTCATAATGAAAAGCTTCTTGGAGTCTTTGGGATAGACTGAGGCACACTGGCTGAAAAGATAGAATGAACAAAAAGATGTTTTCCTTTGGAAACATCTTTCATTGAGTGATTGGGGCACTTGGAGTCCAGCAGTGTTCTTTTATTTCAGCCACTATCACATTTTGTGTGAGCAAGTTTTAAAATGTGCCACTGAAGTGGACAACATCTTAGGAGGTTTTGCTGTATTGTCAGGTGGCTGAACTCAAAAAGCAGCTACAGTAGTGGTCATGTGTATTCCAGAGTGATAGTCAGTATTTTACTGCACTTTTGATTCCTCTGCTGCAGAATAAAGGCAAACACTTACCTCAATATTATGTTCAGTAATCCATTTTTTATTTTTTATTTTGACATTCCAACAGGTGATGTATTACTAATACATAATGCATCACAACAGGTGATTTATTACTAACATGAAGCTTTTCAGATGACAGCATCCATGCCTAGCATCAAATTTATATTCCCTCACTGGTAGAAAGTAGACACATGCTGGTATTATAATGAAGTAATTAATATCAACATTGGCATCAGCTGCAGAGACTAACAAACATATCAGGTGTTCGACTACAGCATGAATTTTGTTTGATTTATTACTTGTCACTGCTAAGACGTGATCCTGTTTTAACACAATACACAGTGTCTATGTAGAACATCCAGGTAAGATCTCTGTTCTCCCCTGTTGCCCTCCAGGTTCAGCAGCACAGCCCTTCAGCCCCTTCTGGTTCACAGTGGAGCCCCAAGACACACTGGCCATTCGGGGCAACTCGGCGCTGCTCAACTGCTCGACCCACAGCGACGCAGCTGCGACGGTACGCATAGAGTGGAAGAAAGATGGCACCTTCATGAGCCTGGTTTCAGATGAAAGACGACACATACTTCCTGATGGCTCGCTATTCTTCACCCATGTGGTCCACTCTAAGCACAATAAGCCTGACGAGGGCACTTATCAGTGCGTTGCAACTATTGACAACTTGGGATCCATTTCCAGCCGCACAGCGCGTCTCTCCGTAGCAGGTAAGGACTGCCAGATTTATCAACTTAACTGATAGAGTTTTGCCATATCCTGTTCTCCTTGAATGCTATGGTGGAAAATGCAGTTGTAATTGTAGTATGTGGTGAATGTTTTGACAATTCAACATTCGCCCTCATATTATGGGAAGAGTTCAAACACAAGCAAAGGCTTTACACACCCATCGTATGCCCGAGCTGATGAGCCCTCTCTCACTGACTGTTGTCACTGTGTACATTATCAACGTGGCTGATTCATAACTGAAAACACCTGTGTGTAAGGGCTTGTGTCTTCACCAAATTCCCAGTTTAGTTCTTCTCAGCTTTAACCAAGCCTAATGTAACTGAATATACCTGTGTGGGTGGGTGTGCGTATAAAAGTAGGTCATAAATTCAGAAATGAAAGTGGTATGTAAATTGCATATTGTACAGCGTAAATAATGCATAGAATAGTTAAATACCATTTAAACAACAACTCAACACCTCTTTTCAAGCTTTGTTACATTCTCTCATTCTTATATTGATCTCATATTTTTTTAAAACAATGTAAGACAAAGTATGTTTTTTATGAAATATGGAAGATTTCTTTATTTCACCACTTATTTGCAGTGTTTGCTACTCCACATCCACATAACATCTGTAGGTGTGAAAAGGTTGTTCATTGTATTTTGTCCTTGAATTGCTCAGCCATTTGTACGTTTTCATCTATAAATACCTTCACCTTGGTGGAGCCTGAATGCATTGCCCTACTGGATAAATGCTTGTAAAAGGGCCTGTTTTTTTTCATTACTAGTCCTACAATGTGACCTTGTTTAGTTTGGGAACAGCAAGTGACGTGAGATTATTAGGTGTTTTGAGTCAAGCCGTGCCCCGAAATTCAATTTGCAGCTGAAGGAGCCACAGAATGCATTTACTGTGTGCCTCCTGCTCAGCAGTGCTCTGCCAGATTTTAAGACGCCTAAGAGAGGCCTCTTGTTGACAATGGGATAGTACAGTATAAGCCTCTTGGATACTGAGTGTCTGTGTGAAGTCACTGTCTTACTGTGATTCTGTTTCCTTTCATAAGCTTTTGAATTACAAGTTAATGAGGCACTATATTACCATTGGAGAGATTGAGAAGGTGTTTCCTTCCTTGATCAAAGAGTTGAGTTGTCTAACTGCATGTGCAACGTGACAAAACTTAGAAGCATACAGTATCATCAATGTGCTTCAGAAAAATAATACAGAGAATGGCCAAATAAAATGCATTACTAATAAAAGTATTTAACTGTGATATCTTAGACACCAGTGGCCCAGCTTTGATGAAACTTTAAGAGATGGCATATTTCAAGACTGCAGTCTAGTATTTAAAGACCAAATAAGAATCTTAGAATTTATGGTTAAAATGTTAACATTTGGAAGAACCTTGAGTTGGATTTTTTAAATAACATATTTACTTGTGTCCTTGCTGCCTTACGTATTCACACACACTTTAGCCATTTTCAGCCTTCATACACATGATCTTAATGTTGAGTAATCGAAGTCATAGTAGACCCCAGGTTCACTCACTAGGGCAATTCTCCTGACGTTAATCAAATTTTAATTGTCAGCGTACACTAAAGAAAATTAAAACACGGGACAGCTTCTGAGGGTTTTTATGTATTAGTTTATGTCTGGAATTAGTAAATGGCAGTGTGCTTGCGTATGTGTGCGCATCTTCAACTCTTTTCAGCCACTGGACAGTAGGCAATTTATTGCGGCGTTTTATCAATACCTGTCACTAATGTTGCATCGACATGTAATACAGAGGGGACTTGTTTAGTTCCTGTGCCAAGATGAGTTCTGCAATCAGGCAACCTTACAGCCAGTGGGATCTGCATTAGTCAGCCATGATGGGATGCTGGATTCAATCAATTTCTACTTGAAGAGGAGAGCAGGTGAAATCTGTCAGCTATTATAGGTCCAGATACACACACTGACACACACATGGATTGAAATTATAGATGTAAAAGCTTAAGCCATTGTGCACATGCATACATGTGTTGACCACATTTGAGGGCACAACACACTATTGCATTTATGGTGTTACTGACACTCGTACACACACTCAGGCACAAGCACAGATGTATCTCTAGCTGGCTGGCAGGTGGCTAATAAAAGGTTAATTGCAGTGTAGAGAGAGCAGGCCATTAGGCCGCCATCAGACCCAGGAACGATGGTGCAGGCAGGGGTGCAGTGGGCGTGACCTCTCAGATGTAATGACGGAATGAGTCACGGGTGGCTTGCGTGGCAGGGAGCATATCCGACAAATACCGGGGTAATATCTGGGATTGATTACTATAAGACGTGCGGCTCATTCTTCTCGAGGAAACACCTCCACTTCCACACATCATAACCATCAACGCTATGGCGCTTTGCTCATCAGCTTCGCCTCTTTGCCTTACCAGGCTGCTGATCTCCTTAGGTTTCTCTTCGACAATGTTTACATATGCACAAACTGTTTTTGTGACTGACCAAAATCATTATTCCAAGCAAAGGGTCAGATGTCAAATTTGTCGTCATAATAATTATAAAAATAATATGTTTTGAATATTGACTAATTGTCCCATTACTATGCAGTTTAATTAAATGAATATTCTGTGTTTCTGCTCTGTTATCATACATGTACCCTGTATACTGCAAACCTTTCTTAAAATAAGGTATTGTGGACATTTATTATATTATCCTATTGGCCAGCTGAAGTCACATTTGTGTGCACATTGTAACATCTCTCTCTGCCTTGTGTCTCCTCTTTGCTCTTGCTTTGTCATCCAGTCTGCCTCTGTGTGTTTAAGCGTGTGTGTGCACAGTCAGATACTGTGGAAACGCAAGCAGACTAAGAAAAAAGAGAGGGGGAGTGTGGCCTAGTGGGGCCCAATTTTATGTATTCAGTTTGAGTCTCTGTAAGAGAAAAGGAGGGGGAGAAAAATTATAGGGCGGAGAGCGAGCAGTATACAGCAGCGATAGCCAGGACACAGAGCGAGACGCAAGTAATGAGAAATCCCATCTTAACTGTCTGCTGTTCTCCCACACAGCCGTCCCTCCTCCCATCGGCATGCTTTGAACTCAGCCCTACTTAAAAATTGCTTGAGGTGAGCCCCACCTCACCGCTGCTTAACAGGGAAACCCCCAAATGAGAAAATGAAGAATTTCTCTCTCCCGCTATCTTGCAGCCAGTTTGTTTTGTTTTCTCTCTGACCTTAACATATGTAGATGAGTCAGTCCTCTAATCAAATATATCAGCTTTTTGTTTTAGTGTTTCTCTGTTTCTGCCCTATCTGCTCCCCTCAGTTTTTCTTATGTTTTGCCCTCTCTTCTTCTCTCACCTATAGGCTACTGTGGTATTTAAAGATAACCAAAGCCACTTATCACTTTGCTTTGATATCATGTTTCACTGAAATCTAATTTCTCCCTCCCCATAGTAGTAGAAATTATAAACTGAACACCAACACTCTTCATGTGTCATGTGTGTCGCCTCATATTTAAGCATGCTCATCCTTTGATAGAGTCGGACACCCTTTGAAGGATTTAGGGGTGTCTGCAGATTCTTTAATCCTTTTTTTGATGTATTTTAATCTGTTTTGGGGAAGGGGGGGGGGGGGGGGCCCCCCAAGGACATGACTGCGTTGAAAATGTGAAGAAGGATGATTGCATCATTATTGCATTGTGGTATTGTTGGAGACACTTTGTAGGATATACATTTGATTAATTGAGTTGGCATCTTTACATATTGTGACTAATCAAATGTCATCTATGTTTTGACAATATAAAATGGATGTCAACCAAATAAAGATGTCCAGTTGCGATAAAACATCACAATAGGCCACATGTAATGATGTTGCTATGATTAGTTAGATTTACTGTAAATACTTTGGCTCCTCATTAATTGGATTCTTCTTTTAGTGACTCAGATTAACAGAACAAAAATGCTGCAAGAGAACCTAAACATGAATGCAAATGTAGGCTAATATACTTAGGGATGTAAGTTGACCTTTTTCCCAAGCAGCACATGTACTGGCATCCGGGCTCTGGCTAAATCTACATCTGTCCAGTGCAGATGCTCGAACTAGTATATATGAGTGTATTAGTATAACATTAAATAAAAATTTGTTGCGGTTCATTTAGAATATTGTTAGTATGATGTTAATATATTAATCTTATAACGTTACTATATTCATTATAATTTCAAAAATGCTATATAGCTTACCACTAGTGTAATATTAATTCCAGTTGGACAAAACAGCAGTTTCATTTTTGTGGGTTGTTTTCATTCATTAAATCCTTGTGAAATAACAATGGTCTACAATGGTCTCTAATTTGTTAATGCTAAGTACTAACTCAATGTTCATAACCATTCATGCATAACAATCCAGGGGCATTTAGGGGCATATGCGAGTGAAGTGGTTGCACTGTAGAGCCCCGATACCCTATAGAGTTATCATTTACAGTGTGAGTCTTTAATTGGATATTATCTGAATGCACCAACTTCAGCTAATTACAGAACAATGATTTTCTTTAAGCACAAGCAGTTGCTCTTAAATCCTTTCAGGCAGGGTGATGAGACTTCGCTGACATCGCTGTGCTTTGACAAACTCACACATAGGGCTGGGCAATAAAACAATAATGATAATTATCACAATATAATTTTCCTCAATAACAATATAATAAGTGTTCAATATATCATCAAATGTTTGGTTTAATTCATTTGAATCCCAAACAAATTAGCACTTAATTTTTCTATTAAAATATTTATTTTGTGGAGGAACAGGGACTGATAAAAGATTTACTAATCATATTGTTAAAAAAGATTTTATCATAATTGTTTTGAATGTTCTCCCTCAGATTTGTGAAGTGAGCCAGTGTTTGGCAACAAGTGTTTGACTTTCGGACAATAAAAATAGTTTAACCGCACAATTAACCATCTGGTTTCTTCAATTTTCACTCAGAACTTTAAACTTGAGAGAAATAATGATTTGACATATCGTGATAATTATCGATATCAAATGCTATGAAATATTTAAATCGTGATAACATTTTTGGCCATATGGCCCTGCCCTACTCACACATATACTGTGAGTGGCCTGTGTAGTATGTTCTTCTAGCTGAATGTAATCTGGATTCAGGCCTTTTACATGAACCTGAATATTTTACATGTGTTTGCATCCTAATAATTCAATCCAAAATCCACCAGAAATAAAGTGATCTAAGTAAATGAGTAAATAATAAAAATAATAAAAGTATCTTTCTAACGCTGAACAGTAGATTCTAAATCCAGACATGTTTAAAAGAAAAATCCCTCACTGCAAACACTTTTGCGTCATTTTGTCCAGATTTTTCTTACAGTATGTAAAATGAACTTTTATTAAACTAAAAGCTGGGAGAGGCAGCTTTGGAGAACTAGCAAGAGACAGCTAGATGTTTAAAGTATCCAACTGAAAAAAATCCCACCCATATTCAAACCGAATGAAATTTTGTATGTGGTTTTTACCAACCAACAACAGCTGCTGATACTGGATTTTTTTTCATTTTGTGTCAGAGCATTTTATTTATTGATTGTTGTCAGGATGTAAATAGTATTTCAACAAATAACAAAAAATGCTGAAATAAAATGCCCTACCTTAGCTTTAATATCAGCCAGTCATGGATCCTGGGGGATAGGCAAGAGGTGTGGTTTTTGACCAACTGCATGTAAGTCTTAATGTCTGAGTAAACAGGCTATTGGATTGTATATGAACAAGTTCTGAGATTGTCTGCCTTAACCTGACATCTGGCGATAACCAGTTTTCTTTTGTGCACATAGTCCATGCCACTGTGTGTCAGTGTACTAAACTTACCCTGATTAAAACAGACACACACGCGCACGACGCACAGACAGGGCATACAAAAAGTGTTATCTCAATGGCTCATCTGGTTACAACTTCACACAGAGATATAGCCCAATCAGCTGATGTCTAACTACTCACTGAACTAAATGCATTCATCCTGCCTATTCAGTGCATTTTTTTCACACTACCAAATTGTTCACTTTTTCTCCTTTGTCTTGCCCTCTTTATCCTTTCTCTCATTTAATAAACCTCCTGTCCTTTCTTACAATTATCTCAGCCTTACATTTTACCTCTATCCTTTCCAACCCCCCCACCCCCCACCCCACGCACTCACGACCACACATACCCTTGCAATTGCCTATTTTGCAGTTCTACAGTGGCTGCACACAAGTCATAACGTGCCAAAATGGCAAACAAACAGTAATAAATCTAAACAAAAACAAAAAATATCTCCCTCTCTCTCAAAGGAACCCCCGGAAAGAAATACATCAACCATGTCATTATTTTCCTCTTAAGAATTTAATCTTTTGTTTGTGAGTTTGTGCATGTGAGTCTTGACTTTGTCCACACCAAGCTGGCTAAATTTAAAAAAACAGATCTTTTCCTCTCCTGTTTTCACTTTTCATCTACAATAAGTAAACTTTGTACACAACAAAAAAGTGCTTTTTAGCACTGAACTCTTTATTCTGAAAACTCTAGTCTATTGTAGTTCGGACTGACATATCTCTGCTCAAACACAGTTAGGTGCTGTGTAGGAATATTGTTAAGAGGTGTGTATTTTGAATGCCTATGTATGCCTGTCACACACTTATGCATTCATATTTATGTTGTCAAGAATTCCTCCTGAGCATCTCACCGCAGCATTGCAGGAATAATTGCTTGAATTTCAGCTCTCACAAATCACTACATTATACTTGTTTAGTTGTCTGACAACAGAAACAGCTAAGAACAAATAAGTTGTGATAATAAGACGTAATATATGTGATTATGGAAAGCAGGAGATGACTGAATGGAAGTTTAACTTGCTGAAAGTAACGAAGCTACTGACTTGTCTGCTACCAAATGATTGCTGTAATACACATTTTTATTGTTTGCCAGTTAAAACGTTTTTATGTTTTTGAGATTTAATGAGGATAAAGTAGTTATTAATAACCCCAAAATGCCAGCATAGACTCATGGTAGTTTCCAAATGTAAACAGTGCTTTATATTTACAGTATGTACCTTGGTGCAGACATGGTAGGCACATTTCCAGGTGCAGGCGCTTCCCCCTTATGACCAATTATGTGCTGCTTTGCTGCTGAGTGCTGGGGTCGTTGCCATGACGAATGGCTCTGACCCGGAAGCAGGGTCAGGGTCACAGTGGTGTGCCATTACCCTGGTTTTCATCTGTCTATAGCACATGTGCTGTGGGATGGAAGCAACAAGATGGGAGAGGCCTTAGATAAAGCAGAGGGGTGAGACTGGTGCAAATCTGCACTTCTGCTGAGGTGTATTAATCATATGTTGAGCTGAAAAATGAAAACATTCAGCTTCCCTTGGAGTACAAGTAATGAAAAAGGAAAATAACTGAAATGCTGTTTTAAAAAAAAAAAAGAAAGGAAAAAAACACGTATTTTAGCTGTTGTAGCCGTCTGCAAAGATGAGGCTGTAAAGGAGACAGAGAAGCAGGACTCTTCGATGCAACGGCTGAGAAAATATGATGTGGGAAATCTTGGTTGAGGATGGAGCTATAGGGAAAGATCCATCTTTTTTTCTCTCCGGAGCACAGTAGCAGGAGAAAAGTGTCGACAAAGAGTCTGTTGGGCTGGCAGTAGATGACAGACTCCATTTTACGTGTATTCACTGACTGATTAGGTCCTCTGGGTAGGTGTAGAGGCTGATGGAGACAGCCCTATCTCTACTCTCCAGACACCTTGGTGCTTGGTGCCTGTGTGTTTGTGTGCGTGGGAATGTACACCCATGCGTCTAATTGTCTTTGTATTTATCTGGAAAAATTCTCCTCTACTGTATGTGACATAGCATCATTCAACATTAGCTTTATTCTATGTGTAAATTAAAAGTTGAGTAATAATGCGAGGTTGTTTCACACGAGTTACGAGCTTGGTTTTTTGCTGTTCACACTCAAACCCAGCGAGTGATATTGGATTTGAAACGAGGTAACACATGTTTGATTACCAGCCTACATGTGAATACTAAATTGTTTTAGTCCACACACTCCTCATTACACTACAAGTTACTGTTAAATCATGATTTAATGTACTTAAACAGGGATTGTGTTTAAATAACCTTTTAAAATGTGCTCTGCAATGTTTTTACACTGGAGATTCACCCTAGTTGACAATGTGTTTAGAAAATTCAATCCTATAAGGTTAGATAATTTGGTCACCATAAAAAGGTTCATGTAGAAGTTGTGCTCTTTACTTTTTAGGATAGCTGAATTAATGGCCAAGAGGGGCAGAAATAGCAAATGTTCACCCTGTAACGCCAAAGCCAAGCAGTATCTGACCGCCTTAAACACACTCTTGTGAGCAGGGTTGCAGACCCAGGTAAGATTATCCATTCACACCAACTGCAAACACAGGTTTTTACCCAGGAGGTGTCTTGGTGGGAAAAGGGGTATAAGAGAGCAGTTGAGTCAGGTGTGTGCCAGGACAGCTTTATCATTACTATATCTGATAAGTAGATAAAGACAGGAAATAGACTAATTCCCCATTAAATTACTTTAACATTGTTACTGTGCCTTTGCCGGGTTATATGCTACTGCTCAGAGAGCGTTTGAAAAAACTCCAAATACCTGGGGACATTTTCTTCACAATGAAGCTGCATTTAGAATTTCAAATTAAAGTGTACTGTCCAATTCAAATCGGACCATTTTCAGCCTGTTTCTGCACTATGCTTTGGCTGGTGCAATTACTGTTTTCTAATGAGTGTGATAATTGACTGCTGGAGTCAGCAGATGAAGAAAAAATCTTTGCGCATAATGACTTCCTCGACTCGCACTACTCATCTGTGTTTTCAAGCCCACTGCTCCCTATCCCGCATCCCAGCCCACTACCAGAACTTCTATTCTGAGGCATCTGCACATCAGTGATGATTCTTCACTGCTCAAGGCATACACAGCCTCAGGGATTTCCCCTAAATGCTCTCATTTTCACTTCGGACCCGAAGGATAGAATCATGGCGTCAGTGAGAATGTGGCTGTGACATGTTAATCAGCTTGAGTGCTTGTGTCTTTTATAGATGCCTTGCTACCATCTGTTCTAAAATATCTACTTGTACGTGAGTAGCATGAGTTTGGGGTCTGCTACCAACCCTGCCTCTCAATAGCTACAGTTGGATGTGGTTCGATTTGCTTCAAATATATTGTCAAAACATGTTAAATAGCACATCAAAAGATATTCTTTACACCAATCAAGTGGAATAAACTTTCAGGATTAAGCCTGTGTGGTGTTGATCTAATGATTCAAAATTAGGAACCATGCACACATGCATCATCTGCAGCTTTCAATACTTTAAAATCAAGTCATTAGTCAGCTATTCCAAACCAAACCTTAATTTTTCCACACATTCCTGTCTACAGGGCTTGGGTTTTTGTTATTTTCAGTCCTGATCTGAGCACAATTGCATGGTAAGAATGCTTGCATTCTTGTGTTTTGGCAGGGAACTAGAATGTAATGTTCATTAAACAAGTAGCTCTGTTTAAGGCTAGAACAGATGACCTGAAGGAGAGTAGTTTCCACTGCAGCATGCAGATCATACTAAGCAAACTACCCCTACGACTTGTACATATTGTCACTTCTGGTATTGTTTGCTTGTAGTAGTTGAGTCTGATTAAACCAGATCCAATTAGAGTCAGACTGCTGAGAAGAATACAGCAGATTGAACACAGAAGAGACAATGTCAAATAGCTGAAGATAAATATTCTGCATGGCTAAAAAGTGAGAATATACACATTTTTTTAAGTTTGGCGTTATTCAGACAACTTATTGTGAGAAATCCACTGGTTCCTGTGAAGAATAACCTATTTCTAGAAGGTTTTCCACGGGAAAACTATCTCTGTCTATGTCCTCCTTATGTAAACCTCTCAAGGTGGATGTGTCAAAGTTCACATTTAAGTCAAAAAATGGCTGCTTTGTGCAGGAAATTTTACTACCTGGGGAGCGCCTCATACAAAGCAGTGAAAAGTTTGTGCAGCGGACAGTCAGTGACTCTTGCAATTTCTTTCAATCTGCATAAAAAAAGAGAACAGACTGCACTTGAGAGCATTTTGTTTATCCTCCTCTCCTTCATTGACATTCAGTATCCATGTCTTCTTCCTTGTGGTTCTACAGATAGCGATACCTACACAGTTATGTACCAGTGTGCTCATCCGCATCACACTTTCATCTCCCAATGCCCGTCCGAGTGAGCATGCATGAGGCAGTTTTAGGTTTTCATATTAAAACGTCCCCATGTTTCAAAGCTAAATTGGGCTTCATAGAGCTTTTGAACCCTGAAAGAGTTGACTCTCTTTTTTTTTTTTTTGATGGCTCCCCATGCCTCTGGGAAGTCTTTTCAAACACACCTCTGTATTCATCAGACACACACGGGGTGCGAAAAGAAGTGAGACTGAGAGTTTTTATTCGAGATTGATATGGTCCAGCTAGTCTTGATATTCAAGGCCATTTGTCTTGACACCTGTTCTTTGAAAAGATTTTACATTTTGATATCAATGTTCTCATGAGCCCCTTTGCCCTGAAGTCTTAATGTTTTGCCTGAATTCTGAAGCATCGTCGCTAGATGATAAGCACATCCTTTGAAAGATGGTCTATTTTGTGAGTAAAATGTGTGATTCTAGGGTGATTTTACTACTTAAGATGTAAATAAAATATGTTTGAAATGCATATTTTACTCTACTTGGCTTGTGCTGAAGATGTAGAAATATGGTGCAACCGTGAGTGTTTTCGTTGCATATTCGGCACTGAACGAACACCTCGCCTCACAGATGGAGTGTACTGAAGAAACCGAAGTGCGAAGTGCTCTGTTGGTGAGCATCTTGGTTTCTTATGCTTCAGAGACCAATGTTATTTATAGATTTACTTTTTTGCACCATCTGAGCAGGTTTCCATAAACATTGATGGTATTATGAAGGCAGTGAAGAGGTGGGGCTGAAAGGGGCACCCTTAAGGTGTGAGAGATGACACCTTGAAAAGCATTTCTCTCCACTTCCACTCAATTCATATTCCACGCTCACTCTTCCAGCTGACTTGATTTCCCTTTGTCTTTTATGCTGGTGGAAAAACATTAAGAACAACCACAGCCGCCCCCCCCCCCCCCTCACGTTTCCCTTAATTATGGTGAAATGAATATTTTTCTTTAGT
>NC_060169.1:8368889-8376002 GCF_021292245.1 Micropterus dolomieu | reverse complement strand
CACCCCCCCCCCCCCCCCCCCCCCCCCCCCCTCACGTTTCCCTTAATTATGGTGAAATGAATATTTTTCTTTAGTGACAAACAATACAACTACAAAAAAGGGTTTTTATTATGGGAACATCCACATTTAGCTTGACAGTCTTTAATTGAAAGTTCAGTGGTTGGTTCATGCCAAGTATTCCTGTGTTTTGCAGAGTGACAGGGACGAAAATAAAAGCAGGGAATGAATGGTGACCGTACATGTTCTTCATCTGGAATAAAGACTTGGGAGCTGTTGGAGCCTGTTCGAGCTTGTTGGAACACAGACTCAGTCTTAATGTGCAGGAGCATTACATGTGTGAGCAAGAGCAAAGTGTGAATAAGGAGAGAGTGCGATAAGCAAGAAAGTGTTATGTTGTTCCAATGAACAATTCAGCTATGCAGGGAACCTTAAGAAACTACTGTTCATAAGTATGTGTGGATCCTCCTTTGACTGAGCTGTCCCCTCTGAGTGTACAGTACATGCCCTGGGGAGAGTGTTCAGACTTCTCATGTCCACACCATGCAGAGCCGTCACACTTTTTGATTGGTGGTTGCAAGCTGTGAAGGTGTCAAATTCAGGGTTGAGTGTGTATGAGTTCGCACATGCATGATTTCACTGAGTTGAGTCTGATGAGGCTTGATTGATGATTAAAAAAATATAAAGGTTTGCAGTGTTCGAGCACAGGCCTCCTGCTGTTAGTGTTGATGTGTGGTATTATGGAATTGCCTTTTGTATAACTGAATGCATCCTGCTTTAATGTCCCTGAGAGGCGATTTGGCTTACATACAGCAGCCAGTAATGGTAAATACAAAAAGAATACAACAATGAATAAAAACAGCAATTGTACCTAGTGTTAGTGTATATGTCATGTATGTACATGACATATACACTAACACTAGGTACACATTACTGTTGTCACTTGTCACGAAAAACATCACAGAAAGCAGCGAAGAAGAAAACAAGCTAAACAAGCTGCTGATTACTGCATTATATTCTGTTATATTTATGAATTGTCACCTGCCAGGTGAGTTTTTTGTTTCCCTTTATATAAATAAGGACCTTTCCACTGTAAATTGGAGCAGAAAATGTCTCCAGAATGCAGGAAGTTATGTGTTTATTGCTCTAATTTTCTGGGGGAGCCCTCCTGCTTGTATACTTCAGCATTTCATATTTCTTCAAATATTGTTAAAAATCTTTTTGGCTTGTTCTAATGATTCATCCCGTCTTGTGACCCACGTTTATCATCACGCCCCAAGTCTGAGCCCTTACATCCCCACCACTTTTCAACACAAAGTGACACCCTTGCAAATTACTGTGTAGAGGGTGCTGGAAGTCCAGTAAGATGACCTAAGCTTTCTGACTTTTATCTTCCAAATTCTGAAGGAAAAACAATCTTTGGTTTTCCTTTTTATAAATAAAATCAGTGTTGGCTCCCATTTAATGATGGTATGAGCAACAGAAGTAGGTCTCCTGGGAAAGCCAATGAGCTCTTTGGTCTTTGACACATACCTGTGTTCATAGTAAATGTGACTGAGTTCCCGACAAATAAAAGTGGGGAAAAGGACGCAGCCCTGATGAGACCCTGTGGAAGATGAGTGCACTGGACAGAAAACACGCTCCACTTCCAGAAGATCTCTTCAGTATCCGAGTGGGATGCTGTGTGTGCCTTCTTTTAAGCTAGAGAATAACTTGTGCTCCAAGGTCGGCGGTATCTCACCTACTGTTTATTCACACACACACAACCAGACAAGGCAGAACAACAATACCACAGCGTGCACAGCATTTATTCTACACACTGCCAACATTTTTACTTTTATCTTCCTCAGCTTCCTTGCACCTCTGTACTGTCACACTCTGGTCTCAATTCCTGTTACATTTACAGCCAGGGAACAGAAAGCAACTTGGATACAGTTATTGCATCAAAGCATTTGTCTTTGATGTTGGGGATATATGTAATAAATCTTTCTTGGGGTGAGGGGACCGTGCAACCTTGTGCTTAAAGGACAGAAATATGCTTACCAATATGTATTGGTGAAACATGGATTGCAGAAGCACAGTCGCATTTTCTTAGTTTGGGCTTTAGATGGTTCATTTCCATGTTGGACAAAACAATATTCAGGGACACAAATGCTCACATATATACAATTAAGACTCATCAGATGTAGATTTGTCAGCATAGCATCTGCTCTATTTGAAGGCACTGCACTGCAGATGGACTGGAGTAATTGCAAATGCCACACTGTCAGATCGTCCAGGTGTTCTAGAGATCCATCGCATCCTTTTCCATTAGGGATGAGTGAGTGATTAGATTGCCTTTCATTGTTACTTTGTCTTCCTCACTGTTTGTGATATGACCATTTCAATACTGCTGCTTTGTTTTCCTCTCTGCGCTATATTGAGAAAATCCACTACTGCACATTTGCCCAGTGTAAATACATCCAGGTTTTATTTGCAAATTTAATTAACCACAATAGATAAACAGTTTACCTATTAGCAGTGTGTAAGAAGTTGGCCACTGAGGGTATAAATGCTGCACTCTGTATGATCCTTATTCAAATACCGATATTTCCCTCCTGCAGCCTATTCAATAAGTACAGTATGTTTTCAGAGTATTTGATGTCTGTGTTTGCTGCTGTTTGTTTAATCTGTATTATACATGGCATCTGCATCTTACCATATATGGCTAATGAACTTTGAAAGTGTTTTTGTGTTTTCTGTCTACATGGAGAGATTGGTCTTCTCATCATGTGAGATCCCTTGCTGAAATGTGAGCGGCCTGTTGTTGAGGGTCACTGGAGTATCTCAGAAAGATGTTTAAACGAATTTAGAAAAGGAGGGGGAAAAAATCAAACTTTCTGAGCTCTTGGCAGGCACTAGCAATTAGCAGTTTTCCCTATTAAGGCGAGACAAGGCGGGCGTTTTTTTCATGCACTGGTCAATTTTGAGATTTTGGGCTACTTTGATTCCTTAACATGTATTCTTTCAGACAAGTGGGGAAAAAAGTCAAATCCACATTCAGTAGCCGCTATCTGCTCCATATGATCCCTGGTACCGCTGGAAAGTGCTCTCTCTCCTGCACAATGCTATCGGATCCAAATATGATTATTTCCTTTGAACCAGCAGCTAATCGTAAAAGTACAGAGGCAGATTTAAGCTAGGCATGAAATGTGATTGGCTAGCGTCAATTTCTGACAAGGTGATTGGTTTAGATGCATCATGTGACACTTAGCTTTCCTCGATTGTCTGTCTTTTTCTGTGTTTTGTGTGTGTACGTGTGTCTGTTCAGACATGCTCTTACTCAGTTATCAGTTTTGATGTGTTTGAGATTTTATGTATTAGTGTTGTTAAGGATTTGATTTGATTTTGGGTCTATAAATATTGATTTTCAATGAAAATGTGTAGAATTTTACAATGCTTATCTTTAAGGGCAGTTTTCTCAAAATTAGTTTTCTCTCATACTCTGAACCTATAATCTCCACTTCAGCTACACTTCTGTACAACAAACTTTACAGTCGTATTCCTGACTATATTCTGAAGGTTTTTACAGAGGGGTTTGTTCATAAATCATTCATAGCCTAAATTATACAACATTTTATTCCCCAAAACAGGTCGCAAATAGTTTTTAATGCTTGTTGATAGTATTTTTGATTTATGAAATAATAAAAAAGAAATAACCAAAATCCCAAAGTACCAAAGTATAATGTGTCAACAAACTAAAACAAAAATTTTGAACCTGACTTATTTTAGTGTTCAGATTTCAGTTCTTAAAATAGATGCAAATTGGTACATATTTCGTTAGAAACTTCCTCATTTGCATATTTAAACATAATGTTTCAGAAAACCTGTAATTAAAAAAACAGATTGTCTTAATGTTAAGAATCAACTAGGACAGTTTAGTGGTGATATCTATTAGTTCAATTTTTACCCTATTCACCTGCAGTGTCACCCCTTAATTTCCATTCAAAGGTGTAAACTTGGACTTAATAATTATTAACTTATATGCAATAACTGAATGTGCATTGGCTTTTCTATACTGATGATAACAATCTATCACTCAGTCTATTTTCCATTTTCTTCTTTAGACTTGAACCTGTGTTTTGGTCTAAAACATGAGCGGCAGAGATGTTGTGTTTATACGGCTGGTAGGGGGAGTGCTAACTGACGTTAATTTGCCACACCATCACACCTCTCAACGAGGTAAATGATGATGAATGCCCCTGGCCATGTTGAGTGACATCATCACCCTGCACTACATCTGTGTCTTCAGAAACATCTGCTGCTCCCAAGCTGCCAGTCCCATACTCATACACATTTATACATACTCCCACAAATACAGGAATAGTCTCTATTTGAGAATAGTGATTCATAGAGAAACTCATCTGTCTGACACTAGATTGTCAGCAGCCATTCCGCCTGACTCTGTAACCTACACTTTGAAAGACATATCCCTTTAAGTTCAGGAGTCAAGCTGATGCTTTGTGTAGCATGGTTGACTGCCTGAGCTGCCTCATTGTGTCTGCATTGCATTTCATTATCATCAGCACGGTAAAACCCATGCTGATATTATCCAAAAAGCAGCTGTAGATCCTTCGCAATGAAATGCATTACAAAAATGTCTCCAAATTGCGAGAATGTGCGCAAATGAGTACGTTAACGATTGTCCTTAAACACAGCTCACTTCTGATCTCACTGATGCAGGGAATGTTTTTTGTTCTACCTTAGCTTCACTGGGGTATAATTTGAAGCACACACCCACACACAGTTTTAAAGATAAGTACTAAATTATGCTGAAGAAGTCTGCTTAGTGCTTGTATGTAGCGTTTGACACATTTGCATTTAGTGTCCATGGATCAATGCAAAAGAAGAGAGTTCTGTGAAAAAGTGTGGGGTCAGCCTTTTTTAAATAAATTGATGATATTAATTTGTCTACAATTTCCTTCCATAGTTTCTCCCTCCCTCAGTGCTCCCCTCTCTGCCCTTCACTCCATCATTTCTGCTGAAGAAGAGGCTCCATTTTCTTCTGGCCCCATCCTCCATCCATCTCATTTCCCTGCTAGCTGCTCTTGCTGTGCTGAAGCATAAACAGAGCAACAGAGCAGCTGATAGCATCTACAGATGTGCCGCTAACATCCCCAGATAAGAACCAGTAGCAGCTTGCTCCTCTCTAGCAAACAATAGAGCTCCCACTGAAATGTGTGGTGGGAAGATGGAGATGAAAGAGGAGGAGTGATAGGAACGGGTGGAGACTGAATGAATGCGACTTGTAGAGTAATGCTGGGAATGAGAAAGAGGCACAGTGGCAGAGCAGAGGCTGAAAAACTGGAAAGAGAGGCGGATGGTGGTGGGAAGGAGGGAAATGAAGGTGGAGAGAGGTGAATATGGAGAGGTCATCCCTTCAGCTCGTATCTATGTGTCCATCAACAGCAGGACAGGAGTGTATTTGGCTCCTTTATCTTGATGGCCTGTTGAGCTGGTGGAGGGGGCCCTTCAGGGAGGAGTTGCTTGGGGCCTTCAGGAAGCAAGCACTTGATAAAAGATATGAGGATGGGCCAGTGATAGCTGCTATTTGTGGCACCTGTGTTGGATTTGATTGACATCTCCTTCATACACTCCTCTGACATTGGAGGCTGCTCTGTTGAGCTTCTCTCTGCATCTTCTCTTACCTCTCACCTCCTCCTCCCCATTTTTCTCTGATAAGGGAGCGAGGGAAAGGGGGGAGGGGAGACAGAGAGAGCAAAGGGATGTACGGTCGTAGTGCCAACACATTTATCTGTGCTTGGGTAATGGGAGCAGCCACTGCCACGGTTTCCCGTGTCTCCCGTGGCAACGACCTCTGCAGAAGGTTAGCCTCAAAATGGGCAAGAATGGGCTAAATTCCCAGTGATAAAATAAGACACCTTAACGTGATTAAGGACCCTAATGCAATCAGTATTGTTTCAGCTACAACTCAGTTGCTTGTAATGAAAAGGGGCTCTTTTCCCCTGCATTCTGTGGGGCTTTAGCTTGACTGGAGATATAACTGTGAAGTGAAAACGCACATGGGCAGAAGAGACACTCTGGAAGGAGATGTTGACTCAAAAACTGAGGATCATGCAAAACTATGAAGTTAAAGAAAATTCCACTAGAGCTGATTACAGTAGAGCAATTAGTAGGTTAATTTATTAGTTTATAGACAGAAAATTACTCAGCACCTATTTCCATAATCAATTAATTATTTGTAATTTTTTAAGCAAAAAAGACAAGACCTAGTTCCATCTTCTCAAATATAATGCTTGGCTGCTTGTCTTTGTCTTCTGTGATAATAAACTGAATATTTTTTCAATTTAAAGACGTCTTCTTGAGCTAAATTGTGATGGACATTTTTCAGAGTTTTTAAAAAAAATTGACCAAATGATTTATCAATGCATTAAGAACATATTTTGCAGATTAATTGATATTGAAAATAACCAGTAGTTGCAGCACACCCCAGTTATCTGCAAGGACATGCACTGTGAAATCTCAAAAGCTGACAAATTACCCCTGCTGTGTGGGTGTGGTTGCTGCCCCGATGGTAACAAATATTGACTGGGTTTTGTCTGTGTGGAGAAGAGAGGGTTGTACAGAAACTTATTTTTGTATTTCAGGCTTTATGGTTTTGTTTGTGATAGCAGGAACATATATACATGATTGCTTTAGTTTGATTAAAGCTTTTTAGTAAATAATAGTTAGTATTGAGCAAAATGTAACATGACGCATATTGGTTATATAAAATGTTTTTTCTGTCCCGTTAATACCCTTAACCAGAGAGATGTGTGTATATGTATGTGTAATATGTATATATATGTATGTGTAATATGTGTGTGTGTGTATATATATATATATATATATATATATATATATGTGTGTGTAATGTGTGTAATGTGTGTAATGTGTGTGTGTGTGTGTGTGTGTAATATGTGTGTGTGTGTGTGTGTGTGTGTGTGTGTATATATATATATATGTATATGTGTGTGTATACAGTGGGTACGGAAAGTATTCAGACCCCTTTAAATTTTTCACTCTTTGTTTCATTGCAGCCATTTTCCAAAAATCAAAAAAGTTCATTTTATTTCT
>NC_060169.1:8330819-8365819 GCF_021292245.1 Micropterus dolomieu | reverse complement strand
CCAGTAGATAAAATAAGAAACCCTGTCTGAGGTTGACTCCTGTGGAACACCACATATCTGTCTTCGTCCTGTCCCTCTGACGTGTGTACATTTCTGCATTTTTGCGTTAGGGAGTGTGTATGCTTTTGTGGTTGCCACATATATCATAGAGTTCAAAAGTACTGATTCATCTTCAAGCCAGTCTTTCCACTGATTAACTGAAGCAGTTCTATTTTTAGCTCAGTTGTAAACTGTCATTGTTATCAGCTTATGTTAACAGACAGCTGTTTGAATCAGATGAAAACTGAGCGTATTTGATGAATGAAACTATTTGTATGGTCCAGCATCATTTCTGTTATAGCAGTTACTCCCAGTCACCCCTCACTGTTGGTGAAAAAGATAAATATGTTGTGATGACACAGCCAGACTGTGCATTTCATCATTTCCACAGTATGTCAGGCTTGTCAGGCTTCATGCATGATGAAGTGCTTCAG
The DNA here is from genome assembly GCF_021292245.1 of Micropterus dolomieu. Lineage (NCBI taxonomy): Eukaryota > Metazoa > Chordata > Actinopteri > Centrarchiformes > Centrarchidae > Micropterus > Micropterus dolomieu. The sequence continues at coordinate 8,365,346 of NC_060169.1, read as the reverse complement.
TGACTTCTTTATTAGATTCCAACACACAGCCATTAATTAATCCTGTTTTCATTCTTGTCAATCTTGGGATACCACCCACCTGTCACCCCCGACAGGATGAAGGTTGCTGATGCCTATTACAGTGGAGCGAGTGAAGAACATCGGGAGAGATCTTTTCCAAAACTGACAGAACCTTCAAAGTTTCTTTTTTCCTCACTTCTCTTGACTTTGTTTAGTATGAAAGCAGTAAACTCGATTTTTCTTTCCTCCTAGTTGTTTGTATAGATTTAAACTTGCAAGTTTATGTTTATTTTTAGGTGAACACCCACAGTCTTTCTCAATGATTGGTGGCTATACCTCTATTATATCTTCCCCTATCAAACCATACAAACTTTGTAATTAAACATAGAGGTTTTCTTTGTAAAACATTTAAATCAGCCCCATTTTTGACCTCATCCCATATTCGTATTAAACCAAACGACGCAAAAGCAAACTCCCTCTTGGAGTAGGATATGAAGAATTCATGCTGTGGTTTTCATGTAACATGCACAGCCACTTAAGAACATCACTAAAGCACTACCCCTCAAAGCTAAATTTCACAATGCTCTTGGCTGCATCAGAGCGACAGAATCTTTTTTTCTGTGTACCATAAACCCTTAAGTGCCTTTATTGAGAGTGATAACGGGGGATGAACAATCCTGTCTTTGTATTGTTTGGAGGGTATATTTTTCATTGGGTTTTGGAATACAATGCAATTAAAGTTTGACAACAGATACAGCAAAAGAGAAATACAAGCACTTGTCTCTCAGAGCAGTTTTTTATGCAACTGATTGCTTTTTACTGCCCATCCGTTTCCATGGTGTTGCCAGCGCTTATGCACACAAACCCGACGGTGCTTTTTCAGAAACCCAAAAGTGAACGGCCCACTGGCTTTTTAATCCAGACTTAAAAATAAAACCCTGAAATTGGATGCTTAACATTCAAATAAATGAAATGTCTAGAATTTTCACAGCTTTAATTTAGCATTAGAAAAATTCAGAAGAAAAACATCACGCCAAATCCTTACCACTTGTAAAGAAAAAGTCAAATTCTAAACAGAACAACATATGTGAGATTTAAAATTATACTGATTTACTAATTCAGAAAAGTACACCTGTACAATCAAACACAATCCATTGTTTTCTTATAGAGGTGATGAACAATAGCCCCACAATAAATCCTGCCACAGTAAAGTTTTATTATTCAATCTTTGTTGACACTGTAAGAGAGGTGTTAATGTAATGTGTATGTTTTTTGGTGTAGCTGTATTCGACTGTTTCAGATTGTTTTAACCGCACTCATTTAAATGCAAGTGGTACAGAATGTAAGAAATTGATGCATTCCAATAGATCACGAACATCTCCACTAACTACATGATCAAGTATTACCAGAGAATTAAAGGAAGAGCTCTCTTACACAGAGCCAGGACAATGTTAAGCTTTCACAAAGGTTACAAAGATAGGACTTATTGCACCTGTGATTGTTTTAGGTGTACCTAATAAACTGGTGACTCACACTCATCTGCATAACTTTTAAAGAGTTTCCCTTTGTGTTTGACTGAGTGGAGTTCTGTTTAAATAGTAAATTATAGATTAAAGTAGAGAATATCAATAAGTAATGGATACTTTACTGTTTTATTGTAATAATGTAACCTAAATATGTAGGCTGAATAGCGTGATTTGCTGAATGGAAGAAGCCCTTAGAAATGTTCTGCCCTGAAGCTCTGAAACCTTCAATTAGGGAATTAATTATCACTTACGCTACAGCTGGCCTTAAAAAGGGAGCATGAACAGAAAGGAGGAACTGAACTGAATAAAACAATGTACATATTGTAAAAAGGGATTTTACAGCAGGGAAATACATTTAGATCTTGCCTAAGCACACTTCTCAAAGCCAGTACATCTAATAGATTATTGTCTTTTTTTGGACTACATGAGTACCCTACCACTCCCCCATTCACCCATAGTCTCAGATTTTCATTGCCATTGATTGGATGTCTTCATACTCTGTATAATTTACTCCAGGGTTGGATCTATCACCTCACTGACGGAATTTGGGCTTCTTTGGCTCAGCAAACGCGTTGACTAGTTTTGTGAAATTCATAACTCCCCCAGCAATATGATTGTGGCTGTCTTTGTGTGCATGGGTTGCAAAACTGTAATAGATGTGTTGATAAGGGAGGACAATGTTGCAGGGAAAGGTGGAGCCAGCAAAGGTGTCATTATTGTACTTTAAAGGAAAACACTATTCACATTGGATCGTCATACACCAATAAGTATCTGTTTGTTACAGTCATTGCATTTGAGGAATTATTCTGACATGAAGGGCTTTAATTTTCTATTTTAGTGTACCCACTTTCCTTCAACCTGACTTATGTACTTCAATTTCAGGTATTGATTTCCTGCATTTCCCAGAATGACTTTCACCAACCCCCAGAGAATGGGTGAGCACCTGTTGAATTCAGAGAGTGAGAAGTAGTGGAAATAATAGTGTGATAAGAATGAGAGCCGCAGTTGTGGCTATGTTACATTCTGGTCTGCTGATTCTCTTATCGGTGTAGAAATTGGGGTCTCTGTCTCTTTTGTGATTTATTCCTTTCATGTTCATGATTGCAAAATGTCGTATCTGGAGAGAAGGCCCTGCTCTTTTACTCTAAAGGACTGTCACCAAAACCAAACATTTACTGCTGATCTCCCAGTCTTCCGCCACCAAGCTGGAAGAATCTTGACATTATGTTGCATGGTCTACAGTATATGTTTGGCTAGTTACAAATAACTATTAGGTACACCATTAACCACAAATCTTACCCAGCAATGCAAGATAAATCCTACCTCACCCTTACCTGTTTGCCTGCTGTTTTCAGTATTGCATTTAAGTTCATCTATATTTCAAATGATATACTCTATCTATATCTCCTGCAGTGTTTTCCCCCTCATTTCTTGTTGTGCGGACAGGGGACATTGGCCACAGCTGGAAAACATCCCAAGTGGCTACATGTGTTGCAGCATGCATGGTTTAGCCAGTATCCCAGAATGCCTGTAGGCATGGGTTGTCCAGCATAGGCACAATGCGTTGCTTTGTTTCTGTCTCTCACTTGAAAATGAGTCTTTTGACAGGATTAGCCTAGCATGACATGGGTTTTTTTGCAGTTCATGTAAATGTTTTTTAAGGTATGTTGTTTAGCAAAAGGAATTATAGAAATTGTCTCTTTCATCAGTTCCCAGTGTAAAGAGCTGTACATTTGAAGAATTGCCATAAAGACTGTTCATTGAGCACCAAGGCTTCAGCATTTAATTAATCATACTTCCTCTTTGCTAATATAATCATCATTTCAGAGGTAAATATGAACTTATTTGGATTTTACTATCATGCCTCTGAATTAAAATATAGTCTGATTTGGTAGACGTACATGTAACAGTAAATATTTAAATAAATTGCAGTAATACATTTAAGTAAAACATAGCAATATTATTAGCCCTTATTAGAGAAATAGTTATTTTTGTGCTAATAGGAAGTGAGTAGATCTGATGTCTTAGGTATCTTATGGGATAAACAGTTACAGTCTAAATGGCTAGGAAAATATGAGCATGCTTAAAGGCACACTGCCCACTTTTTTGATCTCTTGATTCTGTTTTTTTATTATAAATTTTCACAGTGGAAAATGGGTTATTTCATCTTACCAGTCCAAACACAGCACTTTGTCAGGCCAGAGCCATATAAGTAGGTAAGCAGCTCCAAAAGGAAAGACAATTTAATTTTTTTAAATCCTTAATTACTTAAACTGACTGCTTGGAAATGTGTGACATAGAGCACAGTTGTATTTCACCCAAGGTGAAAGGCAGCTCTTTTGCAGTCATTTACTAATTCAGGTGAATCTAAAGGGAGATCCCTAAAGTCTTCTGCATATTCCATTAAGCTGCTCATTGTTATTCTGTACCTGATTTTAATTAAGAAAAGTAGGAACCCAACTGTGTGATTTTAAGTGTATGTATATGTAAGTGTATGCATGTGTATGTGTGTGCCTTGTTGCACTCACTTTTGCTCAGAGGCGGGGAAGACAGTCGTTACGCCTGTTCATAGCTCTTTGCAGCATAATTCTTTTCTGCTAATCTCCATCCAATGATAGACACATTCATTCATTAGTATTCATATGATTATAAGCTCTGCTACCAAAGCCAAGCAGATGATGTAGGGTTTGGTGAATATAACTAACCACTCTTCACAAAGGAGGCATGTGGTGCCACCACTTGGTTAACTGCTTTATTTTCTAGGAAATTTGTTGTTTGGAGGAACAATAAGATGAGCAGAGTTGCATTTTGCTTTTATTTATGCTTTTTGAAATTAATAAAAAACAGTTTCCCATTTGCATAAAGGTCTCTCCATTCATGTGTTCCAACCACTGGGCCATTATTGCTTTCTTTGAATCATTTGGCTTTATCACACTCTGGCAGTAAGTGTTGAGATTGGTAGTACAGCACTTCTGTTCAATAGATGGTGCTGAGCAAGGATGTGGAAAATGAAGCTCCCATCCAGTCCATTTAAATGGAGAATTGTGATTAATTGGAATCGATAGTGTTAGCATCGACACTCACCACTTCCCATCTACAGTGCCCTGCCTTGACCCCCGCTTAATGTGGTTATGTACACTTCAGCTAGTCCACATAACACACATGCATGGACACACACATATACAGTACATATTCGAGACATCATAACATGAAGCATCCACTTCATTAACGCTGCCTGTTACAAAATACTACATCTTAAGTCATGCCTGTGTGAGATACAATTCTCATATACACTCACTCACACTGAAAGTGATGAGCCTGGAAAGTTGTGATGTGGTTGGAGGAACAAAAGATAAGTCGATTGAGAACTGGAAGCACAGCAGAGTCACTGCAGACTGAGTTAGAAAGTGCTCACAACAATTTGAATTGAAGTTCTTTTTGCAAGTGTTCAGTCTTCGTGGAACCAGAATTTCTTGTCATGTCTGCAGATGACTTTCAGGTCTCTCTCCTGTGTCCTCTTTGGGCCAAATGTCAAGTTTCAAGCCGTTACACAAAGTCGTGGGTATATCACTAGCTATTAGACCTCGGATGCATCAGCTCAGGGGATCATTTTCAACCTCACCTTTGAAATGTCATTGCTCCATGGGCTAGGATTTCTATTCCTGTGTAGAGAGTGCTGCCTTTTTTTTTACTTTATCAGATTGTATAGTTGGACCATGAACCAAGGCAGCTATGTTGCTTTGGGGTAACTACAAGTGTTTGTTGTGCTTTTTTTTTGTGTATCCATGTTTGTAAAGTAAGATGAGACAAACATATCAGCTTATCTGTATGTTGAGGAGATATTGGCCTTAAGTTCAATATCGGGTTGTCCACTTTGAGAATTGAATAGTGTATTAATGCATCATTTCTTTGCATAAAAACCATGTAATGTCAATAAAAAAAGATGCTGAGGACCACTTCACTGAAGCTAAGAGACACAAACACAAAATACACACTTACTGTATTAACATTAAACCTTCTTTTAGGAATCAAATTTAAAGCTTTGTCACTTTAATACATTACAATACCTAACAGATAAAATAAGGCACATTTTGTTAATATCATAAAGATACTGAAATTGAACAGCCTGGATAACTCACTGGATAGACAAAAAACCATTTGTGATATATTAGCTGACAACTTGTAAAAGAACATGACATTCAGATTCAGTGAATTCGTTGTTAAACACAACCATCATGCAGCTCCTGGGTACAGCTACACACACAACCTGCAATGACATTTCTTTTTTTTAAACATTTAATCTATTTTCCTTGAATTTGAATTAAATCTTCATTGAAAGCCTGATATATATTCCAGAATTCTCATTAAAGTTGACTAGACTGATTACTCACCCTGCAGTACAGCTGCTAATCATAAAAAAAGTATTTGATTCAGTGTAGAGCTTCAGTGACTCTAATCTAAATGATTCAGCTCAGGCTTTTTTCCTACCCTTGCATGATTATACAGTAGGTGATTGGCAGCTTTGATACAAAAATATCAGTACTGGAATCAGCTAAGCCTATATTAGCTGAACTATTGTGCTGAGATATACTCAGAGAAGCAGTGCACCTTGGTCCGGGCCAGAGGAGAGTCTGTAGCTGTTTGGGCCTTATCTTAAAGTGTGATTTGCCCTGAAGCCACACTTGGCAGGGAATTTGAAGAGCTGTCTGTAGGTGAGAGGGGCCAGAGACATCACATCGTCACTCAACATCACTTTTTGCGTAAGGGCACAGTTACAGCAGGCAAACTTGCATTCATAAATCGATAAAGACACTCTGAAACAAGCCTCTTTTTTCATCCTTAGTCACACATATTTTTATCCATTCATTTCTCTCACACATTACACACACATTACCAAGGAGACGGCCACAGTCAGCCCAAAAATTCAAGAGGCCCTCCATGGTAATAACACAGCATGATATTCTTTTTATTGTAGATGGAGTGGCCTTCTTTCTTTTTAAAAAGAATTCTCCCTTCTTCACTAATAAACCCAAGAATAACATTTGCAGTTTACACATTGTAAGTTCTTTTTAATTGAAACCATTGTGTGCGATTGTTTTGAACGTGGCCCGCGAGTGTTGGTTTCAGATCAATGGCTTCAAACGCAGGAAATAATTATTTTGCGTTGAGATGAAAGTCAGGGTACAGCAGCACAAACAGCCTGTGGATCCAGCCTTTTTTAATTAGTGCTGTGTGTCTCCTGCTCTGCGTGGCAAATTAACATCCACCATCGAGGATAAGTGATTGTGCTGCACAACGGTGTGTGGGTGGTTGTGTTTGTGGATGAGAATTTGTGTACATGGGGTCTGGGGTGAGTGGGGGTTACATTTTTTTTTGGCCTTTTCTACTCCTGACAATCTATAATAATAAAGACTATAATATAAATTGTAAGATATCGCGTCCAATATGCTGTTCCATTTTTTCAGCTATAAATATTAGACCAAATATACATCTTGTCATAGTTTAAAACCAATATTCCAAGTTTTCATAACTTTCCTAACTGCTGTGTTAACTGTACAGGATCAGTCCGTTTGTTTTTCCAGTCTGGCTCAGTATGACTTAATTCCAAATGTTTTGAAAATAAATATAGTTGAAGGTTGAATAAGTTAAATTGAATAACCTTAGTAGCTTTTTCAAGCTAATGCGTCAAGATTCCCTTTCTGCATTATGTCTGAACTCCACTGAAAGTGGTGGCTTTTTAAATAAGCATGCATTTTAAATTCACCTGCTTTCTATTATGTCTCCATTAAAGCCCCTGAAAACTTGGTTTTAAATCTAAATGGTCATGACTAAATAAGTAACAAGTATTACATTTAATTTGGTAAATTTTAGACACATTAGGAGTAATTTAACTACAGAGGCCTCAAAGTTATACATCAATGCCATGATATTGTCACATATGAACTACTGTATGACCAGCTGGACGCAGACAGGAAGGACTGCATTACAGTCAGAAACAGTCTATAAGCGGGCTTTGAAAACAATGGATAATAAGTCAAATTCATATCATCATTGTAACATTTTACAGAAGCATGATTTTTTAAACTGGGAAAATATGGTCAAATTTGCTGATATCTTGCTTGTTTATAAAATGTTCCATGGTTTAGCCCCCCCTCCACTCAATGAATTTTTTTACACAAGACCTTAACTCATCTACCAGAGCTACTTCCAGAGGTGACTGTAAAATACCATATATGAAAAGTTCCTTCGGACAGTCACCCTTTTCCTACCGAGCAGCGCGTACCTGAAATATGATACCTACAGAATTAAGAAACATTTCTTCTCATACCACCTTTTCAAAAGCTATAAAACAGTGGTTACTGGACAATCAAACATGTAGTCATAACATGCAGTTATGCTTTTGTAATTTTTTTAATATATTCCTGTACTCACATGTCAATGTATTCTACGTGTCATATTATTTGTGCTTGTCTGATTTTGTCTGTGCTTATGTAATTCGTATTTTAATGTTTTATCCATGCTTCTGTGTTGTCTGATTATGATTTTAAGTGCATGTTTTTTTTTTGTTTTTTTTTTATGTTGTCTGTATGCCATGTTTTAATATTTTATAAGATCAACCTGCCAGGGACTCCAGATGAAAATTAGTCTGTATGGCTAAATCTGGCTCATTTACATTTGGGCATTGTCCTTATGTTCATTAATGTGCACTGTCTCTTTTAAATAAAATAAAGGTTTGATCAGATTTGATTGACACTGACCATTCAATTCACTCATCATATTTTGATTCATATTCAATTCATATTAATGCAAAAAAGTATGTGACATATCCTTTTTCCTTGAGTCCCACCCACAGAGAAGAAAACAACAACCCAGAAATCTCAAGTCAAATAACCAAAACTGTAAATTTGGCAGAAAATAGTTTCATATGGAATCGGAGAATGAGAAAACATGTTTTCAGGGCCTTTAAACAATTGTATGTATATGTAGGAACATATGAAATGTCATTGTTTGTGACCTTAATTTCTTGCCACCTCTGATATGTTCAGAAATATTTTGTCATTCTGTTAATGTTGGAAGTGAGTGCTGGTTTTACATCCTTGACCTGTCGTCTTTCAGGGATGCCCAGGTTTGCCAACCAGCCATCGCCGACCACTGTGCATCTAGGGAACAGCCAGGTGATGGCATGTGAGGTCAATTCGGATCTGGTGCCCTTCACCCGGTGGGAGAAAGACCGCCAGCCGTTGGAGCTGAGCACCAGGCTGGTCCAGCTGCCCAGCGGAGCCCTGGTGATCAGCAACGCTTCAGATGCAGATGCTGGCCTTTACCGCTGTCTGGTGGAAAATGTGGGATCGTCCAAGTCCAGCGACGAGGCCCAGCTGCAGATTCTGCCAGGTAATTTGAGGAAATTGACAATAGGTGAAATGTTGTCCAGTAAGAATGCAGTTAGTTAATCAGTTAGTTTTTATTGGTAGATGTAGGATTTTGTGGTTATAATTTCAGTCACAAACACATTATGTTTGCTGGAATTATTTCAAATTTGTTTGGACACTAAACTTCCATTGCTATAGAACAGTGAAAGCATTTTTTTGTTCTTGTCCTCAGTTGTACCTGTTAATCAAACATTTTCACATCCTCGATTACAGTGTAATTATATTGAGCTTACACTGTAGAACCACTTGTGCAGTAAATTGAAATTAAAACATAGTTCAGTGCATCATTTGATTAAAGTGGTACATGGTGTCCCCTCTGGGTTGTTAATTACCTTTAGCATGAAGAAATCTGCCTAAATGTAATGATAGATGGTCGAGTACCAAAAAGAGAGGAGTAGATCTCCCACTGGGGTTATCAGTGATGCTGACAGTAAATCAGTTGTAGCTCAAAAGGGGGCTAAATTCCGTTGTGGCAGAGTCTTGTCTCACCCCTCCACAAGTTTTATTTACTGAGTTGTTAAGCACCAGGCTCCTGGCAGCACAAGGAAGATATTAGAGGTCATAAATCAGACTTCAACAAGACACAAGTAGGATCTTTATCTCTGTATGTCTCCTCAAAGGATGTATGGCAAAAAGGCTTGATGAATACAAAAGGAAAGCTCATAAAGCTCTGTGAAGAAATTGAAAGAAATTTTGTTTTTGTGTTTTGTATGCTACCAGATGTTGAAGTGACAAATACATTTGTACTTGTTTGGTTTATATGATGTCATAACAAATCAGCTTGAGAATACCGTTACTTGGGTTTTTCCAGAGAGAGAAGATAAGAGTTGAGCAAAGTGACATCAACATGGACATTATTCATTTGACTGTTCTTGGTTTGGGTGTCAGGAATGATTCCCCATCAGACAGGAGTTCTTTTGAAGTTTTTAAGACAGATGACACCACTTATGTAAAAGGTGGCTGTTCTGTTTCACTTACTCACACCAACGTTAACCTCGGCCTGAACCCTGACCTTTTTTTTTTCTCCCATCTAAGAAACTGGAGAAGAGAGGAAGCTGGAGTTCCTGGTGCAGCCTGTATCTGTGACCAAGGTGGTGGGCGCCAGCGTCCTGCTACCCTGCGTAGTCACTGGTTACCCTGCGCCGCATGTACGTTGGATGTTTGGAGACAAGCTGCTAGAAGAAAGGTATGAGCTTGAACTCTAGCTGTTGGATTTTTGATCCATTTCAGAAATTAAAGAAGGCTTAAAATGCTACAGGATTTCTTGGGGCATACTTCTGCTTTTTGCACCTTTCAAAATCACCTTTACCAATCAAAGTTGCCAATAATTACTCTAAAGCCAGACACTGCTGTGTTCAATGTTCCCTGGCTCTCCCATATTCTAGGTTTAGGCTTTAGGGTTGTCAGCTGAGGGGAAGTTCACAAATTAAGAGCCAAGAGAGAGTGTCACAGCGTCTGTGCTCTCACTCCTCTGGCTCTCATTAGCTCAGACAGAGCAGCTCAAATCCCTCGAAGAGAATTGCATTGGACATGGGAAGTTTGATTCTCACCAATTAAGAAAGCACTTTGTTAACCTAACCCCTGTGTACCAGTCCTGTAGCATAAGAGCTTTGCAACTTGTGGGTTCAACAGAAAATAGCTTAAATAGGGCTCATTCATCTAAATCCAGCCCCAGAATGGGATTTCTCCCTTCAGTGAAATTAAATGTAAGGTCATCACTTTGGTAACCACAAGGCTCCAGTGTGGTATGAGCTAGAATATCATTAGATTTTCCAACCGTAGTTCCAAACACAGAACTACATCTCAAATTAAATGACTTAAACACCAATGAGTACCTCTGACCTCCAATGGGAGCTTGCTAAAAACACACACACACACACACACACACACACACACACACACACACACACACACACACACACACACACACACACACACACACACACACACACACAGGTGTCGACGTTGGTAATTAGCAAGTCCTTGCAAAATTGAAGTGGACCACCATGCTCCTGCCTTCAGAGCAGAAATGGATTGTGTTGTGAATACATTACCAAGACTGTTCTTTTGATTTCAATACGACATTGACAATTAAAAAGAATAGCACTGGAACTTTCTTTTTTCTCCTTGAGAGTCTGCTGTCCCTCTCAGGCATTACATGAGAGATAGAAGAGGTGCTGTCAATTAAAAACTGGTGTGGCATGCAGTGTAAGGGAGAGAGAGGGGAATCTGCAAAGAGTGTCTAATTGGTCTTTGGTGCACAGCACAAATGGGGCCTTGAAAGTGGCAATGCTGAAGCATGAGATGAAAGTTTATGAAGATGTGTCAAAGCTACTAATTGAAGGCAGGGTGACTCACTGACAGTGGGGATTATCACATTAATCGTCTGCCACTGATGCTTCAGCTTGGTCATAGCTCTTGTTTTCTTTCTGTCAATTCACTTCAAATCATCTTTATTTGCATGAATGTATAACAACAGTATTGCCAATGCTACATATAGATTACTTAAGAACAATTAATTTCATACATTTCATTAAATAAGTAAATAAAACAGTAAAAGTTGTGTTCACAATAGTAGAGAGACAGTTTTATCCTGAGCTACAAGATAATGTAGGTGATTCAAAATGAGTGCAACATGAAGCCATGTATGGTCATTTTAGACAATACAGATTCTTGGATGTCTAATTCTCCCCAGTAATTTTAAAGGGGACTGACTCATTAGAAGTATTTTTAGTACTATTAAAGACACAGTGGAATCCTTAAAGTATTTTCAAAATGTGCCATATGAAGGATTTCTGTGTTTGAAGAGTCTCATAAGTCTGTGACAGACGTTACTGTTTCTTTCTTTTGTATCACCTGTCCAAATTGCCTTGTATGATGTGACGACTGCTATAAAACTCTTTGATGTCAGTGATGACAGATGGGGACAGAGCAAAGGCCTGAAATGAACATTTAGAACAGGTGGTTGTTTAACTCTCAGCTGAGAAGTTGATTTCTCTATGCTGAGTTACTGTATCTTATCTCTTAAAAGTCCAGTATGCTGGGATCATACTACACAATGTTTTTTGTCTTTTGAGATGGTCACTCTGTCAGATTAGGCAATCATAGTCATAAATTCTTGATAGCAAAGACCGTATCAACCAATCATGGCTAGCAGTCTCTGCAGGTAAGGCGGGCTCTGTCTTTTTCCTTGATTGTGTGGGTGTACAGATTGTGACGTTGCACCCCCAAGTACAGTTGATTTGGTATATTGCCATTGAATCATATGGTCACTGTTCACTGACTAAATAAAAATTCCTCTTTCACTTCGCCACGTTCTGCACAGAAGTGTGCAAGAGTATGCCCGTTGTAGGTCATCACAGACACCTGTCGCAAAAGGGGAGACCAAAATAATCTGATCATCCAGAGGTGGCCCAGATGCTGTGTCAGTGCTTTTCCACTATGACACTTAAACAGGATAAAACAGGATAAAACAAGCAATTGGTGTGCCCGACACTAATTTTCGTTTGTCAGGTTAGGGTTAGGTTCTCATTAATAAGTATGAGCAAGTAGATTGTTAGTCGTCTGGTACCAGTTATTTTTAAATATGTCAATACAGTTTCAAATTCAGTTAAGTTTATTTATATAGTACCAGATCATCAGAAGTTCTCATACAGAGAAGGTCTAGACCGTACTTTTTATAATAATATTTACAGAGACCCAGCAATTCCCACCACAAGCAAGCACTTAGTGACAGTGCCAAGGAAACACTTTTAACAGGCAGAAACCTCGATCTTTAGTTTTTCAAAGAGAAGTAGGGGGTACTACTCAGATGATATTATGCACTCTTGTGTGAAATTATTCAACTAAAGAATCTCCACACTGTATGTTGAATGAAAGATTGATATTGTGGTATCAGTTATGCTATGGTTTATTCTCCTCACCTCATATTCATTTAGGCCCAGAGATAGTCTATTGTTAAGGAAACCAAGCTCACCATTTATTCTAATTATGCTTCACAACACCATGAAAGAATATGTAACACTTGAAGCTGCCCAGTCAACATGATAAAAATACTATACAGCCCTAGGAAATGGACCTTTGGATTGCTTACAAATACTAGTCCTGATGACACAGGACAGCCATCTTTTGTTCTTGGGAGTATCACTCTATCACCTAATAGAATTCCCCAGCAGTCAATAAAATGGATGAATTATGCATGTCGGCCAGCAACAGGGAATTGACAGAGCATGTAAATCAACCCCCTTCCAAAGCCTCAAAACCATCCGTCTCCTCTCTTCCTAGTCTTCTCACCTTCATTTAAATATGATTGTGTGTAAAGAGAGAGAAGCATGGTGTGGGACATTTGTTTGCATTTGGACTATTATTGGACTGCAGTGAAACCCTCTCACACATAGGTTTCATATTACAGACATTTTTAAAAAGAAAAATTTTAAAAGAAAATACTTAAGCAAAAGAAGGGAGGTGATCCCAAATTGCTACGTTATTGTTAATCTAAAGGTATAATCATTACAATGTCAAACCTGTGGTTACTAGTGGGAATGTCAAGCATGTTTTAACACTGGTAATACAGATCCCAGAGTTGTGTTTGAGGGCAGCACGGTGGTGCAGTGATTAGCACTGTCGCCTCACAGCAAGACCGAAGAAGGCCGCAGGTTCAAACCCCGGTTGCCCGGTTGTGTGGAGTTTGCATGTTCTCCCCGTGTCTGTGTTCTCTCCGGGTGCTCTGGCTTCCTCCCACCATCCAAAGACATGCAGGCTAGGTTAATTGGTGTCTCTACAATTGTCCTTACGTGTGAGTGTGAGTGGTTGTTTGTCTATGTGTGGCCCTGCGATGGACCAACGCCTTTCGCCCGATGTCAGTTGAGATTGGCTCCAGCCCCCCGCGACCCTGTACACAAGATAAGCGGTTGACGATGGATGGATGGAGTTGTGTTTGAAATGACATGTGTACCAACCACAGGCAGCAGGAAACAATGCCAGTTAGATGTTATGACAATAATAATAATAAGCATTTTAACTGTAATGTAATATCTGACCAATCATTGTGGAACTGCCAATTCCACAATGCCACAACAGAAATTTTGCAGTAGGAATTCTATATGAATTGTAATAAAGTGGAATTCAAACCACCAGCACTTTTATAACGGTTTGATTGTGATTGCTGTGGTAATGCATGCATGCCCACACAAAATAATTGATTCTGTAACTCATGGCTGAGTAAATGCCACTACCCTTTACATTTTCTTGTAAGCTAACAATCATTCAGACGCACTCATCCATAATTGGCTATATTTTTTGAATGAAGTCACGAAGTGACACTCAGACCTTTAACCTGCTTTGTTCTCTTCATCCTACAAGAGCATTGTTAACACCCACACCATCAATGGCTGTCATTTTTAAAAAATTCTCTGTTATGGTTTTCAAACTAATTTTGAGACATTTGGTACCATTCTGCTCTTTACTTGTTGTTTTCAAACGGCACAGAGAATGGCCACTGCAATAAAAATATGGTTATTGCAACTGAACCTTTCAGCCTCTCAAAGAAGCCTGTCAGAGAAACTATCGATGTTAATGGCCTGTGATTTTCGCTTGCTCTTTTCTTCAGAGCAACTATTAGTGAGTTTAATGGCCTCGTGCTGAGCTCTTATTCATCCCACAGCAGCAAATGATACAGTTCTTAGTGGTGTTTCAGACGTCATTGGAAATCATAGATTCAGCTGACAAATGCAAATGTTACTGAGACCACAGAACACCATCACCTCTGCCTAGCTTATTCGTAGTTTACATGTGATGTCACATTCCAAGGAAAACGCTCACTTAGAGGGCAAAAAAAGAAAGCAACCGATACACTGTTACTTTAAGTTTGTTACTTTTGCGTTGCCAAAATGCTGGATGGTTGTTGTGCTTTTGGACAGACTAATCGACGAGGAGACAAGCCTGAGCTGTGTTAGGTGAAGGAGTCCCCTCAAGGTAAACGTAAACATTACCACAGTCGAGCGCTGGCAGGGACCTGCCGGTTTTTAACGGCGGAAATACAGATAAGGGTGTTGTGTATGGATCGCGTATAGCCCAACACTTGCAGTTCATGTCCATATCTATCTTTTTCTTGAGTTGAGAGGTGAATTAACGGCTTTTGCTTTGTCTCTATGAGGGAGTCACGCTGTGAGCCGCTATGTTGGTCTGTTGTTTTGCCCTCCAGGTCACCGCGCATGTCACGTGACTGAAAACTATGAATTGTTAAGGAGGAAAAGTGGAGAATTATAGTTTCTTGTTATCCAAGTGTCAGAATGTGAATGTGAAGGTACACTCGCTGCCACTTTATCAGGGAGACAAATGCAATCCAGCGCAACAGCTCTGCACATATTCTTCCATTACAAAGCTTAAAATGTTTTGTTATGTTTGATGCAGTCTGGTACAAGGTAACTGCTTAACTACAACCTCAATAATATAGTTAAATGAATACCTCTCTGACAGTGTCAAACAAAAACAGATCATTATTATCTTTGGAAAAGTAGAATGTTGAGGTTGCATCATATTTTTAAGGTGTACAGCGTAAAGGGTACATAAAAAATGGGGCTCAAGATTCTGTATGTCCAGGAATAAGAACACATCAAGAAGAGTTAAGGTCCATGTGAGTATGAAATAGAAACTTCACCTATTAGTACTGTAGGTATCCACCACAACACATTCTTCCAGATACACAGGAGGCCCATATGTTTAGAATTCTTCTTAGGAACTCAAAAAAACCACTGGTAAAATGATAAATGGCGGCAGCAGAGTGGTTATGTTGGCATGTGGGGCTGAAAAAACAAGACAAGCAACATGGTTTTCTGGCAGTGGAGCATGGAAAATGTCCTTTTAGGATGTCTTGAGTCTCAAGCACATCACAAACACTCACAATCTCACTGGCTGTCTTCAAAACATGTTTCCTGTCATAGCCTCTATTGTTCTTCTTTGTATTCTGGTTATAATGTTACATTTTATTGTCAAGAAGGAATTACATCTAAGAGGAACACATTGGCTATTGGCTGAATCTGTAATCAGTGAAAGTCTGCTTATTACTTACTTACTATAACTTAGTTATATACTGCAATTTACCAGTAAAAGCTCAAACTGTGTGGCATCATTAGTTGAAATATTTATTCACCGATAGTCTGGACCTGCACATTGTCTGTCACATCATAAAGCAACTCACCTGCAGCGCTTTACTGTGGCTCTTCACTAGACATTATCTGGGTATTTGTCCTATTTAAAGGCTTTATTATCCGGTAGAGTACTGTAGTTTTGTAGATGTGACACAGCATTGGGCACATAGGGTTCACATGGCTTCAAACACCCCAGAGGGCCCACCAGAACCCTCACAAAGTATATTATGCATGTTATGAATTATGGGCTGCAGCTTCATCATAATATGCACTAATCAAATGATCGGTTTATTCTTGGCGGCCCTGGTAGGGTAAAAAAAAAAAGAAAGAAAAGAAAGTCAGGTATGCAAGAGTTGTTTTTGTCTCGAGGGCCCTGTGGCTTTCCATTACGAGCCAGAGGAAAACAAAAACGTTTTCATGGCTGAGTCACTTGAGATGCCCCAGCCTGGGCTATTGGCACCAGGTTGCTTCTCACATTAATCTCTATTTGTTTATTCATTCATTTCTTTAGCGAGTCTGATTTCTGCCTACTCTCCTTTTGTCTCTCACATTTGTTTCTCCAAATACCACAGCTCATATCTGGACAGGAATAGCTAAAGAACCAAATGTTGTGTTTTGGAAGCAGGAAAAATCATGCCACTCTGCTCTTAGTGGCTGTAAAATGAAATGCCACTGCTTTATTCACACCTTGAGCATGTTTCAAATTCATGGAACTGTTATGATTATGACCTGGTCTAAAGGGGGGAAGTTCAATTTGCGTTCACTTTGAACCACAACACCTTGAACAGCACAATACTTAGCATTCATGGTACATGACTGTGCAGAGAGAGATGGGTTGAGACGGTGGAGGGGTTGGTAGTCATAAAGAGAAGGGGGGGGTAGGGAGCAAAACAGAAATTTTGTCTGAACAGAAAATGGAGAAAAAAGATACCAAACAAAGAAAGGTTTAGAGATTCCCACTCTATCCATTAATAATGAATCTCCTTTTTTTGTTGTGACAGTTCTGATTCCACCTGCCTGCCTCTTGTGCTGCAGATAGCATAACCCATGCCCAACCACTGTCACAGCACCACTGATTGTTCTGTGACAGCATACTGTGCTGCCTCCATCAACACACACACACATAACCACAGTTCTTCAGTGATCTGCAGATTCCCCGCGCCCAGGTGTACTGACCTTGCCACCAGTCTGTGTTACGGAAGGCTTAGTCACCACTCACACATACCAAATGTGTCACCCTCCCCCTTTCCAAGCTCTTCTCTGAAGCCTCTGTGGCTGCCACTGCCTTCAAAGCTGAATGGCAGAACAGGGGACAAGACTGTGTTAGAGACCTCTACATGTTGACATTCTCAACACATTTTCTGGACTAGTTAAACACTAGAGAGAATCAGAATCAGGGAGGATGTTCTTTCCAACATTTTGAAACTGATGGATGATTTTTTTTCAGGGGTCACGATAAAGAAAGTCAAAATCTAGACATTTTTTATAGGTAAACTATATCTGACTGAGTTTTTCTCACAATTTTGCCAAAATATAGCAACATAAACAATGTGGAAGCTTAGTTGCAGCTGTTGGAAGCGTAATTGGTAAAAACACTGACTCAAAACCAGATAGAGAAAGCAAGACCAGTTAGCATCATTGCACCTAGTCTGCCTGACACATTTACCCTGTAAGCTTTACATTGCTTATACTGTATGTGTGCATCTGCCATTTTGTTACAAGATAAAAAGTGACAGTGGAAATAGTGAGCTAATTTAACGGCTCCTTGTAGGTGAATACTGATAACGCAGTTTTAATTAGAGCCTCTCTTATGAGCATCTACCACTAGGGACCTGCCGCTAATGCACAAGATATCCTTGTCTTAATTTAAATGAACACAAGTGGAGAGAGCCCCCTCACAATAGAGCAAGGTGTCTTCAGCCCATTCAGCCCGAGTCAATTTACTTTGTCTCCCTCCCTCATGGTCTATAAAAAGTAACACATTACTTGTTCACAGAGCACTTTAGTTGCTGCAGTTAGAGCTAAGATCGACTTGCTCTAAACAGAATGAGAAATTGCCTGGTGGTTTGATATGTGCTGTATGTTCCTCTTTTAAGTATAAGAGGAAGCTGTCAATGCCTTTTATGGTGTATGCGGCACTAAAGGCCAAGAGTCTGAATAGTTGTCCTAGGGAGACTAACTGCAGGAAGCCTGGCACAACAAACTCAAGAGACATCTTTTAGAGGGATTTTTCATTCAGCAGGGATTTGACATTCAGAGCCTCTCAGCAGAATCTGCCATACTCTGTAATGTGCACAGGGAAGCCGTCAATGTATGTACAGCAAGACATTTGGCTTTTATTTTTTATTTTCTCCAGTCTCAGAACCAGAAGAAAAGGCAGCGGCCTACTTTATGTTCTGACTATTATACTTTTATGTAATAAAATGCCAAAGAGCTAAATTGTCTATTTTATCCCTACAATACAAGTGACAGTGATGTCATTTTTGTGACAGCAGATCGAGTGCCTCTCGAATTGTGTGGAAGTAGTAACAAGTCAGCAGTTTGTTTAAAACTAAATGAACCTGCAGCAAAGGGTTGCTTTCCTCAGTGCACTCTTTACCTCTGCGTGTATCCTCACTCCTCTGTGCAAAAACCATTATGCACTGATCTTGCATCTTACTTGCTGGGGCCCTCTGTGGATTTTTATCTTCTTCAGCCGACCCGCTGCTCCTACTTTTCTCCCTGCCTCTCTGTTTCTCTCTTTCTGAATGCAGAGTTCTCTCTGTAAGCTATTGATTTCTGTTTTCTTTCCTCTCAGCCTCCTCCTACGCCCATGCTCCAGTGGTTGTTGAATCAAGCTAGAGCTTGGCCACAGACTGCTTCTGGGCCTATTGGGAAAATCAAAGTTGGGACTGTTTAAAATGGAGGAAGGTCACTGGTACAAATAAGGGCTATAGAAACAGATTTGTGTTTATATTTTTGGATTAGGTGTAAATGGTTTAGAAAAATACATTTTCAGGATTGGTCAGTCTGAAATTAGTGATGAATAGCCTGATTCTGATGTTACAGTCAAACAGTTATGCAGTTTTCAGTGAGCTAGTACGATCTCCTGCCACTGTGTGTTGCAGTATGAACATATATCTTTTAGACATGAAAATAGTCATTTTCATAATGATTTAACTGAGGGTCAAAGTATTTAATTGAAAGTTTACAACCGGGAGTGAGAAGGACTTTTCATACATATAAGCCTCTATGAGAAAAGGAAAATGTTTAGAGGTTGTGAACCCTCAATAATTGTATGATCATTTATTTCTTAATATGCATCACCTCTGTGTATATCGAGTAAAAAGAAACCGTAGTTCTTTAAGTCAGAATCACTTCTTCTTGATGTGAGATTACTGCATTGTTGTTTTGTAGATGCATGTCACCCCAGTTAATTAACAGCTGATGAAAGAAAATGAAAACGTTTTCTTAAGGTGATGCAACAACTGCAGTTGTGACACTGTACAAACTACAAGCTCCAGTTGTAGCTTAATTTATAGCACGAGTAGAATCACTGAATATTATTCTTTTTCCTGTCTACTGTTATACTAGATATCCCAATTCTCGAATTGTCCGTGAATCAGTATATAAAAAATAAATCAAGAAGAATTGTAAATTGCCATTTTTGTCAGGGCAGTTGACTTGGCTGTTGGCATATTTTATTTATTCAGAGTTGGTAAAAGGTGACATATCAAGGGAGGTAAGGAAGGCATTTGGAGTCAGCTGAAGGCCAGTTGGGGAACATGGAGCTCCAGAGGCTGCAGCTTTACCACTCAGTCATCTGAATGGAAATGGGCTATAATGAAGTTTTACATATTTTAAGTCAAAAAAGACACTGAGGCTCAAGTTCAACTCTATCTATAACCCAATATGGTCAGCAGTGCTGACAGTCCTACATGTAGTAAAGGTCATTAATACTGTTTATAAAAAAGGAATTGGTAGGAAAGACTTGTTCAGTCAGATCAGACAAAGTTTCTTTCTTCCTTTCCTATAACTTTGTATCTTTCTGTCTCCAGTGAGGGTCGTCTGGAGATGCTGGGGGGAGGCATTCTCCAGATATCCAATCTCACAGAGGAGGATGCCGGCATCTACACCTGCATGGCGGACAATGCCAACACAACCATTGAAGCCCAGGCTGAACTCACCTTACAAGGTACCCTCAACAACCCACATTGTATGCTTTCTTTTGTAGGACCAAAGGCACAAAATCATAACCATGCCAGAAGCACGGATCAAAAGCTATACATTTATCAATTCTGAATTTCACCATAGGATTAAAATCAGGATTTCATAGTGTACGCAAGATAACTGCATACACACAGCTACAAATCAGCTAATCTGAGAACAAACTTGTGGCTTTATTTTGTTTTTGTTTGTTTTTTTGAGTGAAGTATGAACTTAATTACCATACAGGCTAAAATTAAGACATTGGAGATTAGTGAAGAACAGTTGCAAGTGACAATGCATTAGTTCCAGATCCAACTGCACTCTTGGACCATCCTTCTATCACTGAAAACATTTCATCTGATTATTTTTGGGAATGAGCATATTAAATGTCCTAAGGACCCATATCCCAGACCTGAAACAAAGCAACTGACAATTTAGTTTGAAATTAAATGAACAAGGTGTATTTCTTGTATGCAAACTATGTAGAGGTAACTCAGCCCTGTTGAGATCTGCTGCACACTATGAAAAAGGATATGTTTCTGAAGAAGAGGAGTGTTGACAGTGAGCAGTGTATTCAGCGTAAATAGGCAGCATATGGAGTATTTGTACCTGTTTAGATCTGCTATTTCACATACCTCAACTCGATGCAGGAATGACAGAAAGATTTGAGCTGCTCATATTGCTGGCAGGAGAAAGACAAGTACTGGAATTACAAAAGATTGCAAGAGTAGCAGGCAGTTTTTTAGATACCAAAAAACATAGTGAGAAGACACACACATATAGTACACTTCTGCAACAGAAGCACCATACAGTGTTTCCTCCTTATTGTGTGTCTAAATAGATGTATTCAGACTAATCACGCTTAGTGTTAAATATAATAGTAGACATAAATAAACAGCATTGCTAATAGAACTGCATTTGTATAGTTACATTACAGCAAAAGTACAATGTTCAAAACGATGTTCATTTTTTTAATGTAATGTTAGAACTAAACTGCTGATCCCGAAGTATTTATCACTTAAAATTCAGTGTTGATGAGTAAATTTGAATTCTAGACATGTCTGTCATTGTTGTTGAGACATATTTTTTAGAGTATTAATTATCACACTTTCACAAGCAGCAGCTGCTATTTCCCAAGTGAATGCTGATTTATCTTCACTTTCAAAGTGCTACTTTGAAAGTAAGAACCTAATTTGTTCAAGACTGGTCTGTAATAAATAAATAAATAAATAAATAAATATATAAATAAGCTCAGTACGTGTCATGGTGCAATATACAAAATTTCATGCATAAGCCAACTAGAATGTATGGTGTGATCAGTGGTGACAGTCCCACAGAAAGCATACAAATATTCTGCACTGGAAAGGTCAATAATTAAGTCAATAGTCAAACTTGGAGCATAAATGAACTTTGACTCACACCTGGGGGCTCATTCATAAGCAGTGCTAATGTGTACGCACAAATGGCTTGAAATGTGTGCTTGTAAGCATAAAGTGGGATTTAGAAAAAGAAACTAGATGAGGAAATGTACGTAGATTTAGGGAGAGTTGACCCATGCGTATGAACATTTTGGAGACAAGGCACATTGGAGACACGGATGATGAGGTGGTGAATTAAAGTCAGATTGTATAAGGATAGTTCTCACACATTTAATTTAATTTAAGATCAAACGTTAATTATAGATCCACGTTATCATAAGCATTCAAACCAGCAGTTTTATTTTTAGGCTACTTGCACTTGTAATCAGCCATAACTATTTGATTAGCAACTTTCAGTTTGAAAACATATAAGCTAAATCACATCTTAAATCAAGCATTTTTTTTGGTTTGTGACATCTCTGCATTGACCATCTATGGTTGAATGTGGGCTTGTAGAGGGCATGATGGGCTGATGCACGTGCACACATTTCCAGGAGAACTGTGATTTAAAGGGGAAGTTAGCTGCAGGTGTGTGTACGCACTGTTTTATACATTTATTTTTTGGGGGGGGTCTCATGCCATTTACTGTTTTTGTGCGGATGTACACTTTTAGTATGGATATAAATGAGGGTCATGGTGTTAATATTTAAAAAAATATATAATTTTCAGCATAAGCACAAAAAGCACAACAAACACACCAAAATACCCAACAAACATCCACACGCTGTGCTTACCCAAAGACCAATGCACAGTGACAGTCACAACAACCCTAAATGTTGCTTCACATTGTTTATTTTCTGTCATGCTGAAAAGGAAAATCGTATCACTTATTATCATTATGTGAAATGTGCTCGCCTCTACCAAAACTATGAACAAATCAAAGTGTTGCAGTTGAGTAGGTCACCTTACAGCTTCAACTATGGTAGAAAAGTAAGTAAAAACTTAGATATGTTTAACCCATACAATAAATAAAGCAAAGCTCAATATTCATTTAATATGTAGTTAAAGAGTCAGTAGTTAATGGTAATCTCCCATCTCTAAAAGTGCAAAATAATGTTCAGCTATATATATCAGTAATTGTATAAGTAAGTAATTACTGTCAGACTTTGTGTTGGTGAGAAAAATACACATGAACACAAATGTGTCGTGTGTGCTTGTATGCTTTTCCCAGGTGAAGCAAGTCAACAGGATTTGGTGAGAAATAACATTAGAATGGGGAAACACCCTGAGGCTCATTCCCAGGTTCATTGCATTTCACACACAGCCACATCATGCTATGACTCCATCCCTTTCTTCACAAATCCCTTCATCTCTTCATCACCCCTCCACCACCCTTTCATCGTTTCCCATCGCTCACTGTGATTAAAGGAGACAGTAATAGAAAATCTGATCAGGTCACAGGAGGACATCTGACTTTATTCGTATTCAGTCTTCATGTCTGTCCACCGAATTCTCACTGAAATCCCTCATGTCTCCGATACGTCCCCTACCAGTCCTCCACCTCCAAAGTGACAGGACTGTAGAGGATTGATCAGCACTCTTGGAATATTGTTGAAAGGCATCAGTCATTGTAATACGATAAAACTGTTTGACTCACAGGCCTAATTGTATTTGCTTCATCCAGATTCATGTAGAAACCATATTGTGGCATTGATTTGCTCCCTTGACAACAGAAGTGACACTTGAAAGGTCAATTGATTCCCTCAAGAAGTAGTTAGGCTTGTAAAAGACAGTCATACAAATCAGTGTGGTATGAATCTATACCAACAGCAATTTTCCCCCTGTGATTGACTCCTTCTAAAACACCTCAGGGTCTCTTTTGCTGCAGTAACAATAAGAAATTGTGTGTATACGTGTAGTGGCTTTTCATAAACACCGGACAGTTTGTGCAGAGGAGAAGATGCAGAGAGTCAGCCGGGGATTTGATACGGTAAAACATTGTTAGGTTTCGCCTGGAGATAGCTTGGGGGTTTGTGATACAGCTAGTGCTAATCTGTGGAGGGAGAGATACATGGGGGCTGCACCGGGTATGTGCGCGCACACTAATACACACATCCATGGATACATAATGACGGAACATACGGTCAATTAGGGCAGGGTGATATGGCTAAAATCTTCTCCAAAATCTTATTTTATATCACGGTAATGGTATATATCACGAATCCCATTAGAGCAAATGTTTTGTAAATTCAATCACATCTATTCATCACATTTGATTATGTTCTTCTTTTATTTGTAACTTTCATACAAACAAAAACAACTCCTCCTGCTTTATTTTACAGTTTCACTCTACTCATCCATGTTTTCTTGTCACTCTTCTTCTGCTGTGTTTGGCAAACCAGCTTAGAGGTGTGTTACCGCCATTAACTGTCATTCTCACTGTCCCAAATCCTGTTACCTCCCAAGATCACGCAAGAATCCAGCCCTGATTTGCTACATAGTCTGCTGAATATATAGTAGAGACACTAATGGATAGCTCCCGCAGTGGAAACAGTATTGCCAAATCTCTACCGGTGGACACATTGCTACGCTGATGCGCTAAATACCTTACCCTAAGGTCAATTATGCACTTACTCTGTACACCTGTGTGCTTGTGCATTGTATATTATTTGATAGAAGAAATGGCCAGTTTCATGTTATGGATCTTATAAATTCACAGTGCCCTATCAAAGATGACATCACATGTACAGTAGTATACATATGTGATTCTATGAAAAATCACAAAAACAACCCAGTAAAATCTCTAAAAGAATCTGATTATTAGTATTGGCCATTATAATCCCTAAATGCAGTGTCTGAGGGGAAACTGTTTCCCAGAAATTAGGCATTTACCACTAAGTTTCAAGATACCCTGTTAACCCCGTCTGATCAGAACCTAATGACGCTTATTATGGCTTTTTGAAGTGCTGAGAATTTACTCAACTTACTTACTGAGCATGTACCTGTTGCACATGTACAACATTGCTCCAACAAAGGTCTGGACAGAAAAGTGATGCTGTGCAATGCTATCAAAACATTTAAATGTTTGTTTTGTTGGCTGCAGTAAAAACAAGAATACGTCTTTGCAATGTGGAATGATGTACAACAGCTTAGCAATAGGTTTCGAAAGAGCAGTGTGTGCCATATCTTTGTATTAAATATAATCAAAGTGCCAGTGAGATAAAGAGGATTAGAGCCTTTATTTGTGAAGACCACAAGCATGATCTGGCATGGTAGTGAAGCAGACTTTTCCTACTACAATAGAACTCCAGGCAGGTAGTTTTGAATAGTGTTAACAGTAGCGTTTAGTTCACCTTTCTTACTCACGTCACATCTCGGAGCCCTGCACAGGGACACACTTCTGTGTTTGTGCGAGTGTGTGTTTTGTTCACCATGACTTTGCTGTGACATCTCACCCTCTATTCGAGCTGGCACAAGGATAAATGAGGCCAGAGGAGGCAGCAGCTTTTTATTATGGTCTTGCGTGACAAGGGCACCACCCAGACCTGGACTCTGTATGTGTGTGTTAGCAAGACAGAAATAGTTTCTCCACAAACATGTATGTTTCTAGTTTTATAGGGCCCCGAGTCAGTGGCCTTCATCTATCATGGCCTCATGCTATCATGTCATCAACTTAATTGTTCTTTCCATGTGCTGCGCTCACATGCAGGAAATCCCTGCCCCCTGTAAAAGTTTCATGTTTTTCCTATGGGTTGAGAAGATTTATAAACACCACAAACAGCAGGAGTGTATTTACATTGTTATAGAAATGAGCATAAATAGACAGAAACATAAAAACAACTCTAGGTATGGTAAATTTCAGCTCGCAGTTCGCCCTTCTTTTTTACTCTTCTGTGGGAAGAAAGAAGTAAGATATAGATTGTGTATCATATCTACATACTTTGAAGGTACATACTGTGCAGGTCATGTTTTTCCACCAAAGCATGTGTGGCATCTATTAACATATCTAACTTCTGTAGCGGATTTTATTCTTAACTTTTTTCCCAGCTAAAGACAGGAATAGTTGTTGTCAATGATGCGTGGAAGAATTACAGATCTGATAAGATCTGGTGGATATTTTAGTCTGTTTTTACTTTGGCACACCATCTTCCTGCCTTCTCTCCAGTGTCAAAAAGCAGTTATTTTCTGGCCGAACGAAAAAGAAACTTTCCATTCTGCTATTAAAAGAACACTAATCTGATGAGGAGCAGCACCCACAGGCACACACCTTTTTTCCCTTTTTCATAGGGGTTGTTATCTCAAACAGTGGGATGAGAGGTGTGTGATTCCCGTCTATACCTTCTTTCTCATGTCTGCATTCATCTGTGGGGAAACAACACTGATAAATCTGCTGTTTATTTCAGATAGAGCCACATTTGCATGACACCACCAACATGCAAGTACAGTGTGCGTGTGTGTCTTGTTACATTGAGACATTGTGTTAGTCTGTCCCATGTTTCTACATCTGCTCTGGAGAACCCAGTCCAGCTCGGCCAACCTTATCAGGTGTTTGAGTGGGCAACAGCTTCTGGCTGACATTACTCATACTGTCCAACTGTAAAACTGAGATTTTCACTTCTTTGATTCAGAGTGAGGACACATGCAAACCCACAGTTATTCATCACCACATTGCTAGTTTGGTGTCACTGCTCAGGAAATGGTTATTCTGGCACTATTGCAGGGATTGTTGATAATATTAAAGAAAATGTTACAACCATGTGTATCCCTTTAAGTAAAATGTATTATTATATAACTGAAGTATATACATTCTAAATATTTACTGTGTCAGTATTCATGAAAAATGAACCTGCTTATACTCATATAGAAGTTAACCCACCAAAACTTTCTCACACATAAGACTTACAATGATCTTGAGACTTCATTACTGCATGAGCATAATGTTAATTTGTTTAGGAAATACAGGGGCTTTTATTTATGTTTTCATGAAACATTAATACACCAGATTGTCAGGGAGTGAATGGTAGAATTAGTGTTTTTGTCCATTTTCCAATAGTTGGTTGAGTTGTATCTGTTTTAGAGCTCTACTTTACTGAGAATATGTCCTTCTGTGAAGACACTGCACAGAGGAAGTGCCTTGAAATCCTCTATGTGCCGTTACCAAACCTTCAAGCAAACTTTGTTTCAGCATTTCAAGGACAATCTCAGGCCTCTGCTTTCACTCAATTCTAGTAATTTTAGAACCATCAGAGGGAGTCCACAAAAACACCCAAAGATTGAACTCTCGCTTTATGATGCTGCCTGTAACAGGACATTATGCTCTCCTCAATGACTAGGAAAGCAAACACCAAGCATCTTTGCTGAAGCCGTTTGTTTTGGCCAGGATTAAGAGTAAAGCTGTTATCTTTGGAAGAGCAGGATGGGTAATTAGTGCATGCCGAGCTCCACTTGCCCTCAGAGTAAACGCTGACTTCCCTAGCGCTATTGTTTAACAATATGAAGCTAACTGGAGTAGGGACATGTCTTTGATATTTGGATCCTTTAGCGTCAATAATCTTACATCAGGCCTTAATAGAGGACTATAGCCTAAATGTTGGGCTAAGGTATGTCAAAAACCCATTTATTTCAACTTTTGACTCTTCCCAGCAAGCCAAAAATACACCAACAGCTGCTTTCCCCCAGCTTTTTGATTTTGATATTTCAACGTTTTTAACAGTACCAATAGATGCAGGCTGGACTTTTTTTACCCTCATGCCTCTGTTCAGTTTATTCCTGGCTGCCAGTTAAGTATTCTGCCCAGAATCCCTTTAAGAATCCTATGGGGTTTTGTTTTAACTAGCTCACAGTAAGACACACACATGACCTTTTTGTGGCCCTCTTTTAGCAGTTCACTGGAGTCGGTGTAAGTCTGCATTAAAGCTTCTTTTACTAAGCTATAGACTAGAGAGATGATACCAGCTCCTAAGAACTGGCATCGTATTTCTTTTGCTTATTCTCCCTCCTTTATATTTGTCTTGATGTTTTTCCTCCCTCTTTTGCATGTCTGGATTTCTTTTGTTGTTTTTCTGTCTCTGTTGAATTTGTCTTTCATTAGATAGTGGTTTATGTTCCAATAGATGTCAGCCTGTTTAGAGACATTCCAGCTGGTAGGACTGTTGGAAAACACGGACTTTGCGTCTGTGACATCATCTATATGTATTCAAAGGGACACATTGAGTCCTGGATTTGGATTGGTCAGTTATCACCATCTTTGTCAGTTACTGGATCCAGAAAACCCAAACTTGGGGCTGCAGCCTGGGTATACTTGATGAGAAAGGTGTGAGAAGTAACAGCAATGCAGAGTGCGATGGATTAAGACAACTGTCAATCAAGCAAACATGCCACAAACATACCCTCTTCACACCTTTAAAGGCACCATGTGGATGTTTTTTCAATAAAACATACTGTATACGTCATTAAAGTCTGACAGACGTTTCTTACTTAATAATATTTTAAAGATAAGATAGATATAAGATATACTTTACGATAAAGATACGATTATTGGGATTATGAGTTCTCTTTTATTATATAATGTTAACTTTTACAGTGCATTATTACCATTGCTACCATAGCAGTCGGCAGAATGTTTATCTTATCATGCGACGTCCTCATGGCATTCATGTGCATCGTAGTACATGTGCTTTTACAGTAAAATATGCAAAGAATGCAGAAGCCTGCTGATCAGAACATTCCTTCACTGCGGTAACAGTGTTCTGAAACACCAGGCGTATTTATAATGTCCTGGTTATGATGAACCACTTATAGGTGGTAGAGCAGTTTCATCTCCACCTCCTCCTGTCCACATGTTGAAATGTCCTTGGACAAGACACTGAACTCCGGGTCAAGCCAGTGGGATGCAAAAGCCAGTCCCAAACCTGGGGAGGGTTGGGTCAGAGAGGGAGGGCATGCAGTGTAAAAACCCTATGCAAAATCAAATATGCCGATCATCAGATGTCCACGGGCTTTTGGGAAAGAAGTTGGATGTTTTCACAGTAATGTCTGTGCTGACCAACAGCTGCACTCGTCTACATCCAATGTGACTATATTAACCTTTGCATAAGCATGTTTCATGCTGCAAGCAGCCAATTAAGGAAGGTCATCAGACTTGTTGCACGGAAAGTCTCCCCTCCACACACACACATCCTCCACGCATCACCCTCCATTGACGCCTGAAAGCTTCCTCCACCCCCACCACCCAAGCGTTTTTGGTATATTTAGGCGTTTCTACTCATTGCTCAGTCCAGTAGGTTCCTAATGTCTGAACTCCATTTGGAGAAAATGGTGCATGTCTGCTCAGATAAATGGATAGAGGGAGGGGGAGGCTAAAGATGGAGAGATAGACAGGGAGTTACAGGAAGATTAAGTCAGGGAGGGAAAAAATGAGAAACTGAGTGGTGAAACAGAGAGAGTGAGAGAGAAATAAAGAGAGCTTCAGGGTACCAGTCGCCATCAAAACCTGTCACCAGGAGGCTCAGCGAACTCACACACACACACACGCGTGCACAAACAATACTGACAGAAAGACATTGCAGTGTGATGCAAAAACCCATACGAATACTATGTACGTGCACAGATTGAGACAGCATTGATATACAGAAACATATGTTCGCATACATAAGCAGGTACTTACACACACTTGTATTATGCAAACAAAATCCAGCCATACACACATTGCCGGCAGCAAAGGAAGGAAATACAATTATGTAAAGCATATAGTACTGGTAATAATGGGACGAAACAAGTATCCAGACACAATTATTTATATTTGTGTCTGTTGTGTGTGTGGTTCATCAACATCCACACACAAACACACACACACACAGACCCACGTGCGACTTAACGCAGTGTCCCTGACGCACCACAGTAAACCACGAATTCCACCTACCTCTGCTGCACAGCTACTAGAGGCAAATATCCAGGGGACACCACACTGTGAAACACATTATTCGCAGCTCACACATCCCTCTGCAGGGGACACCAGTACACACATAGATACACACATACACACACACACACACACACACTGAGCAGGGTGATCGCTGTCTTGACAATCATACAGTGATCCAACTCTACAAGCATCACCATCCTCATTTCCGTACTTGTCCACATTGTCAATATTTGCCTCAGTAGCTCACAGAAAGGTCTAGGCACACATGAAGTAAAGCGAAGGAAGGTTTTAATCGTCTGTGGCACGATCCAGTTGTTTCATGTTCGACTTCTTCTGCTACATTGTGTGGTTGGAAAACTGGCATTTGAAAGTCACGGGAAAAAGCAAGATACAGTACAGCGGGCTTAGGGTTTTTTTATTTTGTAACATCATACCTGAAGGGAACCTCCACCCTGGGATACTTCTACACTGTAAAATATGTTGTCCTTTGTTTGTGATGTTTAGAGATTGTATTTCCTATTGTGAGTCTTTATTTGAAGATTTTTTTCCCAGAATACCTTTTGACAGTCTGAGTGCCATGCATGGATTTGTAGCAGTCATTAAAATGTTGAGCTGATATAAATATAGCTAGCAAGGCCACAACAGTGAACAGTGGGCCATGTGAATGACTTGCACACCAAAGTGCAGGTCTCTGTTTTTACTGCACAATAGCCATTACCAGTGCAAAGCGTTCACAAAGAAAGACACTCTATATTTTTTAAATATGTGGGGCACACAATGTCAAAATGGTTATTTATAAATTAGCATTAGCATTCAGTTTTTGTTTTGATAGTTTACATCAGGGTCTCAACTACATTTTATCAAGGGCAAGAATTTTTCTAAGCGGACACTGTAGGGGTTGACTTTCAATTAAAAAAAAAATTAGCCTTGATTACCATATTATTGTTAAATATTTGCACTTTCATAAAATGAATGTTAGCCTATATCAGTGTGACAGACTTCTAAAAAACATGGTAAATCCATAATAACTACATACTAAATACTTAACTAGAAAATGCCCTCAGACTTCTGCCAAGGAGGCAGTTCAATGTGGAGTGATGGTTAAAATCTGTAATTGTAAATGTAGCTGCAGAATGCAGTTCTCATTGGGAGTAAATATTAATCAGTATTAATAATCATGACCCTATTATGCATTTGCTCCGTTATTGTGCATGTCACACCTGTAGTTACAGGTTGTAACAGCATGCGGTTTAATACTATAGGTCACAGAAGTCTGGGGCAGCTAAACAAACTATTGTCAGACATTGGTCTCTTCACATATTTATGTGAGCAGTCATGATCTGACTTAATGCTGCACGCTACATGAGTCTGCAAACAGTAAAAGTAAAAGGAGTTGGTTACCTGGCTGAGAAGGTGGAGGTGTGTCGCCTGCAGCTCTTCATCTATCAGCTCACTGTGGCTGCTCCTGACTTCCATTTCTCGCTGCAATATTTTGGTCCACCGGCATAAAATGTTGATAATGACCGTTGTTTTGTAGATTATGCATTTTTGATGAACGATTTTGGTCAGTACTAATCTCACTGATAAACACATTGCATTTCCTGTGAGTACTTCATAATAAAAGTCAACATCAAAATGCTTTAATGTGCTTCAGCAGTAGCAAATGTTCTGTTTGCATTAGCAGTAACTTATTACAGCATTTCTTCCTGGAATTCCCACTATCCAGAGGGGAGATGTAGATTGTCTTTCATGACATATAACAAAACATATGACATTTTGCAATTAAAACTGCATGTTAAAGATATTATATGTCATAATTATGAAATAGCACAATTATAAATTGGTATCATAATTGTGACTTTAAAATACTGCTGTTTCCAGACAAATTGGGGGAAAAAAGTGAGGACGTCTTACAGGCCTGTCCCTGGGTTTTAAGTTGAGGGTCCAGAGAAATCATTTTGTTGGAATGGCAACTTCTGTTGAATTGTACCTCTCCTCCCACATCTGCTCCATGGGGTTTGTGTAAAATAAGTGCATTTTAAGGTCAGCAAAATACAAACCTATCATACTGCCCAGTGTGTCCTGTACTGCACTGTTTCTGTGTGTATTGAGGCTGTTATTGGTGGAGAAATGTGTATACCAGAGATTGTTTCTTTAATAGTTTTAATGACAAATGACTATAATTTGGGAGTCTTTGTTTTCTTGCTGTTGGTAACAGCTTGTAACCGAATGAAGGCAAATCTGTTAACAAGCAATTTCATGTTAAAGTAGCCACAGCTACATCAAGCAGATGAGGGGGACTTGACTTCACAACCTGCTACTCTGCTCAATAAAGCCAGAAAAGGACCGTGTCCACCCATTGCTAGTAATATCCAATCAGCCCATGTGAATAGCCACAAAATAGATGCTAATAACTAGCTATCACAGAGCCCAAAGAAGTTGACTGCAAAGCTTGACACACTAACAATACAGTCATTTAAACCGTGGTCAGCGAGGTCGCCGTTTATCAGAGAATGCACAGAGGCAGCAAAGGCAGTTGTGCCTAGAAAAAACACACACACACAGACTGTCTTACTCTGTCTCTCCTCACATACACATACAGACCAATTATAGAGAGAGGACGAGGCCTGGGCCGTGCGCTCCCAGTGACCTTGTTCCAGGGCAGATTGATGAGGCGCTGTATCGCCCCAGCAGATCAAATAACTCCTTTCTGGCCCTCATTACCAGGAGTAGGGGAGATGTATGCTAACACACTATACTGGTACCAAAGAAGTTGTTTTTTAATTTAATTCTGAATAAATAAGAACAGAGGTTATTGAACCTTTTTAATCAAATATTCAAAGTGTTGGCATCTGCTGAAAAGATCACAGTTGTGTGAATGGTGCAGAAGATAATTTAATAAGGTGTTGTTGGTTTATACTGTTTGTTGTATTTTCCACCCTCCCTTAACTGGCAATTTGGCAGTTGAAGAGGGAGGCATGGCGTCATTTGGTCTTGATCATTTCCTGGCAGAAACCAGAGTGCTGGAGTTTGATGTGCCTGGTTAGTTTTGACAAATTGGTTACTGAATTTCATAAGGAAAAGATGATTCCTACACCATCTTTGCTCCTTTGCTTTAACTGTATTGTCAGTTCCTCTAAACTTTAGTGTAATGTTTTGGGTTTTTTTTTTTTACTTCCTCACTCCTCTTTCTCATCTGGATTCCACAGTTCCTCCCCAGTTTGTCAGTCGGCCAGCCAACATTTATGCACATGAGTCCATGGACATCGTCTTTAAGTGTGAGGTCTCAGGATCACCAGCTCCCACTGTCAAATGGGTCAAGAATGGAGATGCCGTCATCCCCAGTGACTACTTCAAACTAATTGTAAGTTCGTTTGGCATTAAAGTGGCACCTTTCTACCTTTTCTGCACTGAATACATTGTACTATTAACAGTATTATACATCATTTGGTAAAAGAATAGGCTACTGGTAACATTATTAACAGTTTATCTTTGTTTTCTTTCCCTATCTTCCATCCTTCCTTCCTTCCTGTTCTGTAGAAGGAGCACAACCTGCAGGTTCTGGGTCTGGTCAAGTCAGATGAGGGTTTCTACCAGTGCCTTGCAGAAAACGATGCAGGCAACATCCAGTCCAGCGCTCAGCTCATCATCTTAGATCACGGTACGCCACTCACCAGGACAACCCACTAGTATTCAAATCAGATCTTATTCCTCCTTGAAAAGATGACAAAACCACAAATTGATAAAATGCTGAAAGTGATGAAATAATTAATGTCAGCGACTCAAATTAACCATGTCTGATAAGTTTTGCTCAGACAGCCAAGCACTACAGTTGGAAATGCAAGCATCTGTTCACAGCCATTTGAACATCAACAGCCGTCTTAACAAAATGCTCCTTGTGATTAAATCTTAACTTAACAGTCTCCGATGCATGACAGTTATGGGAGCTGGAGTTGTTGAAAGCTAACAAAAATAAAATAATAAATAAAAGTTTAAGCTTTGTTAAAATTTCAAAATGCTTAAATGTTAATTTAAATAAAGTAGTAGTCCAAAAAAATCCAGTATAATTTTTGGCTTTTTAGAAATTGCAATAAAACTATACAGTTTGCCTTACCTAGATGTCATCTGTGAAGGAGTGAGTGAGGGTGTGTAGTGAACAGTAAAGTGAAACCACTGGGATCTTGTTAAACCAGAGATGACTCAAAAGGGAAAAGCATTATATCTGGGGCAAACTTGGTTTGCACACAGTCCTTTCCACATCTAGTGTTACAGAAATGTTGTGAGGAGTTTTGGAAAGCTGCTTAACACAATGCTTGTCCTTTTGATGCAGCATCCTTAGACATTTAAAGGCCTTCTTTTAGCAAGGAGCTTTATCTAAATATGAGCTCATATGCTGGTAAAGTGAGAGCGCCTGGATAGCTGCATAGTCTTTCTAGTTCTGCATTTCCCTTTAAAGCCAAAGGAGATGTTTGAATGCTAATTCCCAGAGTGGAGCTGCTGAGTGCAAGAGTACAACTAAAGCAGACACTAAGGACAGAGACTAGGGGCACGAGAAAAGTGCCCGAAAATGTGGAAAATCATTTCAACATACTACTTCTTTAGGTAGTTTTGTTTCATTACCTCTGATCATTAGAGAAAATGTAATATAACTTTGAGATCATTTGCACAGTCATAATAATCATAGTTTAACCCACAGGGCTAGTAAGAGCCTCTCCAGAAAACAAAAAGAAATTTAAGATGACAAACAATACACAATTTCACTGAAAAGCATAATCTAAATCAAACAGCAAAGTGTAAAATGGAGGAACAATAAAACTGCAAAGGGAATGAAGGTAAAACAACCACAACACAGCACAGTGTCTATATTCTTTACATTACAATCACTACTTTATTGTCAACTCAGACTCTTCCATTTTGTTGAGGTAGACAGCAAATTGTAATCAAATGTGACCC
>NC_060169.1:8286232-8330799 GCF_021292245.1 Micropterus dolomieu | reverse complement strand
CCCCCCCCCCCCCCCCCCCCCCCCTCATCTCTCTCACACACACACACACTCTTGAAGCAGGTGGCTAATGGATTAGCAGAGCAGTGTCCAACCGGTGGCCCCCTAGCTGTGTCACCCCCTCAGTCAGAAATGGTGATGAACTGCAGCTCATTTTGTGTTTTTGTGTGACATCATTGATTAGGGTTTTGCCATTTTACAAGGTCCCAAGTCTTTTCTTTTTTTGTTTGAGTTGATGATAAATGGGATGAATTACTGAGGCAGCTGGCCTTGTACACGGGGTCTGCCGTAAGTGGGGCTTTGAAGAAATAAATCTCTGTTTAATCCATAAATATCTCTGAGAATATATTCCTTTCTTTTGAGTATGTACCTCTGTCTTGGTCACAGTAATACTAATCCAAACACACTTACCACCAGAACATTTTCAAGTTTACTGTTTATTCATCAGTTTATTAACCGGTCATCATCTGAGTCTCAGATAAAAAATAACCAAGTCGCAGTGATACTGTTTATTCTTCCTGTAAATTATTGACGTTTGGTGCTTGTATAGACACATCCACAGCGGCACTCTCCACAAATGCTCGCTTCACTGTGTCAGAGTAATTTCCTCTCTCAAAGGTGAAATGGGGAATCAATGAGAACATGTTTGAAATCAGCTCATTTTCTACAGCTATTAGTGTTTTGTGGGTACGGCTCTGTGATGTAAGGTTGAAATGAATCTTTTTAAATTCTATTAGAGTAGTATCTCTTTCCATAGAGTCTCTCCTCTGTTGTATTATTCTCTCTTTCCTCCTGCTGCTGTGTGTAGAGCCATCTGCCACCTTTCTCACCACTTCCACCTACTTTTTCTCTCTCGGTGTCTTAAACAGCCACCTGCTCTCTGTAATAATCCAACACACTGGGCTTTGTGTTAATTGTGCTGCCTTGAATGTTGCCCCTATATGGCTGCCCCCTCACAGCTGGGCGTCTTTGTCCACTTCCTAACTCTCTCTTAAGCCAACACCCCTCCTGCTCTTTGCTGCCCCATGTGTGTTTCGCCTGAGTCAGGTATCCTGCTTACACCTGCCAGGCTTGAATCATCCAGAAACTGGGCAAGGAAAACACCCTGTCTGTCTGTCAGCTGCCTTGCGGTCGGGGGAGATAAACCAGGGACTTGCCACAGGGATAAAGTTGTCTTCACCCAACAGGGAAATCAATGGGGGTGAACTGCATCTAAACACCCAGCGGCTACAAGATGGCTAATATTCATTAGTGCTTATAATCTTTGTATCTTGATGCTGCCAGCTGCAGTCAAAAGTGATTCCACTGATGATTCCCACTGGTGGATGTTTGGAATGGAAAAAGGTCAGCTGTTAGCATGTGTACAGCATCTTGACTGTTATTTATAGTGATATGTGCTTTGTATCAATACTCTTGGCTTTGAACTCCAGTAGATGTAGCACATGAACAAACTGCTGCAGAGGAAAAAAGAAAGCTTTTTCCCCCCTCAAAGTTCACATTATTTCACTTTGCTTCAGCAGCCTTAAAATCTTGAAAAACAGATTTTCGGGGGAATGGAGGTCAAAAATAGGGCTGCAGATTGCAGTCTTGAACAATTTTCCTGGACATTCCACAGCCATGTGCAATATTGGTCAACTAGTTGCAAACAGATGTGGGTAAATGGGAGCACAAATGCCAAAAGTAGACCTTAAGGGGACCTAATTACGCAGGCCAAGTAAGTGCCTCTTAATGTCCCTTGTAAAACTGCCATATTCAGACTTGTCGTCTTTTGGAAGTGCTGGAAGTTTGTATAGTTTTAGTTTAGTTTCTGTTGTAAGTCATTTCGTTTTGCCACAGAGAAGCAAGAAAGAATTTAATTTATGAATTTTCCCCACTGACAAATGCAAAAGAAGTTCTCACGTATAATTAGGTGATTGTTTAGAAACAGCTTTTTTAGGTTCATTGTGTTAAATCCAGCCCACATGTGCAGTATTTGGAATCAATTACAAGTTTGATTCAGCATATGGGGACTGTATGTGAGACTGCAGATTGGCCTGTCCATACTTCACTAAACTATAAATACAATCACTAATGGCCATTGTGATGATTCCCAGCTGGCAGTTTTGATATTCGCTGCCCACATGTAGACTTTATTGTCAGGATGATTGTGACGGAGGTTACTCAGCTGCAGTGGATATGCTATTTAAGGGATTATCGTGTGATGATGGGATTATCACATGTCATCTATTGACAGTGTGCAGCAGCAATTTGTGGCCTTTTCCAGGCACATGATTATGTGACGCATTTATGCATGATACTGTGGGCGGCAATTACAGCTTGGAGAGGAAATGGGTTAAATTTTTCAACTTTGAAGTTGTACACGCCTAGACAAAGCACTTGTTTATATGATTGCCATCTTTCCATATACGGTACAAAGACTGAGTCTGTGTTTGAAGTTGATAAGGTGGCACACTAAAATGAAACGAATAAATATTTAGTTTTTGGAATAGCTGGCTCTGAGAGTTGCATATAGCTTTTACAATTTAGAAAGAGACATTCGCAAGAGAAAAGAAAAGCCACTGCATGTTTTTCAGCTTTATGTATTCTCATTTTAACAATCACTGGGAACTCAAACTGGATGCCCACTTGTCAAAAATGGCAAGTTTAAGATTCAAGCACCTAAAAGCTTTAATATGAAAATTGTGGACAGATCTGCATTTAATATTGGCAAACAAAAGAGAATTGGATGCACTCACTTTGTGGTTTGCCCTTAAGTGCGTGTTTTTTGCCTTTTTTTTTTTATGTTTGCATAAATTCAAGAGATGCACTTACATTTGCATGTGAATGCTTATTTTTTCTCCTTCTATATGATGTGCTTGCTTCAATATAGAAGTGCTCCTCTGTCTGAGTTTGTCTCTCTCTCCATTTCCACAGCTGATGCAGTAATATTTTGACATTTTGCCTCCTAGTGCCCAAACCAAGTACTTCACTAGAGAGCCTGAAAGCTTGTTTTGGTGTACAAGCTTTGAGCCCTCATGCTGTTTTAGCCACGACTGTTGCAAGTGAATTTCACTGAGATGAAGGAAGGGGAGACGTTTCACTAAATACTTAGCCAACTTCGGGTAAGAGATAACACAATTTTAAAAACATCAGTCGACGTTTGATGCTGTGCAACACAGCTACATACATTTTAGCTTCTTTATCCTGTAGGCTAGTTTTCCTTGCAATTATTCAGGTCATTTTACAACGAAAGAAAGATGACACACTATTTCTAATGCAAATGCATGTATTCAAGCTTTTGTTAAATCCAAAGCTTAAAGCAGTCCTTCTCGATCCCTCCGTCTCTTTCATCTCTTTCTCTTTACCTTTCTCTCTGCTTCTCTCTTTCTACCTCTATCCCTCCTCATCCTCCTCCTCTTGCCTTCCTCATCCCCTTTATCCAGCCATGCTGTCATTAACCCCCCTCCCCGACCTGTGGCAGCAAACAGAAGAGTCCTGTCCTCCCCCCTGATCAGAGGTACGAGACCCCCGCTGGGAGATGGAGATGCCTCATCACTGCCTGAGTGCTCACCATGTCTCCTGGTTTTCCTCTCCCTCCATCACTTTGTATTTATGAGTGCAGGCATCAGGAGTGCTGGCATGATAAACTGACGTGTGTGCTGTCCCCAAAGCTGACAAAGTGAGATTCAGGAAGGGATATTTAGAGAGTCACACATACCGTAACTTCATTAATAAATCAATTAATTACAGCAGTCATGAGCACCAGACCTCCCTGTGAAGTGACACAGAAACCAGTCTCCCCTCCCTGTATTTGCAGATGACTTGGCATAGTCGAAAGGAGATACAACCATTGAATGTCATTAGCTTTGGTCTGGGCCAAGACAGTTAACACCTAATAAAGATTATGTCTCAGAAAGGATCCAGAAGTCAAGAAAAACCCACACACGCTTTATTTAGATGTTGGAAACACATGAAACGGAAGTTTAACCTTGCCTGTGAAGGATTTGAAGATAAACCAATTAGAGGCAACATGGAGCCTTCAGTACTGTTATACTGTTGAACAAGTACTTAACAATCATGCAGCCAACCATTCATTCTAATGAAAAATAGCCACAAAATCAGACTAGAAGCTTATGGACAGACCTGGTTGCCAGAAGCATTTCTTCCTCACACCGTGAACAACAAAAAGAGAGTAAGACTTAAGAGAGATAACATTTCCAAACAGAACTATTTCAACACAAGCAGTCATTTTTTCCACATGGACTTCTGATACACATGAGAGACGGGAACAGAGCAGCCTCTATCATTGTTATCATTATGTGCAGAAATGCAAGCAGGAAGGGTTTAATGTACAAATAATTATTTATGCTGAAGCGTTATTGTTGTCTTCTAATACAAGATCAAGAAGTACTTGAATTGAAAGTATAGATAAATACTTAAAAGGAGGTCTCTGCATCCCCGTACTGCTGTCATTGGGGTATACTGCAGTAGCAGTTCTAGCTGGTGTTGAAGAAAAAAATTCACTTTATTATGAATCCATGTAATATAAAATGTAACTAGATCATGATTAAACAACAAGGAGACTGTCAAGTTTGAGTAGGCAGAGCAGTAAAAAATGCCTCTAAAACATTTGTAGCCAAAATGCCACAGACGGGGGATCCTTCCACTACATCAGAGCGCCACCCTTATTCCCTGTTCAAATCAAGAAGTGAGAATAGGCTGCTAAAAGACCCTTCCCTCCATCCAGACTCTACCAGGACTGAATAAAAGCTCTGGCCCACTTCAGGGAATACGGTGTGCTCCATCATCTGCTAGCAGGGTCATGGCCAGGCCAGCTGGAGTGAATGTGTAACATTGTGAGCATGTGAATGTGTCAGCACAGTGCAGGGCTGTGCACCATG
Source organism: Micropterus dolomieu (assembly GCF_021292245.1). Classification (NCBI taxonomy): domain Eukaryota; kingdom Metazoa; phylum Chordata; class Actinopteri; order Centrarchiformes; family Centrarchidae; genus Micropterus; species Micropterus dolomieu. Next base: position 8,325,922 of record NC_060169.1, on the reverse strand, counting down.
TTCTCTGTTGGCACGGTCCGCATCGTAAGTTTAGTTACAACAGAAGGCACCAGTGTGAAAATGTGACATTTAAACATGTCATGTACTGCTGGGATGCACATGCGTGCACACATATGGTCATAATTCCTTTACTGTATGGTGACTCCCTTCATGAGGCCTTCACGAGGTCAGAGGGGCACAAACTAATTATGTTTACTGATTGATCAAACTAAATTGTTTCTCATTGTTCGTTCAAGGCTGCAAACATCGTGTCAAGGTCGCTCTCGCTTGCCTTGACTCTCTTTGTTTCTCTATAAATCTGCTATATACTAGATCTAAATTACTGACTGCACACACACAATACTGTACAGTAGCTACTGGGTAAAAATGCCTGACAGGAATATGCGACAGCATAATGCAGTCCATTGCAGGCATCTTGCAACAATTGCTATTTTCATGAACTTTGTAATGTTCAATCTGTTAGAGAGGTGTTGATTCAACTCTGTGGTAATTTTTGTTGCTTCAGTTTGGGGAGTTGTTTATTTCTGAAATTGCAATTTCCAAAAGTCAACATTATATCATAATGAACATCCCATTATAATGATGCAGCAGAAACAGAGATAAAACGCCTAAAAGGGGAGAGGAGTGTGTTGTTGGTACTAAGCACAAGCTAATTAAGTGTAACTTGGGGATAAAATTGCCTCCAAAAAGTAGTTTTCCATTAAAAAAACATGTATAAACACTGAATTTACCTGTTCTCCAAAAGCAGAATTTTACATTCACCACTTGTAGCTGCGGGTGCTATTATACACTATGGGTCCTATTATGTTAAGTACCTTATCTTAACTTACAGTGTGGAGTATCATTTGCTGTTGGTGGATTATAGTTGATTAAACAAATATGATAACATTGTTTTATTTAGAACATTGTAGTTATATTTATAGATGTTTGTGATCATGAAAAGGCAATATAAAAACAAATCATGGGCATTATATGGAGAATATTAATTATATGTAAATGTGAATATATCACACTAAATTCTGCCTCATAGCAAAATACATTGAAATTCTAATTTGGGGATAAAGCCTAAAATGTGCCCACAGTGTCTTAGCTGAAATATACACACAAAATCTCTTTGGCATGCACACGCACCATGTTAGTGATAGTGATTAGTGAATGTGTTCCCCAACTGGGGGCTGTAGGAAGCTGATGAGAGGGATTGTAGCCTAAATTGATTGTAAAGAGCTAAAATCAGCCTACACCAAATTGCTGTTTGTACAGGCGCTGATGGCGAAGTAAGTGTTTGTGTTGTGTCTCTGTCTCTCAGGGATGGTGCGGAGTGTGTATGTGTGTGTTTACAAGCTGAGGTTCTCACAGCACGGGCTGAACTTTTCTATGGGTTGTATTTACTCAACCGTGGTGAAAGGCTTTGCCTCATTTATAAATGGTCTGTTGCCTAAGTGCTAACTGCAAAATGTTATGGGTGCCTATTTTGCTCTTGTTTTGAACAGAAAAGCACAAAAAGGATTAAAATAGGCTTCAGTACCTGCGTCAGTGCTGCTTTTTGAAGGTCAGTCTTGTTATCAACACCAGTTTTAGTCCTGACTGCGTATGTATGTGTGAGAGATCTGCTTTTCTGTTACTGCCTGTTTTACACACCTTACTAACACGTGCCCTTATTTACGGTATAACACCATCCTTCCAACACACACTCATTCAGGATGCCGATCTGATGTTTTTGGATGTGGAGAGTCCTCTGGGTGCAGTAACTGGAAGTACCACATGGCACAAAAATATCACTTTTCCTTCACACCCTTCCCTTAGCTGCAGGCAGCTGACCCCTGTGAGCGGCCCCACCAAAGCTGGAGCTTTTATTTTTCCTGTTAGCACCCACCCACTTCTCTTTGCTGAGCCTCCCAGTTTCCATAACCTAAGAATAGTGAGTAACATCACAGTGGGTTGTGGGCACCCCGCTGCCTGCTAGCGTAGTGCGATAGTTGCTTCTCAGTTGGTCTAATCCAGGGGAGCCTCTTTATTGGTGGGAGTCTGATTAGCTGGACTATTTGTTAGTGAGTCTCCCAAGGGGAATGCAGCTGCTCCCACTTCTGCAAACATCCTATTTGACCTTTTCAGCCCTTTCCTGGTTTTCAGCTCCACTCACTTTATACATAAAATGTTCCAATTGCATGTGTACACACATACAGTGTACAGAGAGCTTTCTCTGCAATCAATTAATTAATTCCAGGCTTTCTCTGTTCCCCTGGAAAGGCTGAATTGTGTTCTTGTACCTCCAAGGTAATAAGATACAAAGGCAGGCAGTTCAGAAAGAAAAGCTAGTTTCCAGTCCTGGGCATTGGTGGCGAAATGCTCTGGAGATGTGCAGCATCACTGGCTGTTTTGATCTGCTTGAAAGGCGAGCCCAAGAGGCGTCGCTTTCCTCTCCCAGCCATCATGTGGAGCATGTGATGCATATGATGCAGATTTGTCAAAGTGGAAACGGAGGGAGTTTACATTGTATAGCATAGTGACACATCTTAATTTGCATACCAAGTCTGGGCAAGCAGCTGTTGGCCTCATGATTGTGCATGTTTCTGTGTGTGTGTGTGTGTGTGTGTGTGTGTGTGTGTGTGTGTTGAAGTGAGGCGTTCAGGGGAACAAAGCAATCACACCCAAATTAACTCACCAGTGGCTCACGGATCAAGGGGGTACATGTGTTTGATGGTGAAGAGACGCAGTATGTACACACAGTGGATGATTAATTATTGATTAACTAGACCCCATTCAATTACTGTCGTCATTTCCAAATAGGGGCGTTTGTTTTCCTCTACGTGTTGGGATCTGTGGCTGCTCTGATGTTTTTTTTTGTCTCAGTGGAATATATATGGCATTTTACACATTCCCACACATCAAATCCCCCTGCTTAGTGTTTATTTTGAGGACCCAGAGCAGGGATTGTCACTTTTTTTATAAAAACCAAATTACTAGAAAGTAAATTGCTGTAGGGCCAGGAGTGGATGCAAACGAAGACATACCATCATCCCATCCAAAAAATACCCCATGCAAATGCCTTCTACTTGTTTATGCAGGCCCACAGGGAATTTGAGAATGTTGATTTTGGATGTGAAAAGCGAGATAGATGTAGAACTGAGAAAACTGTGCTATTTAGGAGGAAATCTCCTTTGCGTTTGGAAGGGACTTTCAGCGTTTTTAGCCGTCTGATAAAGAGACCATCCCTGGAAGTACAAACACCCCTCCTACTAAAGCATTTGCTGCATCACCACATGGCATCCAGGAGTCCCATGGATGTATCAGATGGGTCTTCTCGCATCACACTTTGTCTCTGCTGCCACAGGAGTGTTTAGGGAGTGTGGAGACATAAATACATCTGTGACCCACTCCAAACCCTTTATAGCAGTATTTATGGTCTGTGCTTATTGAGGCGGATAAGCTGAGTTATGCTTTTTTAAATGTTTGTCAGAATGTTAAACTACACACCCTCTGCATTGTAAAGCATGCAGCAGTAATAGAATGAGCTGGCACTAACATCAAAAGCTTGAAGTGACTTTCATGTGTCCCCTCTAGCCCCACCATCAGCATCTTAAACACCTAAAGATTGTTGCAGAAAAATATTTCAGTCGTTCAAGACTCACTGAGGAAAAAGTGATTCATTTTTGGGATTGCCTTGTATTTTTTGTTAATTAATAAAAGCTTATTTATCTCCTGGGCAAAGTATCATAATGCCCTAGAATATGATGGCAGATGCTGTTTGATATTTTTGGAGAATCGGTTTCAGACAAAGACTTTTTTTCTCTTCGGATTATGTCACTGAGTCGGAACACCTCGTCAATTTAATCCTTTATGAGGTTTGAGCTGCACTTAAATCGTGAATGTCTCTGATTATCACAGTGAAAGAGAATGTGTGCAGTTACTGATATACTCCACCAATCTGATACTGTATCTCTGTCAGTATCCCCTCGGCCAGTGATGAGGTGAACAGAGTACACGGTGCATTTTTGTCCTTTGTTCATGAATTTCTTGCATTTTTGTTGTTTATATAATTTGATTGGATGAAAAATTGAGTTTATTATTGTTGCCGACAAGGTACTCGAGAGGAAATGAAGAGAACAAAAAAGCCATGCTTGGTCAGCCCTTCTTTTTCATCCCGCCATTTCTCTCTTCACCTCTCACTTAGTCTTTACTTGAAATGTGTGTCTTTTTTTTCTGACTCAGTTTCCTTTGTTGGCGCATTAAGGAGCTGCTCAGATGTCATGAGCTGTCAGACTTGCTCATCTTTCCAGTCTTATCTTTAAAGAGAGCGAGGGGAACAAGACTGGGGAAAAAAACACCTTAGTTGTCAGCAGTTGCTCTAAGGAACCAACATTTTACTTGAGAACCCATAAAAGTAACTAAAGTGTTCTGTTGTTGCTTACCTTTCCATTTTAATGAAAGGGATCGATGATTTCTCTGTAATCACTTTCATGCACTTCAACCACAAGCCCAGTTATGTGCTGTTTAGTTTATATAGGCATACATTTTCTCATCATGCGACTATTACATGTTCGTATGAAACATGAAAAAGCCTGCCAGTTGTAATTGACAGTCTGCTTTGTGTTTTTCTGAAGGCTGAGGACTATGATGTTATATTGTTCATTCTTGCTGTCTTCATCCTGTGGCAGATAAAAGTAGTGACTCAGTAATGGACCATTAGCATTGTGCTGGATCTGTCTCTCAAGCAGTCATCATTATTGAACCATATTAGACATGGAAACTAGTCCTGGAAAAAAACATTTTCCAAGAGGCCGGCATGGCCTGCTGAATTCCTTGTGAAAAGGGTACCTGTAGTTACAGTGCTGTGGGTGCTTCTGGCAGATATCTAAATTCAGTAGATTTATGCTCTCTTGGTGGAGGTGCATAGTCGGAGCCAGTGAGGTAGGCGCTCTTATCTGTGTACTCAGACCAGATGATGAAAAGGCTACTTGGTATAACTTCACAGCTTCGCTCACTGGGGAACACAGCAAAGGATTATGGAGTTAGCAACAGAAGATAAAAGTTGAAGTTATGAGGCTTTAATCACAACTTTAACACAACTCTAATTATTTTAATTTCAGAAACAGCTTTTACTTCCATTAAATATTAAGATGAATGTTTTGCTATGCATGTCTTTGTCTTGACTGTTTTGCGTATTGGTTTCCCAGATTTATTATGCAGATCTAGAGTAACCTTCCTCGTTAAGCCTTAATGCCAGCCATTCATTACCTCTGGCACAGAGACTAATGACACTATTAATCAGCTATGAATAGAGCTTGGCAGCGGTAGTGGGAGGCTGACACCTCCTTACTGTAACAATTCTAGGCATGCATGTACAAGACAGATTGTCAGAAAGACACCGAAAACTGCCCAGCATGTCAATTACCTACAGATACAAGGTGTCTGAAGATGGAAACTATAACTAATGGTTTTATTTCCCCTCCTTTGCCTATCTCGTAATGCATTTCTTATCAGGCTTTACTGAATCTCTTTGTCTGACCTGACACTGATTTCAAGATTATACTAAAGTTTGGTATTTCCCATTGTATTTACTTCAAACAGGAGAGACATCCAAACTCTTCTCTCAGTTTATTTGTTCTGAGATCCACACTGGGCAAGGGGGTACTGATGGACAAATTTACTCACAGAATTAAGGTAGTGACCAAAGTGTCTGCAAGGCAGTGTGACCTGTTTTCAGTGCCATCTTAAGTAACCTCCTCTGACCTATGAGAGGAACCTGCCACTTTATAGCAGAGCTACAGCCTAAACTGTGTAATTTTTTTCTCTGAACGGTGCACCAAAATAATTCCTCTACTACAGTACAGTATGCCTGTAGCAACAAAGCCAAAGATATGGTTGGGTTTTCTTTTTTATGTGTCTAAAAGCTTCCCCTAACGTCTGTCATGCCTCATTCTTCTCTCAATCAACAAGCGGTGGTTCAACTCCAAACCATGCAAAACTGTCTAACGTGAAACATATTTTGGGACACATGGGATCCTGTCCTACTTGTAGGGTTTAGTATTTCAAACTGTTTTCCCTTCAAAGGGAAGGAAATGGGCTTTAAAGGAAAAACTGGGCATTTGCTGATAACAGCAAAGCCTTTCTATTATTTCCTATTATATGTGTGAGAAGCATTGCTTGAGGTTGTCAAATAGTGCTCCCCTAGTTATTGACATGGCTTAAGCCCTCAAACCTTTCCATGGCTTTTAATACTTCCTAACTAAATATATGTATCACAGTCAGTATGCACATTCATTTCTAAATTGTTAATTTTATTATCTTCCTCTAAATAATGTAAAAAGATTTTTACAGACTGGTTTTCATAGAATGCTAATTGTTTTTGCTGAATTTGCCTCCTGTAATTTTATGCAACCTTAATTTTGAAGGGACAATCACTGATTTTCCATGAAGTTTATTTAATCTCTTTACTTCTGAATTGTACCAATAACTATCTGCCTAATTAATATCGATTCAAATAATCTGTTTAAAAGTTTTGATTCTGTCAGTACTGTCAGGTTGTTCAGTTCTCTTACAGTAGCGGTCCAACAGACACTGAGAAGTCTTTTGTCCATTCTCAGAGCTTTTCATCATGATTTTTCCCTCTCTCTCAACTCATATATACATACAGTATACATGAGCCTCTTGGCAAGCCTTTCTAGATTAGAGACTTTATACTTGAAGGTCTGGATACAGCCTCTTGGGTATCGCTACCTCCTAGGCTCTCTGCAGCCGCTGTCGCACATTTACCAGTCAGATGCCTTTGGTTATAGATGTAAGAGTTATGATTGGTTAGTTAGTTGGGGTTTGGGTCTACTAATCCAAACTTAAGAAGACTGCAGTTACAAATCTCTCTATTTCTTTTCCTGATCTCCCTCTTGTTTCTATTGTCTGTGAACCAATATTAGATTTAGTATTTCTGTCTTTGTTTTAGACCTGTTTATATCTGGTTTAGTTTTTTCTGTATTTATAATGAGTGAACCTTTATCTGCATTGCCAGTGTGAATACGAGTTTTTAACCGTATTTGCTATAATGCCCTCTGTCCCTAGGAATGTTTTCTTTTGTGTGTTCACATTTTAGTAATTCTGGAAGTGCTTCTTCATCAACAAACAGACTTCAAGTTTTTGTTTATCCTGTGAGCCTGCTTATGATTATGTTATGATAACCCCATCACCAGCGTGATGTGAGACACTAGGGTGTTGTGCTGTTTCTGGTGTGTGTGTGTGTGTGTGTGTGTGTGTGTGTGTGTGTGTGTGTGTGTATGTTCTTTATAAATCAGGATAATTGTTCGGCATCTGGTAATTTACACTGAAGTCAGAAAGTGTTAGGAGGATGGTATGTTTTCCTGTTTTTTTGGCTCTACTCCAGCAAACTGAATTTGAAGTGAAACCATGGCTTTGAGGTTGTTGACAGCCAAGTGTAGGAGTCCTAGCCCTTTTTAAATATTGGTTTACTTTTTCCCTCTGATCATACAGACAAGACAAGTAATGTTTTTCTGTTTTTTTAGGGACAACCAGTGGAATGATCTTCACTAGCCACATCAGTTGCCTGACCTCAGTACATTGAGCATGTGTCTTACTTTCTGAAGGCAGAAATCCCCTTGAAAAAGCAAGAAGTGTAGATATTGAGTTCAAATCTCTGTGTTGCAGCTTCGGTCAGACCTCACTTTTTACAACCACATTTTATATATGTTGAATGGATTTTGTTTTTGTTTTACGTTTGTGGCAAATTATGTGAAATTAAAGATTAGATAGTGTGCAATCGTTTAGTTTTAAATCCAAGGTGCTGTAGTGCAGAGCACAAAAGTTGTTACTGGCCAAAGACTGCAGAGTTTACACTGTCTGCACTCACACAGATGTAAACAAACATTCAAACACTGTCACATAAATATAAATCTAATGCTCCTTCAGAGGTTTGTGCAGATGCAGAAAGTGAGTTCTTGATAAACACATGGACCACAACAGTGTGTGCGAGTGTTTATGTACAGAAAAGCATTTGGACCATGTGATTCTTTTGGAAGAAAAAAAACAGCAAATCCTTCATATCACCTCAATCACAAAAGTCACTGAACTCTGGGAAATTGAAATGTAAACAGATATTGAAAGCCAAGTTAGTGGTTACTCCACATGCCATGACAGACCAATATGCCAGCAGCCGCTTTGCATTTTAAAACAATTTCTCTAGTAATAATACACCGTTGGCACACTACATTTGCTGTGTTCCTTCTCTGTATTTCATCTTTGCCCTCTAGTCAATCTCTCTGACCTGCAAACAAATGGAAATGTCAAACAGACATTCTTTCCGTATGATTTTGTTTTTGCCAGGCAAATGGAAAGCAGATCTCACTGACCGCAAATTGCTCCTCCAAAAAAAAGACCAAATGAAATCACAAACATTTCTGTGGCTAGGCTGTGGAATGTGACAGCAAAAGTGTTTTAAAAAAAACATTATCTGGTTTGTTAGTTGAGGAATCTAGACTTCAGAATCCGAAATGGGTTAATCATCAGTTGTTTTACTTTGTCTGAATTAAAACAGTTTAATTCGCTGAAAACATAGATGTATTTCTTGTATGCATTTGAGAGGCTAGAAGGTGGCTTTGTCCCTGCCAAAACAAAGTCTACATCAGTTTTTCAATCGAATGCCGGCCAGTTTTTAGTTGATAAAAATGTCACAAAAAATGCAATCATTTTTAATCACAAATGATTGGCGGGAAGGCCGTCTATGAAAATGTATGACACTATGTTTTGTTCCCACTGCCCTTACATTAGAGAGCTGTGTGTACTGTAGATCTGCATGTGTAGTCCCCCTTGTATTGTGCTTTTATTTGTCAGCTTTGTGAATGTAGTAGAAGTGTTTTATTTCTGTGGTTCCTTGTCACGCCAAAAGTCTTTTTTTTGTTTTACGTTGTTGTTATTTTGTTTTTTCTTCTTTTTTTGTTTCCTTCCTTTCTTTCGTTTCACTGTCATTTCCATTCCCATGCTGCCGCTATCTCCTGCCCCTCCCTGCGTCCCTACACCCATCCCGCCATCCCTCCTTCCTTCCTCCTCCTCCCCTACCCAAAGGCGTAGCCCTGCCCTCTTTCCCTCCCCCCTCACTGACTCCTAACACTACTGACCATGTAACGCCAGGCTCCGGAGGTGTAGGGAGTCCAGCAGGGCCCACCCCCTCTCCCCCCCGAGACGTCGTGGCTTCGCTGGTCTCCACCCGCTTCATCAAGCTGACCTGGCGCCCGCCAGCCGAACCAAATGGAGACGAGTTGACCTACTCCGTTTTCTACAGCCAGGAAGGCACTACCAGGTAGTACACACACTAATCCGTAGTACTGCCAGGAGGGTACTAATATGCACTGCTGGAGTCAGCAGGGTACTAATATACATACATTTCTGTGCATGAGTCTCAGACCACTCTGAAATATCTAATTAAAGCAGTTAAAGCACTTCATATGGTTATCATAGTAGTAAATGTTTATTAATTATAACAAATGTCCTTACTTAAAGGATTACCTTTTGATATTTAAGTATAAACAAAAACATTCAGTTTAAACACTGTAATTTCATCTCTGTGCCAGCAATAGCCGGTTCAGGAAGCATTATGTTTTTTTGGGGAGTTGTACATCCCATTCTCTTGAACACGAAATCTCAGGAACACTTTTGAACACATAGGGAATTTCTAAAGATTTGGCACAAACGTCTGTTTGGACTGATTAGAATATAAGTGACCCCACGTTTTGGCCATAACTCTACTAAAGAATTCTTGACCATGCACAGTTGGTCGGACACTGAAAATATGACCCTTTTGACTCAAACTCCAAAGGTCATTGTGGCCTGAAAATGTATTTTTAAGTATAAGTTAAGAAAGAACTGGGCCATTCCAGTTGTCACACACGTTGACTAAGACAACGCAATCTGTAAACAATAACTAGCACAGTACAGGTTTTCCTAATGGATGTATAAAGAGTTTCACCTACAGCTGACAAAGAGACTATGCAACTTAAAATGCCAGGAGAAGCACCACACTGTGAGTAGCTATACTCTATAAGAATCCATATTTACATAGAAATCAAGTAAATGTGTACCTGTTCAGCCAATACGTCTATGATAATCCTTGATAAATCAATTCAACAATGTTTATTCACTGGAATAAAATACAGTATATGTATAATCAATAAAGTGATAACTTCCATTCACCCAAAAAATACAATTTATACCTAAATGTAATCAATTCCTTCCAAGTGTTCACTACATACAGTATATTATGAGCCTCGACAGACACTGGTTGGCAGAGGCATACAACCGCAGGGCAGTAATTCTAGTTTCAAGTAGTCCTGTGATACATTTTCCCAGCTTCTTGTGAAGAGGATTTACTGTGTATGACTAAGAAGGAAAATTAGGAAGGTGAGAGGATTTTCCGCAATTCCTCTTCAGTGTTTTGGCTACTTTTTATGTTTTCCCTGTGAAATAGCTTGAAGTAATTTTCAGAAGTGGACTTAAATAGAAGTGTTTTACTCTGTGCTAGAGCTTGAGATGCAAATCATACAATACTATGCATGGAGTGTAGAAATACTATCTTACACAAACCAGTTTGATTGTACACACAGGTTTGAATACTAATATGCTCATCTTTAGTCAATTACTTAATGAGTTGACAGACAGAAAATTAATAACTTTATGTCGTTTATCAATCAAATATTAACTGGTTCCAGCTTCTCAAAACTTTTGCTGCTTTTCTCTGTTTTATATCAGGGTTTGAGTTTTGGTCTGATGCTAGGAGAAATTAAGCAAGATGTCACCCTGAGCTCTGTGAACACTTTACAGACTAAATGATTTATCTGTTAATTAAAAAATTTATTGAAAGATTAATCAATAATGACAATAACGTGTCTATCATATGGTAGCAAATTTGCAAACATATATCTATTATCAAGATCTTTCAACTATTACAACTGTGTACCAGGCAAGATGAATATAATCAGTTAATCTTTCAGTTCATTACGTAGCCAACACTTTTTTATAGTACTCTAAACCCTTTAATGATGTCCTCACACACTTAATATGTAACACACTGTTTTTGTCTATCTCTGTGTGCGCGTTCGTGCGTGTGTCCACATCAGGGAGAGAGTAGTGAATACCAGCCGTCCAGGGGAGATGCAGGTCACCATCCAGAACCTCATGCCAGACACCAAATATCGCTTCAGGGTTGTGGCCCACAACAGCAACGGCCAGGGTGAGAGCTCTGCAGCTCTCAAAGTGGCCACCCAGGCTGAAGGTAAAGACAACACGCACACACACACGCACACACACACACGCGCACACACACGCACACACACACAAATGTTAATTTATATGTGCTCAGTAAACAGGACACATAAACATAAAGGCAAACTCTAGCCAGTTGGAAACATGCTCACACTGGCGCACTAAGGCAAACAGGATGTACTCAAAAGGAGCACACAAATGTGCAAATAAACATTCACACAAACAAATATTCACTCACACAGCATACGCTCACTTCAAACAGACATCCCCCCTCTTCCCTCCCCACACACTCACACACGCTCACACACACACACACACACACACACACACACAAACGCACATCGAGAAGGCTGTTTGGTGCTGTGCGTTAAGGCAGACCACCCAACAGCAGACCAGAGAAAGGCAGCGTTTCTTCTTATAAGCCACTTCTTGTTTACTCCCCAACATCTACTATAAGCCCTCTGATTGTGTTGCTTTAAATCATGCCTACCTGAGCCTGAGTAAGGAATGTCTGAAATTAGTATTCCAGATTTTTTTCTGAAACATTTCCCTTATTCAATCAGTACAGAGATGCTGGACAGAAGCACATTAGGATGTTTTGAATGGAGAACACATAAGAATTATTGAGGGTAAAGGGATCTCTTCTTCTTCTTTTGTCGTTTTGTTTGGGTGTGTAAGTCTCCTAATTGGTGCTGCTACAAATCACTCCGTTTCACCTATATTTGAAAGTGCTGGGAAGGGGATTTCCTAGCACATTGTCAGGGTGGATGTCCCTCACCTCTAGACTCAGCTACAGCTCAGTCACTGTCACTATGTAGGTCAGCCGCCGTTTTTCTACCTGTGTCCTTTGTTGGAGGGCGGACAGATCAACACACACACACACTATACCTTAATGCCTGCCAGCAGGCGCCTATCCACCCGTGGGGATAGCAGTGAGAGTGGGCTGTACCTGTGCAGTATGTCTCTGTCGTGTGTGTGCACTTTTAGTGAAAGAACATCTATGAATTGGAGCTTAAACTGTTGACCTCCGTCTGAGTGCCAGACATGAGCACACAACACTGCCTCATATCACCTCTCCTCAGAGACTAGCTTAATACAGACACACACAGACACACACAGACACACACACACACACACACACACACACACACACACACACACACACACACACACACACACACACACACTCACACACACACACTCACACACACACTCTCACACACACACACTCACACTCTCAACCCTTTACCTGTAACATCAGTGTACACTGACAAATGGGAGCCTCTCTCTTCTGTCAAGAACACCTGCAGCTAAAACTTACAAGGCATATACAGTAAAGACATACAGTATAGCTGTCTCTGACAGCCAGCACTTTAATCTCAGTCATTGTTTTATTTTTAATCAAATGTGCCGCAGTACAGAGACAACAAGAAATGTCATTGTCCAGAGTGTGGTGAATACAGGGCAGTCACAAATTATTAGGGCAGTGGTACATATTTTGTCATGTCAGCTCTGTCTTCCAGCACACTGGGTATGAAAAGAAATATTTACTTAGAGGTTAAAGTGCTGACTGTCAGCTTTAATTTAAGTGTGTTTATTTTTGCATCAGATGAACAGTGTAGAAATAGTAACTGTATTTCTCCTTAGTCCCCTATTCTCTGGGGAAAGTTATTGAACATGTCCACATAAAAAATATATTCATGTAAACTTGCCCAATTACTTTCTATCCCCCGAGAATAGGGTAATATGGATAAATATGTTTATGTGTTATGTTCTCCTTTGTTAAGTTTTAATTTAAGCTAAGCTAATTAAGCTAGGTGAAAATAAAAATGAATCAACCAGAAATTAAATAAACATATAAATTGAGTAAAATCTTGATAAACTTTCAGATTAATGTACATTTGAAAAAAGAATTGGTTTAAAGATGATATTAACTCAGCAAATGTTGTTGGAATGCAAGATGCTCATTGATGTTTTTGTTGAGGTTTTGTTTGTCATGGGAATAACAAGAAGATCAACGTGGCTGCCAGCCCAGTCTGGGGGGGACAGATTGGTCTCCACAGAGCTGCTGCAGCCACTGAGCCGTCTTGTGGTCTGAGCTCTTGCTAACACAGGGAAATGTGGCTTTGAAGTAGCCAAGAATGTGTTTTTGGCAGCAATAACTGAACATAGCTAAATAGAGCGCCTTTCTTCCAGATGTAAAGTGTGTCTGGTTTGATTTTCTAATTTCTGCTCCCTGTTTCATTTTCTTCACCAGTCCAAGTGCCAGGCCCTGCTCCTAACCTGCAGGCGGTGTCGAACACGCCATCATCTGTCTCTCTGAGCTGGGACAAACCCCTTACTGGCAACGGAGAGATCCTCACCTACAAGTTGTACTACACAGACAAAAGCGTTGGCAACGAACAGGTAGGACGTAGTCTTCACTCACTCTGTATTCATCTGTTTACAACGTCAAGAGCTCCCCTAATGTAGACAATATGACGTCACTATGGAATCATGATATTTGACCTTTATGACCCAGCACAAAAAAATCTTTATCTTTGATTGCAGACAACCTTTTAAAATAAGATACAAAGTGCTTCACACAGAGCAACTGATTCAAAAACAAAATTAAAAGCTTGACTTAAAAATACTATTATACTATTTTAAGCTAAGCTTATGTACATTTAAAAAAATAATAGATAAGAAACGCCTCACCCATCACATGTGTAATATTTCCTGCATTACTATGTTATCTTGTGTGTTTTCCTTCATTTTATTGAAGACCTATTATTAAATTCACCTGAAATAAATTTTATAGTTGGACAGAAACAGTCAGCTTATGTCATTGTCTCACTACTCACACTGTGCCTTGTAAGAAAAGAAGTACTGTTTGCAGCTGACGCTTGATTTTCAGTGTTCGTTAGATACTGCAAAAAGAATATGACTGCATAGTTTAATGTAAATTGTGATGAGCTAAGGAGTTTCTAATCGTTTGCCAAATGGCTCTTTGTACAGCTTTTTGGCCACACTCTTGATTATACATCCCACACAAAAACACATTGTGCAAAAAAGCAGATATGATTCACAGAGTTGTTCTCTGCAGGTCTAACTCTGTCACAAGAGTGGAATATAGCTGGTTAGATATTGAGGCCCTTGCAGTAGCAGTGTGCGAGCCAGTGAGGCATTAAAAAGCCTTTAATATGATAATGGATGAAACGTCAGCCAGCGCTCTGAGTAATGATGCCTCAGCTCCCTGGAGAAGAGAGCCAGAGATGAGGTGAAAAAGGCGAGAGATGAAGAGAGGGATGTAAAAAAAGAAAGAAGAGGTAAAGGAAATGGACAGCACAAAGATGAAGTTAGAAAGACACAGTGCTGAAAGGACATGAAATATTAAAGGACAGGGGGAAACAGGGACAACATGTCATGGATCTGGTGATGAGGTCACAGGTGATCATCTGACCCGAGTCCAGAGGTTGTGATTGGACCGCTCTGGAGGTGAAATTAGATTTCCATGAAGCTTTTTACTCAAAATGTCACAAGCAAAGAGCTGAATGCAAATTGCTTGAAGTAATTGGACATGTGCCAGCATGCCCAATTTGTCAAGCAAAAAGTCGTAATCACAGAAAGCATAATTTGTGTCTCAGTGGATGAGGACATTTTTTCACAGAATTACAAACAGAAATGTTAGTGTGATGAAATGATGACAGCAGGCATCACATTTTGTAGCTTTGCCATATTTGAGAGATTGCTTGAGTTGTAAATCTTTACAGCATGTTTGAGCCAATATTAAACTTGAATGCTGAAATTTTATGCTAAACAGCAGTAGTATTTCTCCATTCTTCATCATGTTGTTAGTTCTGAGACACTCAAATGAATGTATGTTTTGGCTTCTTTTTCTGGTTATCTTTTCAGTCTTTTTTTCGTAAAAGCCTTATATAATTTGTTCTATTCTAATCTTTACATATTGAATTGTCCGTGACCACATTCACTTATTTTCCAGTTCAGATGAAAAGAAAAACACATTTTGTTATAGATGAAGACGTTTAAATGTACAAGTTATATGGGTATATTAAATACGTTATAGGTATAGGTATTTGTACTCACACAACTCTGATATTTCAAAGAAACTGACTGATTATGTTTCTCTTCTTCTCTCCTTCTCTTTCAGGACGTTGACATAGACAATCAGTCCTACACCATGACAGGGCTGAAGAAAAACACAGAGTACAGTTTCCGTGTGGTGGCCAACAACAAGCACGGTCCAGGTGTCTCCACCGAGGATATTGTTGTTCGCACCCTGTCTGATGGTCAGTTGGTCTGAAATCTTGAAAGACAGGTTTTAGTTTATGACAATCTCCAATTCATTTAACATCACTGTGTGTGTGTGTGTGTGTGTGTAAAATGTTTGTGGATATGTATGTAAAATAGAGAAATCTACAGTAATCTACTAAATCTACTGTAAATATACATCCGTCAAAACAAAGTTTTCATTACAGCTGCAACTAACAATTAGTCAGTCAATTATTTTCTCTATGAATCGTTTGGTCTATAAAATGTCCATGGCAATGATATTAAATTGCTTGTTTTCTCAAATTCCAACACCTAAATTATTCAGTTTACTATCACATAAGGCAAAGAAAAGTAGCAAATACACTGGAACTAGGGAATGTCTGGCATAATTGCTTGAATAATCACTTAAATTATAGCCAATTATATTTTAGATGATCAACTAATCGATTAGTCAGCTAATGGTTTCAGCTCTACAGTAGAATATATTTTTGAGTTTTGTTTTACTCTGAAGAAAATAAAAGACCTGTTTCTTTTGTTTCACAGTACCAAGTGCCCCTCCTCAAAACCTCACTCTGGAAGTCCAGAACTCAAAGGTAAGATGTGTTGCTTTGACTGAACTGTATCTGTAACTGGTCTAGATATTTCATTTTGTCTTAATGGGGACTTAAAAGGGACTTTTACGTTTGTTGCACAGTCTTTCATCAGATGCAACATACAAATGCACCTAAACTGCGTTGTAACTTGACCGTTTGGTACACAGAATAGGTAGTCGCTTCACCAAATCTACAAACACTCTTTCACTTACACACAGAAACACTTGAACAAATACATAGCCTGCAGACCAGAACACCACTGTTTCTCTGTGTGATTAGCTGCAGCAGAGGCCTGTAGCCCCAGCTGGTTAAGAGGGTGTGTGAACCCTCATCGATCCTCTCATCGGCAGGAGACTCGCCTGTCAGAAGGTTTTATCCTTTGTATCCCTCTCCATCTGTACCGTATGTGGAAAAGAAGCCTGCAGCTCAAATGGATAGGAAAAAGTAGTAGCCTGGGAGATATAGGCACACTATAAAATAATGCTTGGGGAGTTGAGATAACTGTCAAAGCATCTGAGGAAGGAGTGATTTGGTGATACACAGATCAAAAGAAGGGTAGACATGTGTTGTATCAGCAGTTTTAAAATTTCCATATTTCAATGTTTATGTAGATTCTGATTCACATTGAGACAAAAAAAGGGGTTTCAACCAAATTAGCTCAGGTAACATAGATGTCTAGATATCGTTTGACCTCTAAATTTCCAAATCAGTGCTTATTGGGATACTATGTATAAAGCTAACCTGGTAACACCCATTTCAACTTGTTGGTTAGCATGTTTTTTAGGTGACAGGAAAAATAGAAAAAATTCACAATAGATTTAAGTGTTTAAAAGTAAGATTTCTTTTTTAATCTAGATTGAATTTCTCTTTTGATAACTGATCGAATTTCTCATAGCCCGGGCGTCAAATCCTGGTGTCTTGCACTCTTTTTTAAGTTTCAGTGTTAAATCAGATTTATTACAGTTAAAAATACTATAGTTGATGCGTGACACTCTGGATTAGATAAGGCTGCTGAGGTGACTGCAGGCTTCACAACAGGCTCCTGATTAAAACAGGAAACGGGCCTTGGCTGCCTATCTCTTCAGCCATTTGATCTTCAAACAGAGAGCTCTAAGCCTGTTTATTGTATATTTCCACCCGAATGATGGATTAAATAAAAGATATTTCTCACTTCTGACATGTGAGACAGCAAGTGCAAACAGAAATCAACAAAGAGAAGGAGATACGTAAAACCTCGGGCTGCGTGCATTGACAACAAAAGCAGCAGCCACCGCTTTTAGCCCTTTGCTGGTCGATGCAGAGCCCAAGTGAGAGAAAACTGTCAAAGCAAACTAGAAAAAAAATAACTGGTAGACAATCCTATCACACACTCCCAGCTTGAGTGAGAACTGGCCACCCATGCCGAGGGATACTCAGCAGAGATTTGTGGAGAGAAAACACTCTCATGCTAATGTTAAGAGTAAAATGAAGAGGAGACACTCTGTGGAAATGACTGAAATTGTAGCAGAATAGTTTTTTGAATGGATAGTGTACATCCAGCTGTCCCTTCCCAATTAAACCCAGACAAACCAATTTCAAACTGTGAAACAAACATCTGGCATGCTTTATTCCTGAACACTGTTGAAGTTAGTCATCTAATTATTTCCTTTGTTGTTATTGTGTTTAATTCTGAATGTAAACAGTCATTAAGTCAATAATTATGGTACAAGTATATTGATACAAAGCATTTATGCAATTAGCTGTTTGATATGCCCAGCCAAATGGAACTGAAGAAAAATCTAATTAACATTCATTTCATATTCAGTCTCCTCTTTGGGCCTTGTCAAGCAGAGCCTCACTTCTTTTACCTGCAAGGCAACCTGAAAATCACTTTTATGTGATCTTATTTTGCACCTTTATTTTCCTTTTGGCATCTGCCATCTCACCTTCCCTTGTGATATTCCAAAAGTCAATTAAACAGGTTTTCATGATTAGGGAGAAGAAGGGAGAAAAGCAACACGCATAACGAGTCGGGACCGATAGTGTAATAAGAAAAATGGAATAATTGAACACACTTAACACAAATTTAATTTGTGCAATTCCCTTGACTCGGCTGGGGAGGAGCGTGTGTGCCCCCAACATGTATTCAGGCTTCTGTACATCAGTGTGACAGTGGGGTAGCGTTAATTAACTCTTCTCCCACGCTGGGCTACCCCCCACCTATTTCTTTAAACACACACACACACACACACACACACACACACACGCGCACAAAAACTCAGATGCATGAATCCCACAACAGGGCTGCGTGGGCCCGCCAGCAGAAAGTCCTGCATTCATCTTTCTGTCTCAGTGTGTCTGCAAGTTTAACCTGACCACACAAACACGTGCATGCCACGCTCATCAGGACACCTCCTTCTATTATTCATGTGTTTATGTCTTTCTAATGCGTCGATCTACACGGCATCACCCATGCTCAGAGGGGTGTTTGTTTTTGCTGGGCCCTCCAATTTTAAACACCACTGTCAGGAGGAAGTGAGAGGCAGGTGAGACTTGGCGAACAAAGAGGAAACCTGCAGAGTTACGGGAACACAAACGCCTATGCCAATGTGTGTGGGAAGGTGTGATGTTACCTGCTAAAGCACGAGGTCACCTTTACAGCTGCAGATGGTCCCGCATGTGGTAAACGCAGGTTTTTGTTTTATCTGCCCTAATTTTTCCCCCCTCAGAGCATCATGCTTCGGTGGCAGCCCCCACCCCTTAACGGGCAGAATGGGGAGATCACCGGCTACAAGATCCGATACCGGAAAGGATCCCGGAGGAGCGAAGCAGCCGAGACCACTGGAGGCACCCAGCTTTACAAGCTCATTGACGGTAATAGACACAGACTCAAGAGTTAATTCACCTATAATAGCCAATGTCAGAATAAACTCTTGATGTGTCATCAGTCTCAGATGTTTACTGTATTGTCACTAATTTTGTGCAAGAGGTGCATTAAGCTTTTTGGTTGACTCAATTTCCAGTTGTCTTCTGAGTCAGTTTCTCCCCAACGATCCCTGCAAGTGGGTGTGGTGCATTTATTACTGTATGTATAGGTGGCGAGGAATTATAGACCCAGTTCAGACCTAGCAAGTTACATCCACTCTAGATCCAGAAGAGATAGACAGCAGTTAACTCTGTGCATTGAAATACATTTTAAATGCATTTCGAGCAGAGGTGAGAAGTTAAATTTACTCGTTTACATACAGTAGCGTTACTTTTTTGAGTAAATTGTACTTGTCTTTTGTACTTGAGTAGTTTTGATGCATCATACTTTAACTCTTAACATGAGTAGTGTAGTAGTAGTAGTACTCTGTTACATTTAGATACATTCATTGTGCTACTTTTATTTTGTTGTGATTTTATGCATTCATGATCTGTTAAGAGGTAGGTGGTCAGTTTTTCCCAAGTAGTGCTTAGTTATCCACCTCCACATGACTCTGTTCAGAGCAGAATAATGGCTGAAGCTACATCATGGTAGTATGGATTTCAAACAGTGCTAGCAGCTAATATTTACAGATGAAAATTTACTTTTGTACTCTAATTAAAGTAGTCATTTTCAGTAAATACTTTTGTACTATAATTAAAGTAGTTATTTTGATGATGATGATCTTGAGTTAACACTTGAGGTCAAATTTGCCTTTGCTACGTATATTTGGTTTTATCTGTCTGTAAGCTTATGCTCCCTGTGATAGACTGTGGCCCTCACCCAGTATAGACTCCTGTAACCCTGCATCAGATCAGCTGGTAAAGATGGAACAGAAAATGCTTATAATCTATTCACCCTATAGCTACGGAAAATGGATATTCTCACTTTTACTGGATGGATATGAAAAAAGACAAGTGACAGAGCAGTGAAATGGAGAGAAAGAGAGAGTGTTGACCAACTCTTATCTGATACTGATGGTTTGGAAGCATTTTCTTTTCTTTAAGCATACTGAAAAGTTCAATGGGCAATCCTAGTAGTGTGAGGACATACTGGTACTACACTACAAACATGGACAAATCCATCTCTGACCTCCTCCAATTGTGTGCCACTATGTCCTCAATATGTCTTGGGTTTTGTTCACACCTGTATTTAGAGCTGTCCACTTGGATCACTGAGGGTGTGTTTTAATGCTAAGTGTGAACAGGGCCATCGAAAAAGTGATAGGACTATGACTGTTTTGTACCCTTGACTCAAAACACAGCTTGTCTACTGCTGCAGTATTATATTCAAATTGTAGGCAGTCTCCAACTCTTCTGTGATACTTTTTTTGTGCTTAGGGACTACAAAATCATGATCTTCCATGTGGATGTTTTAGAGGGATTACTACATTAAAACTTTTATGCTATGATCATTTTATCTCTGCTGGATATATCTTCGATAATGTCAGCTATGTCTGACATGTTGCAATATTTAAAATCTTGATCGGGAGCCGGAAAATGTGTATGGAGTTGCTGTTTGGAGACAGTCTGGCTGTAAATTTGTTTATTTAGTCAACATCTGAATGTTAGGACTAACATGTCTTACTGTACCCTAGCGTTACCCACTCCTACCACCAAGATATGCACAATATCACCAGAGAGACACAGCAATGGTGATTAATATTAGATGTTGTCTCAGCAGCTTTCAAGTGGCCCAGCCTCATGCTGTGTGCTGCATCAAAGAGAATATACACTTAAAAGTAAATTTTTTAGAACTTTCTGGGGGGTGAAACAGAGGGGTGTTTGTTGGTTCAGAAGCGTTTATAAGAAGATGTTGTAGCCTTGGAGGCAGGGATAGTTAGGCAGTCTTCAGAAGCTACCCCCAAGGGTGGCCCAGAATAGTGGATACAGAGGAAAAAAAGACTACAGGATTAGCATGTAGCGTGCAACTGGGACAATATGACAATGATGAAAAATTTTACAGCAAATTAATACAGCTACACATCATTTGTCAGCAGGCGTTCCACTCTTTTCTGAATACCAAAGCCGGCACCCAGTCGTGTAACGGCTCTTTCTGAAGGTGACACAGCTTTAAAATATACAACAAATCCAGACTCCAAAAGTTTTTTTTCTGTTCTTTGTAGTCCCTTAGTGTTAGACTTTTTGTGCTAGCTGATATTACACACACTTAACATTACTTCTTAACGGCAAATACATTTTTACACACCAAAACTTATTAATCTAAGGCAAAAAATAAATCTCAATTACTTCCGTGATATTGACTGGAAAAGAAATGTTATTGCACCACAACCAAGAAACCTTGCCTTGATCTTTCCCAAGGCAGGCTTATAGATTTTCTCCTTAAATTGTGCAGAGACGTATCAGGCATCTGTTTAAGATATTTATGCTTTCAAAATATTTATTGTGTCTGCAACTCTAAACCCCAATTGACCAGCCAAGTGAAGAGTACCAGTAAATTATAAAATAAAATCAGGTTTTAGAAAAAGAGAGGACTTTTAATGAAATAGTTTTAATTGCTTCTTGAGATTCAGTTCAGCCACAGTTCGGTCTAAAAACCCGGGCTTTAAATCTGACCTGTTTGTGTTGCCTGTCCAGCTCTGGAACGTGGGACAGAATACGCCTTCCGGGTGTCGGCCATGACGGTGAACGGCACGGGACCGGCCACCGAGTGGACTGTTGCAGAGACGTTTGAGAGCGACCTGGATGGTAATAGCACCTGCTTTACTGAGTTCATACAGACTAAACCAGAACCAGTCAGGTGGTTTTGAGTTTGTGTTTGTGGACTGCTAAGTGATTCGTCTTTTTCTCTAGTGAGTAAACATTGTCTCACTGGAATTGAAGAACTCTGCTTAAGTACTGCATTTCCCTCACCAGAATCCCGTGTACCAGACCAGCCCAGCTCCCTCCACGTCCGGCCACTGGTCAACAGCATCGTGGTGAGCTGGACGCCGCCAGAGAACCAGGACATCGTGGTGCGCGGTTACACCATCGGCTATGGCATCGGTAGTCCCCATGCTCAGACCATCAAAGTGGACTACAAGCAACGCTACTACACTATTGAGAACCTGGGTAAGAACAAACCACTGTTTTTCATTTTATATTGGTACATGTGTTATCATTTTGTTATCTTCTGTTTGCAGTGCTTCTGGTTTTTATTTTTTTTTACAGAGATAATGATTTGATCACTCAGATATGTGTCACTCAAATTATTGCACTGAAAAAAACAGCTGATTTTGTCACTAATACCACTACCCAGATATTCATGTGGACGAATTAATCCTTTCTCAAAATGTCATCATTTAGGTGATTGTCCTAATTAAAAATATAAATGCGTTATATCTGACACTGAAACTATTCTTTGAAAAAAATTTAAAAAATTGAGTCACCAATGACACAAAACAATAAGAAAGAATTCATCTGTACCTCACAGTGAGTATTTAGAGATTTAATGAGATTTTCTCCACCACACACACTTGAGCTGCTAATTACACAGACTAACCTAATGGGGACACAATAATTAGAGGTAAGTAATGTTCGAATAAAACCAACTTGTTTTTTTGTACTTGCTGTCATTAAAGTAGATGAAACATCAACATAGTCACAAGTTCTACCTTCTGCACAAGATCAGTCCAACCTTTTGAGAAAATTACAGTAATTTCACAAAAGCAGGACACAAAATACATTTCTGTTCTGTTGTATCTATTGCGGGCCGGGGGTCGACCACCCTGGGGCCCTATGCCGCATGTCATCCCCTCTCTCTCTTCTGCCCTTTTCTGTCTCTCAATAAAGACAGAAATGGCCGATTAAAAATAAAAGATCTTAGGAAATGGAGAGATTTTGGTAAGGAATGGTTGCAAAATATCTATATTTGCATAAGTGAGGCCTTCATTACAATCACTGTAAGATGAATGATTGTATTCAAATACTCATTTTGGCTAATATTGCAATTATGAGTCAAGGATCTCGAGAGTTTTGGCTCGATTAGATGGCTGCATCAATTTATCTGTCTCGCTTACTACACTCTATCTTAACCTCTCCCTTTTACTCTCTCTCTCTCAGACCCCAGCTCCCACTATGTGATCACACTGAAGGCCTTCAATAACGTGGGTGAGGGGATTCCTGTGTATGAGAGCGCCATCACCAGACCACAGTCAGGTACGAACTACACGCATCTAAATCGACACATGAATCTGCTCCCTGCTTACTGGAAAACGTTTGATCTCTTTTATGTTAATACACTCCAAAGTAATAGTTGCGTTTATACTTTCCATCTATGGTTCTCTTTAGCTCATACACAACACAAACCATATACAGTATTATGGCAAAAACTTACACTCTGTAGGCTGTAGTCACCAAAAAAAAAAGTCTTCAACTGAGATTTATCTTCGCTCTCTCTAACCTGAGATCATTGTCAGACATAATGTGTCTGGACTCCAAATTACCAGAGATAATAGGTCATCGGGGTGTCTCACTGCTATAATTAACTCTCTTCTTAATGGCCCCCAGTTCCCTTAGAGTCTCTTTTTAATTAAATGTTCAAAACCCTAAAAATTTGCCCTTAAATTGTCCTGATATTAAGATATCCTGGGATAATATTCCCATAGATTCTTAAGTATTTGTGTTAAAAAAACAAACAAATATTGATGGAAAAAATGTTGTGTTCTTAATGTCACTTGTCCTTAAAAATCCTGTATCAGTCTGACTGTATTGTTGCCTGTGATGTTATCTTTCCGTATCTGTGTTTATTACAATAAACAACTGTGTTGCATCAGCCAAAGAATATGGACAATCCAATTTGGCTGCATCAGATCACAACCCTGTTAACAATTAGAAGCAGAACTCGCTTGACAAATGATCTTAAAGTTGCCAGTTAGAATACATGTTAGCTGAGTTCACACAGTTTATGTGACATTGTCAGAAGACAACCAACCCATGCTCCCCCGGCTGTCCCAGAATGTAGGGTGCACCCGCCTCCTCTCCAAGCCACCTTGATCACTCCAGTTTGTCTCTGCCACAGCACTATAGCACCGCCAAGCTCAAAAGAGGTGGGATGCTGGATGACATGAGTCACGTCAACATGCTTCGAGGGGGGGGGTGACAGTCTGAGTGCGCGTACCCACCCGCACACTGTCATACTGTACACTTCTCTCTATGAAGCTCTCTCTTCCTCACACTCACACACACACACATACGCTGCACACAGGCAGACCCCCTGTGGTGGCTTTGGCAACCCTTCGTCAGATCCAAACGTTTCCTCTCAAAGCAGAACCAAAGCCCACCACCATCGTCTGCTGCTGAGTCCTCTGGGGCGCGTTCCGTTCCTGCCAGTTTGTTCAAGTCGGGATTAAAAGACGAGCTGACCTACATACTACTTTTACTTTTCTTTTTTTTTTAACTCTGGAAAAACTTTGTGAACTTAGGCTCAGAGAGTGCTAGGCTGAATATGTTATAATAATATGACGTCAGCGGGAAATAAGGGATTGCACCCCCATCTGTAATAAGGATGTTACGAGAGCAAGTCACCCTCTTTACTGCGTTGTATTCGGTTTGTGAACACTGGAGACTGTATTCTTCTGTGCTGTGTAAAGAAATGCAGCTTGCATGCCACTCCAAAAACCTCAGTGTCTCTCCGCAACCACATGAATGCTTGAATCTTCATCATGCACACACACTCTGACTCAGTCTTGGGAATATAATGAGGGCAGCTCTGAACAAAGAGGTGTCAAATAGAGCGAGGCGGAGAGGAGAGGACCAACAAGTGGTCGAGGAGGAGTGTCATCGCGGGTGACTGACCAAAGCTTTTTTCTTCCATCTCAACTAAACCAAGGGCAGAGAGTATGTCTAGAATGCCATCTTGAAGCGTTTATCCTTCAGTATGTTAGCCAGAGGCTGCTTGTTCAAGCCCCCCCTCTTTCTCTTAAACACAGACACACTCACTGGGCTTTATGAGGTGTGATGGTCAGGCACCTTACACCCAAACAAAAATGAGCACACATACACACTGCCACAGTTACATAAGCAGATAATTAAACAACTAAATACCTTTTATATTACTCAAGTTCTGCACTGCAATTTGTATGCGACCTGTAAAGGTGAATACCACTAAATTTCAAAATTAATTGAATTAACTGATATGACTATATATAGAGTTAGAAATTAGTATTATCAGAGATTGTTAGTCTATTTCTACTGAGGTAGCTTTCCCTTTACTATCTCTATTTGCAGGTTATGTCAAATCAGCAAGCAAGACTATTATTTGTGGATATTTTGTATCAATGTGATTAATTCTGTTGATTTTCCAGGTGTCGTTTTTATTGCATTAGCCTTAAACATTTTTATCTTTGACAGTTTATCTGTTAACAGTTTCTCAATTAAATTTCCCCAAAAAGTTACTATATCAAGACATGCAGTATATTGATATCATGATATAAAACTACACTTACTGCAATAGAAGTTTTATCTGTATTGACATCTATCAATGTTTGGCTATGACTAGAATCAAGATATCAGAACTGGTATATATCTTAATGTAAAAACACAACACATTAATAAACACTGTTTTCTCATTTTCATCAGATGTTATATAGTCACCTAAATGTTAGTAGAGATGTCATACAGGACACCACTATGCTACATTATTTGGTACTAATTTAAACAAACAGGGAAGCACTATATACAACATGGAATAAAATTAAACAACCAAAGTTAGAAACTACATAGGATAAGGTTTGTACTTATTTTAGAACATTATTATGTTCGTATTCTCACAACAGGAGTGATGCACATCAGACTTTATTTATTAATGATTCAAGGACTGTGAAATCTGTGAAAAGCCAACAACGCCTTTGAACAGAAGCAGCACTCGTCACATACACATCCAACTACAGCTATCACTTGTCCGTGACCCTCTTTTTCTTCTCTGCCTGCAGGCTCTCTTACTTAAGCCTCGATATTTTTTTCTACAGTTTTCATGGACATAATGCAACTTGTCGACGTTACTCTGCGAAGAGGGAAATGTTCCAGGGCATTCGGTGTCTTTATGTTTGTCCACGTTGCATAAAAATGTTGTGAAAAGCTCCGTGATGTAAACATTTGTAAATACATTTCATTATTGCTTCTCTGAAAAGAGTGGGTCAACACTTTTATGTGCAAGTTTGAAAAGGTGGCTGTTGGATTGTATCTGCTTGCAATGTAGTTTTCCATTTACTGTAATCTTTTCTTATGAATAGAGTATCTCTTCCTCGCTCTCCGTAGTGCAACAGTAGCTATCGGTAGAACACCATATACTGTACCGTAGCTTCTATATAGCAGCCAAGTCTGTATAGTTGTTCTATTGTAGAGGTTAGTGTCTGTTTTTCTAATAGAATCTTCTCTCTCTTTCTCTTCACCCTTCCCAATCCCATCCTTGTTGTACTTACGTTATCTTTTTCTTCCTCCTTTATCATTGTCCTTCATTTTAACTCATTAACCTTATTTTCTCCTGTTCGTTCCTCCATGCATCCTGTTTTGACTCCACTGTCTGATCCACCACGCCACGCTTCTCTTTGTTTTAATTTTGGTCATTTTAATTTGTGTGCATGCATGCGGGTGTTTACTGCCTGACGTGCAGACCCCATAGACCCCGATGTTGACCTGTACGAACTCTTCCATGCTCCATACACCCCAGTACCAGACCCCTCTCCCATGATGCCACCTGTGGGTGTTCAGGCCTCCGTGCTGAGCCACGACACCATCAAGGTGACCTGGGCTGACAATTCGCTGCCCAAGAACCAAAAGATCACAGATAACCGCTTCTACACGGTACGCTGGAAGACCAACATCCCTGCAAACACTAAAGTAAAGGTAAGATGATTATGTGTGCGTTAGTTCAATTCAGAAGTAGAATTCTGAAAATTATTGGATTCAAAAGTCCTTGTTCTGAAATCCTTAGTAGTAATTTAATTTAGGATGATTTCTTCAGGAAAAGAAGTTCCTCTCCTTTTTTCTGGTTTAACTCAGCACTTTTAAGCTGAACTAACTTGTTTACAGCTTGGTGAAATTCAGTTAAGTACAACCCAAATCATTTCAGTTTCATCAAACTTTGGTGAATACGCCTTCATATACAGTGAATTTCAGTGCAGTGGGACTTGTGCATCCCGTGAGGCCTACACATACTAGAGAGATGTATTGATGTGCTGAAAATGTAATGTCATATAATACCCTATAATAAAGTATTCCCACAGCAGCTTCCAAGCATAGTGGCAGCATAATGCTGATATTTGTAACCGAGCAATAATCTTCTTTTCATCCAACGTTCAAAGCACTATGAAGAAGTAGTCACTCTGCTCCCTGCGTTGTACTGAGAAAGTCTTCCTCAAAATTATGTGTCACAGCATCAGTCTTCCTCTCAACATTATTTATGATTGAGTGAGAAGTGGTTCACTGGGTCAAGTCAACAAAAACAACCAAATCAAATACTTCAATCAGTTAATAGCTAGATATTGACAAGACTTGATCATGAGGATGTACACTGAATAATATTCTCTTAGTTGTGCCTTCCTGTTAAAAGTTGTCTAAGTGTACCACTCAGAGGCTTCTTCAGCTCATTTACTATCTGTAGAAAAAGTGGTTTAATTAAACTATAAAAGCCTCACTATGGTGTATTATGTTAAAGCTTCTTTTTAATGACTGTGCTGCAGCAGGGCTGCTGCTAAGGATTATTTTCATCCCCTATTAAATTTATAATCCTTAAGATTTCTGTCCTGGTTGATTTGGCAACATGCATGGTGCAGTGGTAACAGGAAGTGAGGTTGAATAGCATAGCAAAAACTTGTTAAGTAGCTACTTTGTCAGAAGTACAGTATTATAAAATGTCTAGGTGGCTGAATGTTCACAGCACAGGCCACATAACCACATCCACGGTTCGATTCCAGCCAGCGGCCTGCGTTACATGTCATTTCTCACCTTGTTTACTGTCAACCTCTTCACTGCCGACTGTGCAATAAAGGCAAAAAAAAGTGCAGCCAAACAAACTCACATTGTTTTAATAAAGAAGTCAGTCAATTGGCCTTTTTTCATCAGGCCAAAAGCAACCACATTCTGATTTCCACAGTACCACTGGATTTCATACATGCATTGTTTCCTGTGAATTCCTCATGCATAGGTAGGCAAATTGAATCCAGCAGTGGGAATGGCAGACCCCAGCACTTTGCTATATAGAGAGATAATTGAATGGCTGTTGCAGAACAAAATCATTCATACATAGTATCAAACATTTAGTTTGATTTCATAAAACATTAAGGAATATAACTTTAATTTTGCTTTTATATTATATAGCCATTGGTCAGTCCAGCAGTCTAAAACCCTAAAGGTATTCAGTTTACAAAGCTGCAAAGCATTACATTTGAGAAGTTGAAAGGATGAAAAAGTTGCTCAATAATTGATTAATTTCTGTTTATAAGTTCATCATAATCCTAAAGTAGCTCATATCTAGAGTTCATGGTCATTGAAATGATCCATTGCAGCACTGGAATTTTACATTGATACATTGGGATCAATGTCACACAGATTCAAAGTGCACACAGTGTGACGCCATGCGCATGAGTGTAATGTATTAAACAGAGTTAAAATATTTGTAGTGAGTCACAGTGAGCAGAGCCTGAAACAAGGTGTTTGAGATTCAGCTTCTGATTCTTGACCTGTAGTTCAATTATGATGATTACACATCTCACAATACTGGATCACAGTAGGGGTGCGTGCGTGTGCGTGCGTGTGTGTGTGTGCGTGTGTGTTTTCATGGTTGGATGCATGTGTGCAAACTTGTGACCGAGCACAGCTCAGATAAAGGCCTGCGTTTACTGATAAATTATTCAACAAGGACAAGACAAACTGAGAAGTAGAAAAAGAGGGTGTAGACCTGACAGTGCATTCTCCATACAGCCAGTTCAGGACACACACACTGTCACGTCTTGCTTGCCGTGAGTGGATAGTCAAATTGTTTTATTCTACTATGACAGTAATTAAAGACTTCGACTGGCTCATTATGTTTCTGTCCCATTAACCAAATTCAACATATTAACACGTCTATTAAAGAGTTTTTTTTTTTATCACGGACGTGTGGACTCCTCTACATCTTAACATTCTGTATACATGCAAGTATATGCCAACAGTGATGCCTTCACCTAAATGCGGCTCTTCTTTATGTCCTCTCTCCTCTTAGAGCGAGTCTAGCCAGACAAGCTTGTACATTATTGAACAGACGACTGCTCTCAAAACAGCAACATGTTTCTAAAGGACAGAGTGTTTTCTTTTCCTATCCCACTGCCCTCTGTTTGACAGCCCCCACCGGAGAACTGCACTTTTGTCATAGCACGCAATGTTATAGATAGGGCTGTTAGAGACCTGGTGAACCTGACTAGTTGCTGCTGTGACCCCAAGCAAGCTATGACTGTGCCTTCTTTCTCTCCTGCCAGAAAAGATCAAGATAAATGGTTATATAAATGTAATTTGGTGACCAGTTTAAAGTTTGTAATGCCATAGAAATGTGAAATGTACCCCTGGTGTGTTGCATTTGCACCATTATGGTTTTCGTGACTGTAATCTGCTGCATACATTTGGTTTATTCATAGTGGCTACACTTGTCTGTGGCACTACATTTCACACCAAACTTAACTGAGCATCACAAAATGTAAAAGGTTCTGGTTCCACTCAGTGGTCAGTGTGTGTAATACATCCTAAACTCTGCATAACATCCGCACTAGTGATTGTGTTTTAGGGCTGAAACGATTAATCCATTAAGAGATAAATTAATGATGATTATGATAATGTAATATTCGTAGAAATCATTTTTCTAGCAAAAGTGTCAGATAATCACTAGTTCCAGCTTCTCACTTGTCAGATAATAAATTTAATATGTTTAGTTTTGGAGTGTTAGTCAGAGGAAACAAGACATTTTAATATTTGAGCTTTTGCGATGGCTGGTTTTCACAATTTTCTGGCATTTATTAGAAAAAATATGAATCGATTAATCAAGAAAATAATCAGTCAGAAAAGTCTAAACACTTTTGACTCCCTGGATACTTCATCAGTGTTCAGTAAATGTAATCTGAAATCAAACAAACTGAATTTGTGTGTGTGTGTGTGTGTTTGCCTGTCTCTCCCCAGATGGCCAACACCACGAGCCTGAACCACATGGTGACGGGTCTGAAGCCCAACACACTGTACGAGTTCTCTGTTATGGTGACAAAAGGCCGCCGCACAAGCACGTGGAGCATGACTGCACAGGGCACCACCTTTGAGACCAGTAGGAGCGCGCACGCACACGCACACATACACATTTGATAATTGTGCAGAAAAACAAAATGTACATAATCACAACAACATAAACCAACATGTCCAGTGTAACGAGCCCCTGGCTGGCTGGGAGTAACATTTCACTTTTTGCAGCCCAATTGGAAGCAGAGAACACACCTGAGGAAAGTCGAGCTGTCACTGCACAGTATATGATCCAAATAATAAGACAGGTATTTATCAATAAATCTTACATTAACTGTAAGTGGAAATGAGGAAACCACAGCAAATTTGGTGAGTGCGGAATATAATTTCAGTTAGACTAACCCTGCTTCCATGCAAAATACACAATTGGACAAAATCATCAATAATTATAATAGTCATTGCTAAAAAAATAATACAGTTTTGTGTTGATACAAATTATTCTTATCTATTTTTTTTACAGTTTTTCTTGATTTGCAGACTCTTAGCCACAAACCAAGACCTGTCCTTTTTATGGCTTCAAGCTTATAGAGAAAAATACATTTTGTTTTGGATTTGGTTCGTTATTCCATTCCTGTTAAACTCTGGTGGGCACTAGTTCATGTTGCCTTTTGCTTGGCACAATATCTGAGGAATGATAGTAAATGATTAATTCCCCTGAGTCAGATGGATCCAAATTGCATAGACTGTATTACTCTATTGTACTGTCACCATAGCAGCATATAGTTCTTCTAAAAATTTTAATTCATCAGCCATTCTGCATTGAAAATATACAATCCCCTGAAGATTCGTATGTGATTCCAATAGTGCTGTGTGCCTACTACTGAAGATGCAATAATTTGCCAGCTGTAGTGCATCTGAGGTCATACTCAATTGTAAGTTGTAATTGCTGAGCCAAATGTTGGCTGACAATAAGTCAGACATTAAAAACAAAACTAATTTTCTTTGAAACTGCTTCTTTATAAGCATTATTTGATTGAGATTTATTGCAAATTTAACAAGAAGTGGAACTTTTTGTTGTTGTTGTTTTTAAAGGTAGAAGAAAAGCTAGTTTTCATTTCTGCCCAGCCAGGGGTTTGTTTCAAAAGTGTGCAAGTGGATGGTATCAACGAGGTCATAAACACATGCACACACATTTAAACTTTAGGTCATCAGTATTGAGGGTGGTATGAGCACAAAAATCAATCAATCAAACACAAAGACACACACCGTTTACTCATATCCTGTGGCAAAACTACTAGTGACCGCACCATGTTGTGCCATTCAACCTTTTTATGTAAACTTCTCAACAGTACAACAAATGTCCTGTCTCAACTCCCAACAGTTCCCAGCTCCTCCCCGAAAGATGTGACTGTGGTGAGCAAAGAGAACAAACCTCGCACCATAATTGTCAACTGGCAGCCTCCCTCTGAGGCCAATGGAAAGATCACTGGTGAGTCTCAAAGTCTGTCTTGCGTGTTACACATTTTGTGGTCTCACCGAAAAGTCTAGACTCAATTTCTGGACTTGCTGTCTTTAATTTTAACCATTTAGAGTCTTTGTAACAAATCCTACTTAACATTGGCTAATGAAGTCACATTTTTTGAATGATCTACACAAAATGATTACGAATCTGAAATGTCCAAAGGTATTTTCCATGCACTTTGCAAACTTTTTATGTTGTAGTGGTAGCAGAGGAACCTTCATCTCCATTTCCATCTGATAACTGCACTCAGACTTAAACATTTTCACTAAAAGGAGATTTAACGCGGTGATTTATGGAAATCTTATAAAGGGTGTGATTCATGACTTTGATTGTGCAGTTTGTCCTGGAAGAATGAGGCCAAGTAGCTCAAACATATTGTAGCTACTGACTCGTAATGGATTTTTCTTTCTCTTTCTGATCTTCCCTGTTGTAGGCTATATCATCTACTACAGTACAGATGTAAACGCTGAGGTCCATGACTGGGTTATTGAACCAGTGGTGGGCAACCGTCTGACCCACCAGATCCAGGAGCTAACACTGGACACCACCTACTACTTCAAGATCCAGGCCCGAAACTCAAAGGGCATGGGCCCCATGTCTGAGGCCGTACATTTCCGCACTCCAAAGAGTAAGTCTGTAAAACAAGACAAGATGGGGATCAGTGGTACACGGAAATTGAATCCACCCTTTTCCCAGTTGAAGTATGATTTCATATGCAGAAGTTTATGGAACTCCAAAAGAACTAAAAGGAGACAGTCCTGTGTTAAGAAAACACAGGGGGCTGCATTGGTGGAGGCTTGTTTGTTAAGGTACTGGTGACACAGTATGAAATATTTTGACAGCTCTGGAAAGTTATCACGTCTGCAACTATTCTATTTTCCGACACAACGATTGTAAGGTAGTAGAAACACAAGCTTCACATTGTAAAGTAATCCACCTGGAATGTGTGCTTGCATGTATATGATTGCCAAAGTTGAGCCAGGTTCTACTTATTTCCCAGGTACCCCCTGCATTGTTTTTAATGTGGGAGTTGTTTGGCACTCCCACTATGTCGCTGGAATGGCTCCATTTAAATCAAACAAAGGGCTGCGTTTTTTCACACAAAGCTATGCTAAAGTTGATCTGAACACAGCCGTAGATGATAATATGTAAAGGCTGTGGGGTTTGGTACTTTGTTGTGAAGTTATTCTGCCTTCGAGTGTACAAAATAATTGATTAATGCAGCTTAAAAAATTTACTTTGTGTGACTCAACAAAGGTCCTCATGTTGAATTATGATCTGGTAAGGGGTTTGCATATTTAAAACATTTCATCATACAAAACCTCCTGTTATTACATCACAGCACAAATCAAAATCTCAATGGATGATATTTAAAGTGCTCTGCTCTTCAAGGATGGCTTTTCCCTAGAAGTCATATGCTACTAGTTCTCACTGAAATACATTTTCTAGTTAACAATTCTTCTGGTGAAGTTGCTGTGGGAAAATCTCCTGAGAGCTGAGACAGGAAGTTTCCCAGGCCTTGGTGATTGGTTGGGGATGACTGAATCACTGCAAAGTCTGGTTAGGAAAATTAGCAATTTTAAAAA
This sequence comes from Micropterus dolomieu, assembly GCF_021292245.1. Taxonomy (NCBI): domain Eukaryota; kingdom Metazoa; phylum Chordata; class Actinopteri; order Centrarchiformes; family Centrarchidae; genus Micropterus; species Micropterus dolomieu. Next base: position 8,292,551 of record NC_060169.1, on the reverse strand, counting down.
GCCATTTTAGGTTAGTTGGAGATGCTGTTTACGCCTTATCTTGTTTTTATTTGGATATTTGAGAAGGCTGCATAACTTTTTAAGAAAATCTTGAAAAATACCCATTGGATGATTTTTATTTTATTTTTATTTTACTTAACATCAATCTGTTTTGTACTATTTGTAGGAAATGTTTATATTTTTTTATTTAGATGCTTTACTCTTAATATCAGTCTGTCTGTAGTACACTGTTGCTGTTTGGTTTTCTCACTATTTCTCATTCTTCTAGTTTTTCACTTTTCTTCCTCCTCACAATCCTCATCTCTCGCTCTATTTATTTCTCCCTTGCTGCTCTTTTCGGGCTAACCTGTTTTTTGCTTTTTATTGTCTCTGCCTCCCTGCTCTCCTTTGGCCTGTTAAGCTGAGTCCTCTGACAAAATGGCTAATGACCAAGGTAAACTCCCCTTCCACTCTTTATCTTTCACTGCTGACTCTGCACCTTGTGTAACTCTTTCTCTTAACATTTCCATCTTCTGTGCTGGTGACAACTTGGGCTGTAAAATCTTTGCTTTTTTTTTATGTGTAGACAAATTAGTATTTTGTGTAGGTTTTACAGAGACATCAATATTACAGTAGAAGATGCCATAAGAGTTTATTAGAATGTAATTTTTCCATTTTGAATCAGCTTCAAATCTCCCACCGAAGCCAGGACCTCCAGGACACCATCATCCACAGGAACCTGGAACTGCAGTTGGTAAGATTTTCCTCCCATCCCACCTTCTTTAACAGTCCTGTTCAGGTATCATGCTGTCAGTCGGACATTATAGCAATTAAAATTATGATCTGTGTGTCTAGAAAGTTGAACTTTCTCTTTTCTCTGACAATGCATTTTGAAATCTGCCATTTGAACTGACTTTTTCAGTCCATATTTTTGTTGTAGTTTTGCCTTGTTCCCCTGGCAGTGACTCACCAGTGTCTTTAAAGAAGTGTGTTTAAATGTATGTAGTTTAATCCAATTTTTCTCCTCTTGAGGTAAATCAGGTGTGGGAGGCAACAGTGAAAATCACATCCTGGTCATTGTCATCATCATCTCAGTGGGAGCCTTCACCATCATTGTGGTGGTGGTGGGTGCCTTCCTGTGCACACGGCGCACCACGTCCCACCAGAAAAAGTAAGAATCTCAGCCATGCTTTTACCTTTCTTGTCCTTTGTCCTTTTTTTTTTTTTTTACCAACCTACAGCTGAGCTCCCTCCTGTGTCCCACCTTCTCTCTATAAATTAGATCATTCTGTCACCCTTACTTCGACTTTCTCTTTTACAGAAAGCGGGCGGCCTCAAAGTCTTCAAACAGCTCCCACAAATACAAGGGAAACTCCAAAGACCTGAAGCCACCTGATCTTTGGATTCACCATGAGAGGCTAGAACTCAAACCCATGGACAAGTCGCCAGACCCCAACCCAGTTATGACTGAAACGCCAATCCCCCGCACCTCGCAGGATATCACGCCGGCTGACAGCGGCCTGGACAACAACCCTCACCTGCAGCAGCGACGTAACTCCTACCGTGGTCAGTCTTGCCCAAGGGGGGAAGACTTAAAAGTTTATGTTCTGGGAAAGAGATCAAAGTGATATGTCACTCCTGCTGCCGGAGCTTACATGCATAATAACACAGCGAACTTCTTGAGTTTTGCTCGGAGATGAGAAAAATACATTTTAGTTGTTTTTTTTAGGCAGGAAATGTGTTAATACCCTCAAATTTGCTTCCAGGAGCATGGCAGGAGGAGAATTTGGTGGTGTTTTTGTTTCACAAGTCAACATGTGTGTTTGCTGTTGTTTGTTTATTTATTTATCATGCAGAACATTTCATGTTTTTCATACATAATGACCATTACCTGTCATGATTGCAGTGCTGCAAGCACACACTGCAAATACTACAACTTTCTGCAAGTGCAGTAAATCCACTAAATATAATTCATAACAAAACGTGCTTAGTGTGACATTTGGAGATGCAATCAAAACCCAATGATATAAATTTGATTAAGGATCCTGAGGTCTACAGATGGATCATTCACAAAAAAAGAACAATAGAGTAGCAGCTCTTTCTGATTGGCTGGTTTCCACCGTACCTTTTAGGCCACGAATCAGAGGACAGCATGTCTACATTAGCAGGCCGACGAGGGATGAGGCCTAAAATGATGATGCCTTTTGACGCACAGCCGCCTCAGCGTAAGTGTGTGTGTGTGTGTGTGATAAGTGAGCTTGTCATAAATTACAGATATTCCGCAGTCAATTTGGAAAATATTAACTTAGAAATTGGAGCATGAAGATTTTTTAACAAACAATTTCTCGGTTTGTATAATCTAGAGAACAAGTCCATTTCATTCTTCCCACAAGATTGTCATTTGTTTGTGTTTTTCTAAATTTCTTCGTCTTTTTCTTCCCATTTAAATGTGTTTATTTCAGAAAACTGCACGTGTGTGTGTGTGTGTGTGTGTGTGTGTGTGTGTGTACCACCAGCAATATTTCCACATCCTTCATCATTATTACAGCTGGTTAAACATCTCTTCCTGTTTGTGTGTGTGTGTATCCGTGTGTATCCATTTCCATTCACAGCTGTGATTAGTGCTCACCCCATCCATTCCCTTGATAACCATCACCACCATTATCACATGGGCAGCCTGGCCTCTCCAACACGCAGCTACCTCTACCACCAGGGCAGCGGGCACCCACGCCCGCATGCCTGCGCCACCCCCATCTCCCATTTAGACAGGGTGGACTCTACAGGTGAGACACTGCCACCTGCTGGACAGCAGGAGAAGGACAGAGGCGGATAGGGCAGTCAGTTATGATTCATTCATTTGTCATTCATTTACACACAGCTGCCATCTTTCATGTTCATATTTTAGTTTCAGGTGTTACTAACCACTCTTCCCTGACCTCCCTGCCTTCTTAAATTATTAATAATGCTTTACAGTGGGCTCAACTGTTGATTGTTCAATTAGTATGGAAAATAGTTATGATTGTTGTGTAATCATGTAGTCAGTCATGTTTATAAAGAAACAATACTAAGTCTTAATGTTAAGATTTGCTTGATATAAACATATACAAATAACAAACATTTCATATCATTATAAAATAATACTTTATAGTTTTTTGGTATCAAACTTTTTATTTAAATATGTGCTATATATGTCAATATTTTGGCATGGTACAGAGTTATTTTCAAACATGAGAATATTTTAAATTAAGCCCTAACCTCCCTATTCAGATATTAAAGAATCTTGATAAATAGAGAATGGTTGATCCCTGCGTGGGAAAAAAAGAACTGTGGTGACTATGATCAGTGTTTCCAGGAAATATAATGACAAGTCCAAAAGTGCCATCAGTGCAAATTGAAGAATGAGTAAGAGTGGTTCTCATTTCTGCTAAGCGAGTTTCATTGGCCAGAAAGACAAAATATAAATGTGCAATGTAGGGCTGCTACTAACAATGATTTTATTGTCAAGCTAATCATTTTTTTTCAATCAATTGTTTGTCAGAAATAAGTGAGAAATGCTCATAACAAGAGACCAAGTTTATATATTTAAATAGCTTGCTTTGTTCAAATCTCAAATATATTCATTTTACTAACAAAGAATACAAATAAAACTTGTAAATCACATTTGAGAAGCTGAAACGAATTATTTTTGCCTAACAATGACAAACAATTTGGTCAACAATTTGGTCAATTTGTTGACAATTTTCTGTTTATCAATCATCAACTAATAGTTTGAGCTCTAGTGCTCTGTAGTGTCATTGCATATAGTGTAAAAAAAACTGTACAAAAAAAGAGAGAAGCCACTTCACATATTACAGTGTTCATATTTGTTTCCTAATATCAGAAATATTAACATAATCACCTGTGGTACAGTAAAGTTCTTCCACTGTGTATAAAGACTGTAATCCTGTTCATTGTCTCTCCTTAATCCCCTTCTGCTCCTTCTCCAGAGTCGGTGAGGAATACCTCCAGTTCAGAGCCCCTCCCTGTAGCCACCACTTCCTCCCAGGCCTCTTGCCCCTCGGAGATCATGGCCGACCCTGAGGGCAGCTACCACGGCTCCACCACCACAGAGGAGGAGCCCAGCTACTCCAGCAACCTGCCCCCCCACCGCTCGGCCCACCCACACGCCCACGCCCACCCACTCAAGAGCTTCGCAGTACCTGCGATCCCAGCCACCAGCCATCCATCCTATGAGTCGCCTGCCCTGCCCAGCGCTCCCCTGCTGGCTCAGTGGTGAGCAGAAACACACACACACACACACACACACACACACACACACACACACACACACAATTAAGCTCAGGTCAGACTACAAGGCTCCCTCCTGTCCTGCAAGCTGTTCAAACTGCAAAGATGGTTGATTGATGATGTGATTGTCATTCATTGGGTACAGATTGAATTAAAACCAACAGAGAATCAGAATCAGTTTTATTTGCCAGGTATGTGTACACATAGGAGGAATTTGACTCTGGGTTGTACATTGCTCACGATGTGCTTACTCATACAATAATACAATAATAATGCAATAATACAGTTATAAAATCAAACACAGGCTACAGTATAGAGAATAAATATATACACACTATAAACAAAACAAAATGGACAGATTGAGAGAAGAGTGCAAAGGATCCAGGAGTAAATTATTACCATTGTTGTTATTATTATGTACATGTCAGAGGTGGATGTGATATACAGGTGCACATACACATACATACAAGCATACATGTACACAGTGTGACAGAGCAAAGGATGCTGGAATAAATATATAAAAATATTATTATAATATAAATAACAAGTAAAATGTGCAGGTGTTATGTACTTGAGGTAGGTGGATTTGGTATATAGTTTATATACAATATAACAATATGAACAGTATCAACGGCTCTGAAATAGAGAATGATGAATAAATAATAAGTGGTAACCAGTAAACAGGTGACTGATTAGAGACAGAGTTACTGGGTTATTGCACAGAAGTTGTTTCTGACACTGTGAGGCAGAAATCAGCTGTTCATCAGTGAGATTGCTTGTGCGAAGAAACTGTTCCTGAGTCTGTTGGTTTTGGCGCACAGTAGTGTGCATGACATTATGAGCAGATTTTTACATGCAAAACATTGATAAAGAATTTTATACTTGCTTCATTTGTAACTGTATATTTATTTAGATATTTTGTTGTAAAGTTTTCTCTGACAAATGAAAAGTATTCTGATAACAAACTTGACCAGTAGTTAGAATAGCCCCTTAAGAGTTCTGCCCGGTGTTGATGTCTACAAATGCAAATTACTTTCCTCAATAAGCAGCTTTTCCTCCATTTCATCCTCATTGTCTTTTTGTCTTTACACCTAAAGTTAAAGGACGAGGCTGGCAATATTCAGTTTGTTTGTCCACAAGTTGCATAAAAAGACCAGTCTCCAAGCCCACTGGTTCGTACTGAAGATGTAAATCACACACAAAAGGAAAAACAATTTCTTAGAACAGCTGGGCACTGTAGTTTTTGTCATGTGTTGCCTTCACTGACTGTTGTATATTTGTGTGTATCTGTGGCCTTCAGGCCCTCCTACTCACCCCCACGTTGTTAAAACAGCCTCTATTGGAACACTAGGACGGACACGAACGCCGATGATAGTCACTGTGCCCAACGCTCCTGATGTGCCAGAGACCAGCAAGATGCTGGAAGATGTAGACAGCGTGAGTATAGCGCCCCACACTGGCTTCTTGTTGCAATGCAGTGTGTTGTTACCTGGCCGATTGGTGGTGAAGATTTAATATTTATTCAGTCTGGCATTTTAAAATTATACCAATCACACATTCCTTCCAAATCCATGTCAGATGTTTACACTGGATTATACAGTTACTTTAAACTGGACATTGGTTTTAACCACATTTTCTGTTTGTTCTTTCTCTCTTTTTATTCTTTCCAACTTCAATCTCACCATTTTTTGTGGCGTTGTCGGCTGCCTTTTGATCAATTCATTTAACTTTTAACAACTGGTCTTAACAACAACCCATAACTGGAATGATTTTATTTTTACCATTGAATCTTTTCTCCCATCTCCTAATCCTTGATTGGCTGTTGATCATCTGTTGACATCGCCGTCTCTTTGGTGCTGGATGTTTTGCTTTCGTGTGCTGCCTCTTTCTGTTTTTGTTTTGTACAACGCTTCAGTCCCATTGACCCATCCCCAGCTCGTCTCGCCCCACCCATACTACTCCCCCTGTCATCTGTGAAAGATCCCTGACTGACCCTCCTCTCCTCTCCTCTCTTCTTTTCTCCTCCCTCCCTTCCTCCAGGTGCTTGCCTCCC
>NC_060169.1:8216115-8286132 GCF_021292245.1 Micropterus dolomieu | reverse complement strand
ACAAACACACACACACACACACCCACACACACACCCACACACACACACACACACACACACACACACACACACACACACACAATTAAGCTCAGGTCAGACTACAAGGCTGCCTCCTGTCCTGCAAGCTGTTCAAACTGCAAAGATGGTTGATTGATGATGTGATTGTCATTCATTGGGTACAGATTGAATTAAAACCAACAGAGAATCAGAATCAGTTTTATTTGCCAGGTATGTGTACACATAGGAGGAATTTGACTCTGGGTTGTACATTGCTCACGATGTGCTTACTCATACAATAATACAATAATAATGCAATAATACAGTTATAAAATCAAACACAGGCTACAGTATAGAGAATAAATATATACACACTATAAACAAAACAAAATGGACAGATTGAGAGAAGAGTGCAAAGGATCCAGGAGTAAATTATTACCATTGTTGTTATTATTATGTACATGTCAGAGGTGGATGTGATATACAGGTGCACATACACATACATACAAGCATACATGTACACAGTGTGACAGAGCAAAGGATGCTGGAATAAATATATAAAAATATTATTATAATATAAATAACAAGTAAAATGTGCAGGTGTTATGTACTTGAGGTAGGTGGATTTGGTATATAGTTTATATACAATATAACAATATGAACAGTATCAACGGCTCTGAAATAGAGAATGATGAATAAATAATAAGTGGTAACCAGTAAACAGGTGACTGATTAGAGACAGAGTTACTGGGTTATTGCACAGAAGTTGTTTCTGACACTGTGAGGCAGAAATCAGCTGTTCATCAGTGAGATTGCTTGTGCGAAGAAACTGTTCCTGAGTCTGTTGGTTTTGGCGCACAGTAGTGTGCATGACATTATGAGCAGATTTTTACATGCAAAACATTGATAAAGAATTTTATACTTGCTTCATTTGTAACTGTATATTTATTTAGATATTTTGTTGTAAAGTTTTCTCTGACAAATGAAAAGTATTCTGATAACAAACTTGACCAGTAGTTAGAATAGCCCCTTAAGAGTTCTGCCCGGTGTTGATGTCTACAAATGCAAATTACTTTCCTCAATAAGCAGCTTTTCCTCCATTTCATCCTCATTGTCTTTTTGTCTTTACACCTAAAGTTAAAGGACGAGGCTGGCAATATTCAGTTTGTTTGTCCACAAGTTGCATAAAAAGACCAGTCTCCAAGCCCACTGGTTCGTACTGAAGATGTAAATCACACACAAAAGGAAAAACAATTTCTTAGAACAGCTGGGCACTGTAGTTTTTGTCATGTGTTGCCTTCACTGACTGTTGTATATTTGTGTGTATCTGTGGCCTTCAGGCCCTCCTACTCACCCCCACGTTGTTAAAACAGCCTCTATTGGAACACTAGGACGGACACGAACGCCGATGATAGTCACTGTGCCCAACGCTCCTGATGTGCCAGAGACCAGCAAGATGCTGGAAGATGTAGACAGCGTGAGTATAGCGCCCCACACTGGCTTCTTGTTGCAATGCAGTGTGTTGTTACCTGGCCGATTGGTGGTGAAGATTTAATATTTATTCAGTCTGGCATTTTAAAATTATACCAATCACACATTCCTTCCAAATCCATGTCAGATGTTTACACTGGATTATACAGTTACTTTAAACTGGACATTGGTTTTAACCACATTTTCTGTTTGTTCTTTCTCTCTTTTTATTCTTTCCAACTTCAATCTCACCATTTTTTGTGGCGTTGTCGGCTGCCTTTTGATCAATTCATTTAACTTTTAACAACTGGTCTTAACAACAACCCATAACTGGAATGATTTTATTTTTACCATTGAATCTTTTCTCCCATCTCCTAATCCTTGATTGGCTGTTGATCATCTGTTGACATCGCCGTCTCTTTGGTGCTGGATGTTTTGCTTTCGTGTGCTGCCTCTTTCTGTTTTTGTTTTGTACAACGCTTCAGTCCCATTGACCCATCCCCAGCTCGTCTCGCCCCACCCATACTACTCCCCCTGTCATCTGTGAAAGATCCCTGACTGACCCTCCTCTCCTCTCCTCTCTTCTTTTCTCCTCCCTCCCTTCCTCCAGGTGCTTGCCTCCCTCCCTCCCTGTCCCTCCCCCGCCCCTCGCAGTAACCCTGTTCCTCTCCCTCAGAGCTACGAGCCCGATGAGCTGACCGAGGAGATGGCCCACCTCGAGGGCCTGATGAAGGACCTGAATGCTATCACCACAGCGCCATGAGCATGCACACACACCTTCACACACACGCAGACACACTTTCTCTGTCATCTACACGTAAATACAAAAAGACACACACTCGTAAGTCAAACAAACACACACAAACAAAAACCTTGGGAGCCAGAGGCTGGTGGACAAAAAATGGCTTCTTGTGCCCAAGAACACTCTCACATCCCCCTGCAGAGAAAAAAAACCCAACTCCAGACTGAAACTTAAGAACTTTTTCCGGCTTACCTTGCTCAGTCTCAGGAAGGAGATTGCCATGAGAGGGAAGAAAAAAGTGACACGCTTCATCTTTTTATGAAGAACCATTCTCAGAGACAATGAACTTTTAAAACATTGGTTGCTTTCAACCGGAAGATTGTGAATTGTTTCCTCAGCAAAAATACGTACGGTAGGTTTTTTGTTGCGAACGCTCAGTCAAGATGAGACAACGGTTGATTCAATGTCAAGTCAAAAGGAGAAAGTCCAAAAAATATGCTGGTTTTTGATGTTGGTGCTCATGCGGCGCAGTCTACACACAGTGTTTGTTTGATTAGTGTTTTCTTTGTGCATTTTGTATATCTATTGGGCCGTTTCAGTGAAGTGAACATTGGATATCAGCCCCCCCTTTACAAGTCTTCATTATTCATAAATGTGGTCGTTTTGTTTTTAAACCCCTTGTCCATATATTGTGCCATGACTTTTATTATTTTCTATGTTATTCTATTTTTTTTTACACACATATCCTTATAAACATGTACATATGTTGTTTGTTTTTTTTTAAACTGCCTCATTCTTTTGATGTTTCCCGTATTTCATTATTATTATTTGGGATGAAAGTGGGATTACAAATAAGTCCTGAAACTCAGTTTTCATATCAAAAGGGGAGAGGAGCCGGATTTGTTTTACACTACATTCTTCTCTGGCATTGTGTTGCCCGCTTTGTACATTAAAATGTCTTTTCCAGTCTTTTGTTTGTTGTGGGAGCTCCGTTTTAAAAGCCTTACCAACATGTTTGTATGTTGGACAGTTGAGATGAATCTGCTCTCCGAGGATGTCGCTCGCTGCCATGGCAGTTTTTATAAAGTTCTGTGGAACTTGACAGTATCTCCTCACAAGCCAGGGGTAGCTACCTAGGACTCAGGGTGCTGACCTCCCACTCCTTCTAAAAATAAAAGAAAAAATTTTAAAAAATCCTCACATGACACCTGATCAATCAATCAATCACCTGCAACAGACAAGTTATCTTTTATACGAGTAGTTCGGTCGGATGTGTGTGTTGTTTCCAAAAACCAATATTTGGTTTCAGAAGTCTGTACTGCTGAACCACGTGTGCATTTTTCCACAGCGGAGTGGGTTTGCTGTATTTTCCTGCTGTTCTTCATCAAATGCCCTGGTTCTTCTACAAATCTTATAAGATGCAAAGATGTTGGCCTTTTGAATGGGACTCCCAGATTTTTTTTACATGGTAGTTTTTGTATGAAGAAAAAAAACGAAGCTTGTTCTATACACAAATCCGATGTTAAAAAAAAAAAGAAAAGGAAAAAAAGTTCATCTAAGAAACTAGTTTTTCATTACCCTCTTACCCAAAGAAATTTGTCATTTGCAATCATAGTAATTTGCTCTACTTTTGTGAATACCATGTTTCCATAAATGTACATCGTCATGAATGTCAATATAACTGTAAGAGATTTTAACTATGGATACAAACAAGGAACAAGTTTTGTGGGGGAAAAAATGATTGAAAAGAAAGGGGTGGGGGGAGAAAAAGGACCGGACTCCATTTGGGAAATAATCTATTGAGTTGTAAACAGTTGAACCTGTATTGCACTTTTTCACAATTTTTGAAAAGTACATTTCTTACATATCTTGTGTTTTAAATATCAAAAGCTGTTTGTGTATCGTAGTGTCCTAGGTAAGCAGCAGGCAGCTGGTCTTGTTTTTTATGTTTATTTTTATTTTTTTGCTTCAGAGATGATATGAATTTGAGCAGCCGAGTTGTTTACGTCGCAGCTCATGATGAGGAATTCTGTTGTTGCTTGTTCATGTACAGAGCTTACTTTGCTTTCTGTAGGAAAAAAAAATCTGTGGCTTTTTAAAAAACGTTGAAAAAAAAATGTTTGGAAAAAAAGATGTTTTTTTATTGGTGCTCCTATACATTGTGTATACAAACTATTATGAATACTAACAAAGTAAATGTTTCTGCTCGTCTTCTTTTCATCAAACATAATCAGGATGCCTGTCAGATGTTAATATGGCATTTATTGATCACTGAAGTGCACAGGTTGTTATCACTAATACACAATCCAAAATCTACAGTAGATACTGCACAGGTACCCTATAGTATAGTAAGCCCTGTGAGTACTGGCAACATCAAGTAGAGCTGAAATGATTAATGAAATAGTCAATCAGCAGAAAAATTATAAACAATTTTCATAATTTTAGAAATTTATAAGTGAAAATAACAAAAATGTTCTTCAGCTGGTTCAGCTTCTAATGTGAATATTTGCTGGTTTTCTCAGTCATCTAGGACATTAAACTGAATATCTTTGGGTATTTGTCAGACAAAACAAGCTAAATATTATTATTATTTTCTGTATTATAGATCAAACAATGAATTGATTGACTGAGAAAATATCGCCAGATTTATCAATAATGAAAATAATCGTACATTAAGCCCTAAAATAAAGGACTGCTTCTTTAGGTTTTGTATCAAGCACTCAATTGGCTGAATGTAAAACAAAATTGCAGTTTGGAGCTTCTCATAGTAAAAGAATTAAAGCCTCTTTTGTATACGGATGTATTTCAGATAAAGATTGCATTGAATGACCCTTATTTGTACAATCACAAAATCTCAAAAGCCAGTATCAGAATTGTAGGTGGTCATTCCAGTCATCTCACCCCTTTTTTGTTCTTCTCTTTTTTTAGATGACTCTCACATTAAGTATGAAGGTGAGGTTTTTTCAACAAGTAAATGTTTGATCAGATTTCTAGCTTTGGTATCCTTGCATAGTCACGCAAGAATTTCTGCTCTGTTCTGCTGATGTAGCTGAAAAGCGTGTTATGATATTACAACACGTTAAATAAACCATGACATTTTAAAACGCTGACATGCACAAACTTGGAGAAATGAGTTTAAGTAAACAAAAGTTCCTGGATGTGCTGCAAGGATCAACCATTTCGACATGTCGGTACACATAAAGACAATTCAGACAAGTTATCTTTCAGAATGCAGATAAATTAGGCATCCTGTTGTATCGTGTGAATGACAAAAGGCGCTTTAGTATTTTTATTGTTTATCTGCAACAGCTGGAAAAAAACCTCCAATTCAAAAGAGTCATTATCTTCTCTGCTGTCATGTGTGATTTTATATCAGCCTAAACATTAGTGTGTCGCTGTGTCATCTTAGGCTCCATGCCAAGATCATGAGATGGCTTCACCTCACTACACTGTGAAGTGTTGATAAAGTAAATATTAAGGTTTTATCCACAGGTCACACAGTCTCACCACAAATTTAATTCTGCTGGTGCAGATCAATCCTGTTGCATTTTGGGTTTAACAACGAACATTAAATGTAAATCTGAATCCATGTTCAGCAGTTTGAGCCTCTCTTAAACATGATGTTTAACTCTCCTTGATGATAAGTTATCATCAAAGAGACAAATAAACCAGATGAAATGTAAGCAAAGCTTTTCTAGATTCAGAGATGTTCTTACAATTGTCACTTTAGGTAAGTTACAGAGAAACTGACTCTGTAAATGAAGGTAAAGTCAATGAATGGAAGACAATTTCTTCCATGTCATTAACATGTATTTTCTTTTAAAGCTTAGACCATTAAAAACACAGTTTTGATTTGTTCCTCATTCCTCAGTTTTAAATTTAAAGAACAGCAATCTCCACAGCCAAAATACTATAAAAGGCAAACAACAAAATGGTTTACATTTTCCCTCTGATTTGCTGCGTTTGAAAACGTGTTCATCAGAACAGTTTTTTGCCTCAACTAACAAACGTTTCAGAAGTGTTTCATAGGAACACAAACCTACCTGAGGCAGGCACCCACAAATGATGCAGACCTGCATTATCAAAATAAACAACAGACAATTCAGAGAATTGACACTTCGATCCTCATGTAGGTAAGTAGGTACAGCAGCAGAAGAAACAGACCATCCATGCATCCATCCATAGTCAGCCGCTTTTCCTGTATACAGTGTCATGGGGGGGCTGGAGCCAATCCCAGCTGACATCGGGCGAAAGGCTGGGTACACCCTGGACAGGTCGCCAATCCATCACAGGGCAGAAACAGACCTGATAAAGGAAAAAAGAAAGATAAATATAACCACACCATAAATTACAGTAGAAATAAGTAAGGGGGAGTAAACAATTAAAGAAATGCAATGAAACTAAATTATAAGCTACAGTATCTTTAATGTAGTAATTTTATTACCGCCAGAATAAAAAAGCTGTACAGACATTAAGGAAATGAAGTAAATAGATATATTAAAGAGTACACTGGCTTGTCCATTTTAGATACCACAACACAATTTAATGTGATCCAATATGCATTAAATTCTGAAGTTCATAATGATCAATTTAGGAGTTTTTTCAGCTCTGTGGTAATTTGTGAGGCTGTTGATAGAGGCGGCGTAAGATGGACAGGTGTAATGCAATAACGATGGTTATTGATGATCAGTTCTCTGGCACAGGACTGCTGTAATAGATTGCATTAAATTGTATAATACATACAGCCTGGTAATAAGACTTGAAGTTCCATTTTGTTTCACATCATTATAATCACTCTATCTCACTCTATCATCTCTATTTGAGAGATGTGTAACCAGGCTATTATACACAGAGGTGGAATAACATAGTCAAATCCTTTACAAGGAATTATCAGGGGGGGAAAACTTCTACTTTAAGCAGTATAAGTACTATAATGCATAAATATGGCCTCTGTGAGTCTTCTATTTTATCTCATATTGGCAGAATTTGAATGTTGTAGCTACAATATGGTCATTATAGGTTCCAGTGCTTATGGCAGTCAAAGAAATATAGTGGAATAAAGACAGGGCCAAATGTTCCCATATTGTGCTTTGGTGGAGCGTATTACCAACATTATAGTCAGACTTCTTTCACTTCATTCATTGATGTGAATCACTGAGAAAAATCTAAGATGTGGGTGGTGATTCAGAGAGGAACCAGGCTAACATACTACCATAAAAATAAACTTAGGCTTCCACAAACAGTGAACCTGGGCCCCCGCTGCCAAGTTCAATTTAGCTTTGAGAAAAAAGCACAATATTTTACTGTAAAATGTATTGGGGAATAAAGTAGCATAACATTTGAATAATCATGCAAGTATTTTTTTTTGTATTAACAAACCTGCATTTATGGTACTGAGGCCACGAGTCCAATAATAATAAGTATAATAATAAACTTTATTTATACACTTTTCAAAACAAAAGTTAAAACATCGTTGAACCTGGATTACAATATTTTATTAAAAGTAATTCAAAACTAAACTTGCATAAAGTACCCAACAATAATACAAGATAATAATAATAATAATATAATAATAATAATATACCACTTTTTGGAAATGAGACCGTTTGCTTACCATTACCATTTACCAATAACTCCTTTTTTCAAAAAGCACACTCATTTCCCTAAACTCTACACACAAATCCTTTCGTTTCTTAATGCCTACATCATGTGGTCATTTAGAAAGCACTAACATTCAATATTGTTCACTCAAGTCAGTACAGCTTAAGCTCAATTAGCACACAGCGGAAACACAAAGAGGCATAACTGATAAAACACCAATCAAAACCTTCAATAAGGCCTGAGTCAGTTCATTCAGTTTTGGAACAAATAATCCAGAGAGATGTGAAGGAAAAGGTAGAGAACACCAGCGAGGAGGAGGAGGACAGACCAAAAACTGGATGCTGGGGCAGAATAATTTGTTGTTTGGTGTTTTGTACTGTATAGTCTGTTGTTGTGTTCATCATGTGAAAAGGTTTTTGAGGGGGAGAACCACAAGCAACATTCCTTATAACCATTTTTTTTTAGTATTGTTTTGAATTTATCTCACCAGCGTGTAAGTAGTGTGTGTTTTTGAGGGCTGGTGTGTCAAAGCTAAGGGCAACGTTTGGTTTTTCAGCAGAAATAGTTTTGAGTGGAGAGCTTCATTTTGACCTGAAAATAAGATGTTTGGGGAAATGTGTGAGAAGTTTTGGATTTGTGTTTAGAGTTTCGAGAAAAAGAGGCATAATTTCAAGAAATGTGTTTAAGCAACCGAGAAAAACTGTAAGTCGTCTTTTTTTTCATGGCGCTTGGTGTCGCTGCAGCCGTTTGCTTTCACCTTCGTCGCTCCGCCAACTTCCGCCTACGTCAGACCCTCTCACAACACGGAATATGGCGGCCAGCTCGGATCGGAATCCCCCTCCTTTCCCTGCAACAGAGGATCCTGGAGCCGGACGAGCTGACATGGCAGACGGAGACAGCGACGAGGGAGAGGACATCTTCGTCAGTAACGTATGTTTACAGCTCATTGTTATTAATTACAACCTGTGCGTGTACATATATATATATATATATAACGTTAAGTGAACGAGCCAGTAGGTCAGCCTCTATCTGATCTGACCTGCATTCATGGCATCCAAACTAACGGTGAAACACTGACAGAGAGGGGAGGAATGTCGGGAGATTTTGTATAAAATACACTAAATTGTTTTATAAATATTGCCGAAGTTAGTTTTCAGTTTTGACTCATATCTAGCTAGTAAAATTCTACATGTCTTTTGGCTGTTTCGGCCTGTCATGGTGTTTTAATTTAAAGATGCCCCAGTTTTAGGACACCGAAGTTAGCTTCCGATTCGGCAGTTCATCAGGTCCAGATCATAAACCACTATGCCTACAGCTGTCAGATCTGGACTATATTGTCCCAGAGATGCTAAGGATTCTTTAAAACACAGTTTTCACAGTTATTTGTGAAAATGAAGAAGAGGGCCACATAACCCATCGCATTTTGACAAATAAAATGAAGGTTTCACAAATCTGGAACTGTGTTTTAAAGAATCTTCAGCCTCTCTGGGACAATATAGTCCAGATTTGACAGCTCTAGATTTCTGAATTTGAGTTTCCCTTAACTCCCCCCTGCTGAATCAAAAGCAATCTTCTGCGTTTCCCATGAAGGACTCATGTTTACAACCGTTATTTCGTTAAGATTTTAAGTGAGGTTTTAATGATATCCAGCTCACAGGACTCCACCCAGCCGCCGCCTTCTTCTTCTTCTTCTTCTTCTACTTATCTGTGTCTGTAAAAACGTTATAGCGGTTTGAGATAACACAAGTAACTGTTCCTCTACCGGCACCCCTTCTGTTTGTGTATCAACTCAGCGTTTCTCATTAAAAACTATCATCCTATCTGTCTGCAGAGTAACAACCCTGTGGCTGTGAGCCGAGGAGTTTCTCAGCCGGACCATGTCAATGAGATGCCGCCAGATCTGTTCAGTGAGGAGGAGGCCAACAACACAACTGCCAGATCTAATGGAGTTCACTCTGATGATGACAACGACCTGTTTGCTGGTTCGGAGACATTTTCTACTTACAATTTCTGTACATTTTATCCCATTTAGTTGTAATTTTGCTGTTCGGTACAGGATTCATAGTCTGGTGACACGGCTTGTTTTAAGCGTAGGGTCATGTCAGACAATACTAATGCAGTTGCATTAGGGAAAGTGTAGGTTTTTGGAGCTTTGCCCCATACTTTGTACTAAATGGCAGAGTATCCCATCCATCCATCCATCCATCCATCCATCCATCCATCGTCAACCGCTTATCCTGCGCACAGGGTCGCGGGGGGGCTGGAGCCAATCTCAGCTGACATCGGGCGCAAGGCGGGGTACACCCTGGACAGGTCGCCAGTCCATCGCAGGGCCACACATAGACAAACAACCACTCATGCTCACACTCACACCTAAGGACAATTTAGGGTCGCCAATTAACCTAGTCCACATGTCTTTGGATGGTGGGAGGAAGCCGGAGCACCCGGAGAGAACCCACGCAGACACGGGGAGAACATGCAAACTCCACACAGAAAGGCCGGGGAAACCGGGGTTTGAACGCACGACCTTCTTTCTGTGAGGCGACAGTGCTATCCACTGCATCACCATGCCGCCCGTCAGAGTATCCCTGCTGCATTAATTTTTTTTTTCCTTTTAAAAAGTCTTACTGTGCAATACTAAAGCTCTCAGTACTCCTTGAAGACAACATTACACACTGAAACATTTGGCACGTTTGACATTTCTTTTTAAATGAAGGTAGCAGATTTAAAAAAAAAAAAAAGGCTGTCTTGGTATCTAAACTCAAGTATTACAAAACACAAACTTATAAATACAAACTTCTCAAAGATATCTAGTGAAGACCTGCACCAACTCACCGCCCTATTTCCACATTCCTGTCAGGGTTAATATAAGTAGCTGCCAAAAACTTAAAATCTAAAGCTGAAGTATTATTACACCCTCTAAAGACACTGACAAACCACTAACACAGAAATCTCTCACACACTAACTAATCCTTAAAGAAGATGAAAAAAGGTTTCTCAGGTCAGACCAGGCAGCGCAGCAGTCCAGTGGATAACACTGTGGCCTCACAGCAAGAGGGTCCTAGGTTCGACCCACGGTTTGTACCAAATAAGTTCTGAGGTTTGATACTAGCTTAAGTTATTACCAAGCCTGAAATCTTGTTGTCATCTGGTCAACGGCCAATGGGAGTTTAAAAGGGATAAAACAGAGAATTATCAGACCGAGTCACATTTAACAAAGTCCTGCTCAGTTTTACAGGGGATTAAAAAAATTAAGTTTTGTGAAATGGCATTGTGCATAGATTTATCTCTTTGTAGACTCATACACATCATTTATCAATGATAATGTAGCAATGTTGTCAGAATACGTTAGTGTTAACTGTAGCTTTTCTACAGTGAAGTAATAACTGCCAAAGCACCAGTGCACTGTTCTGGACAAATCAAGTGTGAAGCTATTGTTTGACAGTGTGTGTAGTGTGTGTGATCCTGTCTGATGTACACTTCAGTCGTCTGATTTTCTTTTCTTTTTAGATGAAGAGAGGCAAACATTAATCAAAAGTATTTTCTTCCCCTAGAGGCACACGTGGAGCTGAGCACAGACAAGCCTGGCTCTGCTCGGAAGGAGCTCTCCACCTCCTCTGGCACTCATCCAGCCTCCTCGATCACTCAGAGCCCTGCTGCCATGCAGCCCACCTCCCTGGAGCAGGTACAGTCCACGGCTGAGCTGAGCTGCCTAGGAACTTGGAAACAATTACTTGCATTCATGCTTTTGCAGTGCCTACTCTGTAATGAGCGCCAAGTAATCTGTGTGTGACAGACAAATGTTCAGAGTTGTGTTCTTCTCATTAATTACAGTTGGAGGACGAAGAGGCCAAGGATAGTTTTGATGTGGATGTTGCTGTCACCAACCCTGAGAAAGTTGGTCAGTGTCTATTTTTTCTCTCCATAATGTTCAGCCATAAACTGTGATACAGCTATCTGGAATTTCCAGTTCATTCAGGTGTTGCTATTTGCAAAGCAGTTTGATAATTACACCATTGAATAAGTAACTTTCATGGTTATAGCTTCTTTAAATGCCCTGACACATTAATTTCAGACTACAGTCTAATTAATTCTCATCTTCAATGTATCTCCAATGTTTCTGTCCTCCTAGGAGACGGCATGAATGCATATGTGACCTACAAAGTATCCACCAGGGTCGGTTGTCAAGCTTGTGTTGACGCATATATTGTTGTGTATTTTAACTTGCCTCCTAAAACTGCTACTATGTCTAAATCTTCACTATTGTTAGTTAGTATTTGGCTTTTCATGTTCTGTGCCTTTCTAGTGTATTGTCCCTGTCTCTACTTTCAGACTTCCTTGCCCATGTTCAAGAGTAAAGCCTTCTCTGCGAGGAGGCGTTACAGTGACTTTCTGGGTCTTTATGAGAAGTTGTCGGTCAAGCAGTCCCTCCATGGCTGCATCATTCCACCACCACCTGAGAAAAGTGTTGTAGGTGGGTGCCCAGCTCTTCTTTTTTTTAAGTGTATGTGTTTTGTGCTTTGTCTTTTTTTTTTTCCCTTTGTGACATTCATTTGGACCAACAGGAATGACCAAAGTGAAGGTGGGAATGGACGACCCGTCATCAGTAGAGTTTGTGGAGAGAAGAAGAGCAGCTCTGGAGAGGCAAGGATCAGTACATGTTTTAAACAGGGACATTATACATGAGATGATAATTAATATTCATACTGGGCCAAGTGCAGATATAAATATGTTCCCTCTGAGGCCTTTTTAACCATTTTTCTATCGTTTTTTGTGTGCAAGTTTAAGTTTTACTTCTCGCTCATCTCGCTGTCAATATGTTTTTTGCAGGTATCTTCAGAGAATAGTGTCTCACCCATTGTTACTACAAGATCCTGACGTCCGTGAGTTCTTAGAGAGAGAAGATGTGGGTATTTTAAAATACTAAAAGATTTTTCTAGTAGCAATAAGATGGATGGATAAAACATCCCCACATGCCTTGAAAATGAATGCTCAGTTGATTGATCTAAAT
Organism: Micropterus dolomieu; assembly: GCF_021292245.1. NCBI lineage: Eukaryota > Metazoa > Chordata > Actinopteri > Centrarchiformes > Centrarchidae > Micropterus > Micropterus dolomieu. The sequence goes on along the minus strand of NC_060169.1, from coordinate 8,273,311 downwards.
TACTGAACTTTAGATTCTTGATTCCTGACAATGACAAAGTAACTCAACTGCTAACTTTTGAGCTGTGTGTGTGCGTGTGCGTGTGTGTTTTCAGCTACCCAGAGCAGTGAGCACCCAGACGCTGAGTGGAGCTGGCTTCCTCAAAATGATCAATAAGGCGTCAGATGCTGTCAACAAGATGACCATCAAAATGAATGAGTCTGACACTGTACGGGAACTATGGATGAAATCTGTGACTTTTGCATGTGGAGAAATCCAATGTTGGATAAACCCTGAAAGATGAGTGGCATATAGACAAAAGGAAAATATATTATTTCAATAATTAAGACCTGATAACATAATGCACAATTGTACTATACTGTATAGTATTCCATATTTTTGATCTATCTTTATTAAACTATTCATGTTTTTAGAATTCATATAGACAGTTGCATAGAATGATAACTTCATATCATTACTGAATATGATTCTTTTAAATGACTGTAAACAGAAATATTGGTAAATAAAAAAGGACATTTCATAGTTTGAACTGAAATTTATTTATTCTTTCTGCTTTGTGTCTCAGTGGTTTGAGGACAAGTTCCAGGAGGTGGAGAGCGAGGAGCAGCAGTTGAGGAAGCTTCATGCCTTGGTCGACTCCCTGGTCAATCACAGGAAGGGTGAGAGCTGCATCTGCCTTTCTTGACTTTTCTTTGTCTGCCCAATTTTTATTATCAAATTGTTTCACCTGAGGAAACAGAAGAGCACAGTCCAGCTGCCATTTCTTTTAGGGTGAGACTCAATAACTTTTCTATTTCCTCTTTCAAAACCAGAGCTGTGTGGGAACACGGCAATATTTGCCAAAAGTATGGCCATGTTGGGAAACTCTGAGGATAACACCGCCCTGTCTCGGGCGCTGTCCCAGCTGGCAGAGGTGGAGGACAAGATGGAGCAACTGCATCAGGAGCAGGCAGCCAGTGACTTCTTCATCTTTGAAGAGCTGCTGGCCGACTACATCCGCCTGCTGGGTGCCATGCGGGTAAGCTCAAAGCTGTAGAATTATAGATATACATTAAGGAGAAATAAAGATAAGTAAAGTAAGTCTTTGAAATGTAAAGCTTATGTAATTCTTGATACCAGGACTAAAATAAAGAAAAAAACATCCTTGTTTTAAGCCACTGTTATCTAGCAAAATGAAATCACTTAAATTGATTTATATGTGTTGTACAGAAGTATCTGCACATTAGTGTCAGACACTTTTTAATACATGAGATGACACTCATGTCTGCAAGTTTGCCGTATTTTCAACAGTGCAGGATGTGCAACTCTCTCTGAACCCTGCATTTTGTCAGAGGAAAATTACTATAAATATCTCTACCAATATACATCTCTTGCCCTTTCTCTCTTTCTTTCTTGCTCGCTCGCTCGCTCGCTCACTCACTCACTCACCCACCCCAAACCGGTCGAGGCAGATGGCCGCCCACCCTGAGCCATGGTTCTGCTCGACGTTTCTGCCTCTTAGAAGGAAGTTTTTCCTTGCCTCTGTTGCTTAGTCCTTGCTCTTGGTGGGAATTTTTGAGTTTCTGTAAATAACATCACAGAGTATGGTCTAGACCTGCTCTTTTATGAAAAGCGCTATGAGATAACTGTTGTTGGGATTTGGCGCTACATAAATAAAATAGAACTTAATTGAATTGAGGAACATAAAGGCGCTTTCTAATAACCTTTAACCTGCTAGCTCACAGTTTTCCTCCAAGTGTGCCACCTGATCTCCGTTTGGTAATTGGAATGATCTGGAGTTGTGTTACTATTATCATCTAATCTAAAATGGATGTCCACAGGGGTGTTTTGACCAGCGCATGCGGGCATGGCAGCGATGGCAGGAGGCTCAGAGCACACTCCAGAAGAAGAGAGAGTCAGAGGCCAAGCTGCTATGGGCCAACAAGCCGGACAAACTGCAGCAGGCCAAAGAAGAGATCACTGAGGTAACAGTCACAGTGACCGCACAGCCACTGAACCAAGCCTGAAAGATCTTTACATTAACACAGTCAGGATGGTGACCATATTAGTTTGAAGTTAGAGTGAACCAGGCAGCAAAAAACGTGTGTTCGTCATGTGGTTCTGGAGGGACTATGAGACCCTTTTTCTACCACCCAGCTGACTCATAGTTGTAGCCCACTCTCTTCGAAAGGGAGAACGTTTATTCTTCCCATGTTCAGTTGTTGCAAAGGACAAAATTATCAGCTTCTTGACAAAGGAGATCCTTTTCTATATTTTGTTATACATCGTTTTGTTTAGGATTTGAAGCCAAATCTTCAGTGTCAAGAATAGAGCCTGCAATTTTGGTAACTGATTAATTATTTAAGGGCAAAAAGTTGGTGCAGTGGTTAGCACTGCTGCCTCACAGCAAGAAGATCCAGGCTTTGAACCTTGGTTGTCCCAGGCGTTTCTGTGCGGAGTTTGCATGTTCTCTCTAGGTGCTCTGGCTTCCTCCCACAGTTCAAAGACACGCGTAGGTTAATTGGCGACTATAAATTGCACATAGGTCTGAATGTGTGTGAATGTGAACGGTTGTTTGTCTACGTGTCAGCCCTGTGATGAACTGGCCACTTGTCCAGTTGTGTAAGTGGCTGAAGATGATGGATGGATTAATTGTTTATCAAGTGAAAATGCATTTCTTTGTTTTGCTAGTTCACACTTCTGCTCTATCATGTTTGATATGATTTTACTTATGATAAATTGGATATCTTTGGGTCTGACGTACAAGCTATTTAAAGAAGTCACCTTGGGCTTTTTGATGGTAATTTTTTACTTTTTTCTGACATTTTATAGACCAAACGATCAATCGATTAATTGAAAAAAACCCTGCCTATACAACTGCAAAAAACCTGTTGGATATGAATCTAGTTTCTTTATGCTGGACTCGAACAATGTAGAAGCACCATCCAACAACAGTGCACTGATGTACCTGTTTCTTAGTACTTTGGCTAGTACAAATAAAAGTGTTTCTCATTTCTTTATAGAGGTTTGTCAGATGTATTACTGTGCTATCAGATAAGGACATTCCGTGTAACAGGTTTCTGCAGTTTGATGTGTATTTATTTTTTTAGTTAACATGCTGGAAAATATCAAGATATTAATACTTTGTTTAACATTTCCTCCTCATGTCTGTTCTCAGTGGGAGGCGAGGGTTACTCAGTACGAGAGAGACTTTGACCGGATTGGCGTGACTGTACGCAAGGAGGTTCTCAGGTTTGAGGTATGTTTATGTTTTATAATTGCTAAAAATAATGTTTTCATGTTTTATTGTCTTACTACAACTTTGGATCAAAGTGGATTTATTGTGACTTTTTTCGACACTGATCAACAGAGGAAGAACTTTGCAACGTTAAAGTTAAAAATTCATACTTTTTTTTTGCCGGCGCTGTGCATTTGACATTCTAGCATTTAGTAGTATAAAGAACAACTTAATTGTGAGACCAATGCGTTTCGGCCTATGGCCTTCATCAGGGTCATTTTTAAAAGACCAGTAGGATGAGCATTACAGAAAGTTACAAAATATAAAATATGGTTGTTCTTAAAGTTCTTATATTACAAGCCGTGCGATAGTTTTAACAGTTTTTTGACAGTAGTTTTCTTCAGACTATTTCCTTTCTCCATGTATGTTGGAAGCCGGAGAAGTTCTGAAAGAGATTCCTACAACTGCCTTTTCCATTGGCAAAGAACTTGAGATGTGACAACATTTTTGTCTTTCAGAAAGAAAAAGCCAAGGATTTCAAGAGCCAGATAATCAAATATTTGGAGGCAATGCAGCAGTCTCAACAACGGGTAAACATTTAGCTAAATATCACATTCAATATGATTTCTTTTGTATTTTTTTATTATGCAAAATAACAACACATTTTAACTTTCTTTTAATTCTTCTTGACCTAATTGTATTCCAGCTTATAAAGTTTTGGGAGGCGTTCCTGCCTGAAGCAAAGGCAATAGCTTAATGAAGAGGGAGACTTTTTAAAGACCCCAACTGCCTTTTTTGAACACTTTACCTCTTGACCAGGAACTGAGAGGACAATTTCGAATCACACAAGAAACTTCCATCCATTTCTTTTTTTTTTTTTGTCTTTTTAATCATAGTATTCTTGTACAGTTATTTGATACAATAAGCTGCCGCATTTACACAACATTTCTTTGGCATAATTCCTTGTTTATGTTCTTGACTTAAAGAGATCCAACAGAGATTAACCTGACTGTCAGTGAGATATATATTTTTTTGTTTCTTGCTTAAACCCAGTATATTAAAGTGTTAATGCAGAGGTACTGCCTAGAGTAACATTATCTATAGTTTACATTAGAAGATAGACGTATGTAAGTCATTCCAGTCTCCAACAATTTATGTTGACGGATGCATGTCACTAAAATGCATTGTACAGTTGGAAATGCTGTTTTTTAATGAGAAACCACTATTGATGACTGAGGTCATTTACTACGAGTATTAGCACATTGTTACATCACGATGCATCATAAAGGTTATATTAAAACTCAGATTTGACAAGGTTAAATGCTTGTCAGAGTTGTTTATGAGATGATAACAGAAACATAAAATTACAGTGAGTACAAGTTGAGAAAATGCAATCATTACTTTGTTGGTATTTCTACAATGATGTATTTGCTAGAATCATGTTTATTATATTAATCAGTTTCTTCCACAACTCATTTGGAACTGCTGCAGAGATTGTTACTGCCCATGTAAATGACTGTTGACATGTATGAACACATTTACAGTACTTGAATTGAATTGAACATCTTGTCTGTTACCAGACGTCTTTTGATAAATTGGTTGAACAATGACAGGAAGGCACAGACATTCAAGTGATACGGTCTCTTATTTTCTTATTCAGCATTTGTAGTTGTGTAGTTTTTCTGTCATGTCCTATTTACGTAAGAATGTGCTTTATTTTTGTAACCACTTTGCATTAGCACACACATTTTCCTGGAAATGCTATACAGGTAGATGTACAAAATAAATATGATTGGTTAGGATTTGACTCTGTTTTTATATTGGTTTTTTTGTTGATGTTAGTTTGCTATTTCAGTTCAGAAGCATGAGTAAGTTGTGAACAAACAGGCTTCTTTGTTTGAAAATATAAAAGGCCCTCTTGTGATTTTAATCATTTTGTGTCTTTTTCAGGAACATTTTGAAGGTTAACCGTGACTTTAAAGAGCTGCTGTTGGTTAGAAACTGTGCCTGAACATCAATATTTTGTTCATGCTGTAGATAAGCTAATCCACATATCATACTCAGACTTTCAGACACTGTGCACAATAACATAGGTCTCATGACACAGGGAATCTTTCCCTAAAGCAGAGCTATTCTGGGGTCAAACATTTAAATAAAATGCAAATCTGACATCCTCTGTGCATCCTTGCACTGGAAGAGACTCCAAACTAGAAAATTCAGCTGTGGACCAGCTTAAAATGGATTGAGATTTATTTAGAAAATTTTCTGCAAGCTCATTTTTTATTTTATATTAACTCTCAAGCACAACTGAAGTCCTTAAAATACTTAATACAGAAAGGTTACTAAATGGACTTCAAGGTTTTATTAACTGGTGTTTCCAAGATCATTTAAATAGCTTTATTTATTTTGATGTAGTCTCACAGTAGCTGAAGTGGAATATTAAGGATCAGGAGAGAAAAAAATATGATCAGGACATTTCTTCTTTTGACCGAGTTGTTGGACTTTCCAACAAGATGTAAATAACTAAGGTTGCTACTAATGATTATTTTCATTATCAATTAATCAGACAATTATTTTCTTAATTTATCATTTGGTCATTAAAATGCAATATATTTCCTAATGCTCATTGTCCTACAAATAAGCTTCAAAGGTAACTTAAACTATCAACCAGTTATCACAATAGCTGCATATTGTTTTTCTGTATAGATTTGACTAACCGATTAATAGACTAATGGTTTCAGCAAACTGAGGATTTCTCTGGTTTTGCCCCTTTTGTTGTTACTGGCTTAACTTCCTACTTGTGCAAACCCTTCCCTTTGCCACAAACTGCATGCAGGCACACTAACAAATATATTTATTTTGTTTACCAAAAAGACAAACTGATGTACAGTATGTTATCCTGCATTGTGATGTTAATTATGTTTGACTTCCACTCCGTGTTAGACTTCTTATAAACAATGACAGAAATCCAAATATTTGGGCATTTATTGATGCAGCACATTTGAATATTCGTTTTTATGTAATGTTGAACAGCTGGGGGTCTCAGAAAATGACTTCTGAAACATAGCATCAGTTTAAAATCATGTTTAGAAACAATTTTCATTAAATTAGGGAAAGTCATGATGTATCAAAGTGATAAAACAATATTTTTTGAGCAGTTTAGAAGTAAAATTTAAAATAATAAATAAAAAAAGTTAAATCGGGTTTTTGAGATACAGACTGATGTGTAACGTTTGAGTAGTTAAACATAATAGCATGTGTTTAACAGTTCAGTAGCAGAATCAGTCTGACCTGGAAGTGTGCGTGGTGAAGCGGGCGGTGCCGTGTTTCTACATCCGGTGTGTTCGAACCTTTCACGAGCAGCGAAGACAGACGAACAGCGAAGAATGGAGAGAGCAGAAATCGCCAGTCCGCTGTTAGCGTGAAACATCAGTAACAACAAGTCAACGCCGAAAACCTCACATTAAGCTCGCAGCCATTCGTGTACATTTGGCGTGACAAACACACAAACCGTGTCCTGGTCGTCTGGATTTATCACAGCGAAGGTGAGTCTGTTATGTTTGTTTGCGATGAGCTAGCAAACCAACATTTGATAGTAGGCTTTTGGCTGTTAGCTTAATATTTTAGTTGCTAACGGAGCTAATTTCCTTGTTGCGCTCGGTCCAGCTGTCACCTAGCCATCAGTAGGTGTTAGCTAAGGCTTTAATACCAAGCAATGAGTCTCGTTGCTTTTTCTGTTGTCTGTTAACTAACGTTAACACAATGTAATGATTAACAAGAAAATGTCTGTGTCGCGATTTTTCGCACAGCCACTGTGGCTAAATAATGTTTGGCTAACGTTAGCTTTGTGGCTGGTTAGTCACGTTTTATGTTGGCAAGCTGGGAAGCTAACTTGGCTAACGGTTAGTTGGCTTGCTAATCGATGTGACCATCACTAATGTTAGACTGCCCAACGCCTGGCTTTGTCCATGAAACATTGGCGCACAACTGCCAGCTCGCTTCCTTGTTTTGATTCAACCGGAGGCCTGCTTAAATGATCGATCATCTTTGTATTAGCCTGAGCTGTCTCTACCTAAACACTTCCTCACATATAAAGTATTGTCACTGCTGCTCAGTGCAACATACGGGATGCACAGACAAGCACGTACCTTCAAATCAGCTAATTTGACCATGGCCTTCCTCAGCCTGGTGACTGTGGGCAGTTGTAATGAAGCACTTAGCGAGCTTTTGCAAGTTTGATTTTTGCCAGGTGCAGATGTTAGGAGTAAACGTCAAGTTAAATAGTACGTCCCAGTGTAGGTGCAATGCTACAGTCTATGGTACGTGGTCAAATAGACATGTAATATGGTATATCTCAGTGTTCATTTCCCTTACTCAACTGCACACATGGCCTAACTGAATCAATATGTATGGCTCTATTCAATTACCCTCCATCTAGTAAAGTAATTGATTATTCCAGTTTTCATAAAATAACACAGTGGCATGTTTTTTAAGAGAGCAGAGCAAACCAGCTGTGAAGTTGACATTTTATGGAAATATATGTTGTTAGCTGGACATTTGCCCAAACAAGGGCTGTGTGGATCAATGATAAATTATTGTTGGTATCCTTTTAAGAGTCCCTCTGAAGGAAAGGCTGGTTTGAAATCGTTTCTGTGTTGCATTCATTCAGAAGGTCATGATGAAGTAGAGCATGTCACTAAATGCAAGACTGAGCAAAAACTCACTGTTTATAGGCCTCAATCTAGGAAAATACATATTTAAGCGAAGCTTTGCGGAAACACATTTGCATTTCATTCATGCATATTTAGAAACTTTCTTTCATTGCAGATTTTGCAAAGCTGTGGTCAATGGCTTGTCCTGCACCATATGTGCAGTTAATAACCTCATAATGTAGCCTGTCTCTGTAAAGTTTAAGTGAGATATAAGTTGATTAGTAAGATACATTTCTGCTGATCATGCAATATTTGGAAGATTTTTAGATCAAACCCTATGATGGAAAAAGATGGATGCACACAATAGATATATATGCATGCATGCGTTGGTCTCTATAAATTGATGGAGGATGAAAATTAGGATAATTTTAGATAGGGATCTCAATTCCCTTCAGGTCTAGTTCATAAGATGTGGCTTTAAGGAAAGAGGCAGCTGCTAGCTGGCACTGCCACAGCAGGAGTCTGCACTATTGGCAGCCCCCCTCTCGAGCTGATCTTTCCACTGAAGGTTAATCACTCCACCAAGAGCCTTTATGTTTCTGTAAAAATGATAATATGTCAACACATTAGTCATTTTTAATAGATGCTAATCAGCCATAAGCATCTCAATAGGGATGAATAAAAATATTAATATGTACTGATGCACACACTGAAACCATTTAAACAAGTTTTATATTAAACTACAAATACAATTGCCATTTGGTTGAATATAAAATAACAGCAAATACCTTCTGTAAAAAAATGAAAATCATTAGTGTGCATTATCAAGACTTTATATTATATTGGTAATACAATGATCCCGTGGACAATTACATGAAAACAAATAACTTTTAGAAGACAGTGATCGTAACTGCAATGAGCCCAAAAACTGACATAAATACAGAGGAGTCTGTAGCCTTTCTAGATATGCTGGTTGGTTGACTAAACTGCGTAATGTGTTATCACGTGTAGGGCTGGGGTGATTCGTCGACGTAATCGATTAAGTAAATACGTCGACGCGCATTACGTGCGTCGAAGCGTCGCTGCATCCGGTGTGGGATTATCCTGGACAAGCTCCAGCTACAAGACCGCGCCTTTGACCGTCTAAGTTTGGAGTATTTCAGACAGACACTCAACAACGTGCTGCTCCGTGAGCTCTGTGAATTAGAAACCGCTTCACTGCAGCACAACTGCTGTCCACGAATACCTGAAGCAGCATGAACACGTGAAACGAAAGTATCCCGGAGCACTTTGTCTAGACGGCAGCACCGCAAATCGTGTTTACTTTCTGTCACCACACGAGCACGGCACATTATCAGCACGAGGACACGTAGTATTTCTTAATTGCCTTCATGTTAAAAGCAATTTCTGCCCCGCTGCTGTCATGGTAACGTAACGTTACACCGCGAGTCATGTAATGATCGTCAGTTTCATATTTTCTGTTTTATTTAACAGCCACGTATGAGCGAGAAAACAGCTGAATCTAATTAGACAGTCTGTGAGTCCTTTCAGGTGTTCACTGATGCAGAAATACATTTTATTATCATACTGCATTACTTAATACTGAAATGAATCCATGGCAGAAACATTTAAAGTTTTACGTAAAGTAGCCTAATTAATGTCTGTTATTGTTGTTATCACAACACGTCAGTGATGTGGAAATTTGATTCATTTTAAGATTTGCTGCTATTGTCATTATTCTAATGTGCCTCATCAGGATGATTGAATAAAATATACATTTATTGATTAGACATGTGTTTGATATTTATTTTGGATAAATTGGTATGTTAATTGAGTAATGGGCAACTTTTCTTTCTTCAGAATAAACATAATTAGTCGTTAGATTAATCGATTTATCAAAAAAATAATTGTTAAATTAATCGGCTTGAAAAATAATCCATGTACAGCCCTAATCATGTGCAGTGGACGAATAGACTCTGCCGACACATGACGCACACAGCAGCAAAACAACGTGTAGCGTTTTTACAAGAGCAGCAACACAGTGAGCTTCAGTTTACACACTGTTAGCAAGTCAGAGAGACAAACCAAAGCTAAAAGTTGAATCACCCTGCGTTCACTACAAGGTAATTTTCTTCAATCAAGTTTCCCTCAGTACTCTCATAAAAACTAAAATACGACCAGACTTCAGAGTGACTGAAAAATCTCTGCAGCGTTGTCTTCCGCCGTGTTATCATTGACCCAAACAAACCCACGTTGCATTCTGCGCATGCACGCCTGCTTCTGGGAGACGCTGGACAGTGTTTGCCGTGAGATTATAACAGAACCGTTTAATCGTCTTAACCATACTGGTTATCATGATAATTAAAATGTGTACGGTAATAATAACCGTTGGGAATTTTACCATGGTTTACGGTTAAACTGGAAATCGTTTCATCCTTACATCTCAATTTCTGTAGATATTTGACAGGAAAATTTGTGGACTGTATTCAAGAATTTTTTTTTTTGAGGCTTTTTGTCAGGCACTTTTGCTTCTATGGTTCTGTGGCTGTGATTAGATGGTAAACAGTTGTGTTTATGTGTATGTTTTGATACTTTCTCCTCAGTTCACTTGGATATAATAACAGCATTGTGAAAATAATACTATCGTGTATACCTTGTTTATATATTTCTATACACACAAAATACCTGCTTCATCATTTTCAGCGAGATTAGACCTTTAAAATAAAGTAGTCTGATGCATATTTTCAGCTCAAACAATATTCGTGATGTGACACCGATGTGAGATCAGCAAAATCTGTTGTCTACAGTCTCAACAACTGTTTTGAGAGCATCTTCAGTAATATAACACATTTCTTCTTGTTCATGCAGAATAAGATTAATTCAAAAGCGTAAAGCAGTGGATTATTCCCACCATAGAGAAAATTAGTTTTTTCTCAACAGAATGACATACATAATGTATTGTGATTGTTCGAAATATACCTATGTCTATACCGTGAGGTTAGCTCATCAATTAAATTATGACTGCATGTTTTATATGAAACAAAATGAGCAAGGATCCAATGTATACATTATACTGTAAACAAAAAAACTTTGTTTTTATGTCATTTCATGTTAAATAGGTTCATTAATCAGTGCACAGAAGGATATTAGTATATCTTAAGCACTCACACAGGCCAAGCCAGAGTCAAATTAAATGCTACTATGCAAATGTGCATAGTAGGCTGTGCCATCATAAATCTATACCATCATCAAACAGACAGCCACATTTACTACTTTGTCTGCTCTATATTTAAACTCGGCTATGACATTCAAAATACAGATCATAACCACCGTAACAACAACTGAACTCTGCCTCAGCATTTCTCCAACATGCTCATCAGTCCAAATTGTGCTCCTTCTCTCACCTGGAGAAGCAGGAATAGGAAACGATGATCAGTTCTTATTTAACACTGTTTCTGAATTGTCTGATTACTGGTAGTCATGCAGCTCATCAGTTCATTTTATTACTGCCTGCACATTGCTTACACCAGGGCGTTTTCATGTAAGACCTTAACCATAGTACAAAGGAAAGGTGTGTGTGTGTTTTTTTTTTTTTGTTTTTTTTTAAATGTATTTGTATGTGTACATTTCTACCTAACAAGATTAGGCAAAATGCGATGTAAGCCAAGCAAAACCAGCATTTACTTAATTACATGTTAAAAATGCATCATATTTTTCTGTCAAAAAGAATTGCTGAAGTAATCTTTGAAGAAAAGGGACAATAAGCTAAATCTATAATGGGATTTGAATTTATAAAATCCTTTCACGTTTTCTGCTTCGGAGAAGGAAAATTACTTTTTATAGGCTGCCAAAGGTGTGTCTCCTCAAACATATCCTAATTCATCAGGAGACATTGCACCTCCACAGGGATAACGGCCGGGGATTCCCCATGTTGCATCAAAACTAAAGAAGCCATTTGTATTGAGCACAGAAGGTGGTTTCTCTCTTCCACAGTAACAGTGCAGTGGTGTGCTTTAATTTGTTCTTCACTTTATTAATTAGGCGGTCGACTGATATGAATTTACTCAGACTTCAGCGTCCGCGCAGTATAATAAATTGTAATTTTATGCATTGGCTCCATAATGCACTTTGTAAATCCCTTATATCCCTTAAACTACACGGACACTTTCAAAGAAAATGCAATCCTCCACAACACTGACACTAGTATGTCCTAAGAAAATACTGGAGAGTTAGGTCAACACCTCTTAACGCAGTTTCAGCTGAAACTGAACATTTACAAAAGCAGCAGTTATTGTAGGGCATATTATATTTAGCTAAATGAATCAAGATTTCGTTGTGACTCTCTAAAATGTGAGATGGGGCAGCAAGACCTTTTTTATGATTTGGCTTTTTTCAGTAGATTGAAGAATGTTAGTTAATGAGCACATAACACCGGAGGAAATGATACACAAGTACATAAATAATACCTAGAGGCTCATTTCAGCATATAGTGTGATACACCTTTGTGATTAAAGAGTGCAGAAGTTTTACTGCCTTTATATACCAGTAGTAGGAATGAAGTACTTGTCCCATTTTAATATTTGTTTTTGTCATCCTAATCCTCAGGTTAGGCATGTCTGAACATGTTTAAAATACAACGTGGCTGTGATAATCTTACTAGTGAAACAAAAGGCAAATGCATAAAATAAAACTACGTTCAGTTTTGTGTACAAAAAAAATGCAAAAACATTGTCGACCTTTTCAGTTTACACTGTGTATAAAGTCAGTCAACATACACTCAGATACGGCAGCAACATATTACAGAAGTGTCATTGTGCAATTCAACATCAGTAAGTAGTTCTCTGAATTGAACATGGAAACGCCTTTAAAGTAAAGCTTGTGTTTAATTTACCCTAAACAAACTAGACTAAAACCGGAAGGCCTTAAACTGGCTTGGTGTCAGTCTTGTGTGTTATCCTCTTTAACATCTTGACTCATGTCTCAAAACAAAAGACAGTTGTTTTGAGACATTTGATCAGCTTTAATTTACACCCATAAAAACGTGTAGCCTGTTACAGGGAAAAAGCACGTGAGCAGAAATAACAAGTGACAATTCTGTGTCTGCCGACCAGTCAGAATCAGTCACGCCTTTCTTCCGCAAGCAAATGCCCATACTCGAATACAGTTATACTTTTCAATCTTATTGAGTCTTTAGTATAACCTTAATATATAACATAATAACAATTTGGAATAAGTTCAAATCTCTGTTTAGCAGTATTACAAGGTCAGGTATACTTCTGTAGATTAGCAGCGATGTGTATACAGTTACACTATACAGTATAGTGTAGTCTGGGCTCTTAGGTGAACAGCAACATCCAGGAAATAATCAGTGATAGCAGTCTGGTGTGAATGGACTGAACACAGGTTGCGTGTGTGTTTATTATCCTGCATCCACTGCAGAGTTTGTGTGTGCAGATGATAACCTTGTCTTCAATCCGGGGGGGGGCCTGCTAGCTGAGCTAATCTAAACGCTGATGCACACTGGATTACAGTGGCCTACAAGTGATTATTTGCACAACGGAAACTATTACAGGCCACCATTGGTCTTTGCTGCAAACCTGTTTTTTATAGCCATGTTGTTCTGTTTCTGGTTTTATGTAATAGCAACAGTGCACAGTTGCCCTTGAGAGCAAACTAGCTGTCTTTGATGGTGAGATCTGTGCAGGCAATACTGAGCATGAGTCATCCGGAAGCCCACACACAAATACTTTTCAGCAGCAGCCTTTCCATGCTCGGGAATTACAGCATTGTCATGAAAACATTAGTAGGTTTTTTTTTTTTTTTTTTTTTTTTTAAGAAATCATAAAAAGGTTTTAATGGATAACAGTATTTTTTTTTTTTTTTTATATTTTTAGGTGAATAATTAGAGGAGCTGGTAATCTCTTTATTGTGGGAGAGGGATCCCTCCTCTGTTGCTCTTCCTGGGGTTTCTTCCATTTTTGTCAGAAGGTGTCCTGTAACCTTGTACAGATTGTAAAGCCCCTTGAGGTAAATGTTTGTTTTGTGATATTGGGCTGTATAAATAAAATTTACTTAATTTACAGTCAACACTTTGTTTGCTGGTACAGTACACTAACTTAAGTAACACAATATGAAGTCTCCCAGTAAGGCGTGCAGTTGATAACAACATATGACTCATGTCTTGGTGATTGCTGAATCATACACCAAACTGCCTTTATGTTTTATAATCACTTGATTCAATGTAATTCTTGCCCGTGGTAGAAGTAGGTTGAACCAAAGATTATTTTGCTGAACACTTGACAAAGTCAGACTAGTGTCCATCTAGTTCAGCTATGGTGTCTTTGCGAGCAGACGAAGCTTTATGTAATTGTTTACATAATATTCCCCGTTGACATTGTCTGCCAGGCTGTAGCTGTGGGTGGTAGAGAGTCTTGGATGCCTTAAGGTTTGTGTTGATGCTCAAACTGGTTGCTGTGTTTTCTGTGACCACTGTGAGTTGATGACTATCTCTTTTAGCCAGAAGTGCTGTTACAGTAAGCCAGTCCTGTCCTCATTTAGCGCTGTCTACATGTAAACTGTGATTTAAAGCATTTAAAATGTCATGGAAAAACTGGTGACTGCATATGTTGTCCAGATTATTCAGTTTAACACTAGAAACTTAACATAAGCAAATGGAGCCGTCCCACCATGCTTCACTGTGTGTGCAGTGCATGACATGCCCCCCAACAGAACTGTGCTGAGATGTGCAGTTCTTTTTCAGATTTAAATGCACTTTTTTTTTTTACATAATATAACAGTGGTGAAACTTAACTAAATAAAATAATCTGCTATTGCCCTCAACCAAAACACTTGAACATTATTAAATACTTTATGCTCCAAGACAATTCCAGTTTCAAGTTCCCTACCCAAGCATTAAATGTTATTGAGTAAATGTGCTTCTCCCTGTGGAAATGTATAAATATGTCTTTAATATGTGTTATTGTGTTTGTTACAGGTATTCCACCTTCTCCTTTCTTTGACAAATGTTGAGGCCAGAGATCAGCCTGTTCAACAACTGTTAGAGGTGACGGGGTGAGGACAGGGAGGACTGTCGGTTAGCTTACCAGGTTTTGTCTCATGAGAGTGACTGTGCCATCCAGGCACTGCCAGTGACCAGGGCTGTGGCTGTGGTGGGCCCAGCCCAGGAGGCCTTTTTGTACATCACTCCAGGCTCCCACTGACCTGTGCTGCTCACACCATGGATCAACAGAGAGACAAATATGGCGAGCGGCCCACAAGGGCCGCTAAAGCTTCCCAGGGAAGCCGCAGTGGACACTCGTCCCGACCATCTGGCTCCTCCAGCTCCTCTGGGGTTCTCATGGTGGGGCCGAACTTTCGTGTGGGCAAGAAGATCGGCTGTGGAAACTTTGGGGAATTGAAGCTTGGTATGTTGAGTCTGAATATTGTGTTAAATGGTTCAAGACACAACGGAATAATTGACAGTGACTTTGGAAGTCTCTATAGCAGTTCTTAATGGTTCTGAATGTAACAACACTCAGTTGCCAGTTTATTAGGTACACCTAATCAAAACTGATGCAGTCTAATACAACAACCCTGCAATTAATTGTACATTCATGAAGGTTATTAGATTTAGATTAGATTTAACTTTAATGTTATGCACAGAGTACAAGTACTGACACAAAGAAATCCAGTTTAGCATCCAACCAGAAGTGCAAAAAGCCGGAAAGTGCAGAGTTATGTACGTATACAGGTAATATATAAAAACATTGAGGAATGGATAAGAAAACACTGTATATACATAGATACATATATACATATATTATTATGAACAGTGTAAAATGAATAAGCTAGGATATATACAGTATGGGCATGTGCAGGTATAAAAGTAATGCTATTTTAATTTAAACTATTTTAGAAAGGTGTTGAACCCTTTGGACCTTTTCAAAGTTTGCTGGAAATTTAAATAAAAACTATTTTCATCACTTAGTGTTGCTTGGTGAGCCAGTTGTAAAGCTTTAAGCGGTGTTTGTTGGTGTACTAAAAGCTATTTAATGTATGCTTTTCCTTTTCTGTCTTATTTCAGGTAAAAATCTCTACACCAACGAGTATGTAGCTATTAAACTGGTAAGCGCACACTTTCTCTCTGCATGATTCCTCACCTTTGCACATATGAGAAACCTTAGCAAAATAATAGATAAAGTTGGTCCATTGCATAAAGTGGAGCAATGCTTTTAATTCAGGAGCAATAATATTGGTATAGAACTTGCTTATCCATAATCAACATCACTATATAAGAAAGGGTGGGTTGTTCTTTCGTATTTGGTGTTTGCATCAAGTAGTCAGAAACTACACACAAATTACGTGTTTTTATAGCCATTTGTAGTTGATTTCCAGAAATATGACTCTCAAATTGTGATAGGGTGGCACAGTGGGAGTGCTTGTTGTATTGAATTATCTGGTCTTTGAGGAAAAATGTGAATAAGGCGTAGAGGCTTGGTTAATGTTTGTGTCTGGAAATCATGACTGCTGACTCATGCTGTATTATTGTTCACTAGAGAGTAGTAAATACAGTAGCTACAGTATGAAAGTATTAAGGTTACCAAGTCAAATAGTTCTCCCTAAAAGGTGTGTTGAGTTTCAAAACTTCAATGTACTTGGAGGAAATTTTAGAATTTGTGGGCACAATTGATCTAAAGAAATCTGGGAGTGTATCTTAAATTCATACTCGGGTCAGTTTCCCAGAAATTTGATTAAAATTGTATTTTCCAGGTGACTTTGTATTGTCCCTTTTTAACTTAATTACACTGGGTGGAGTGTAACTTTGGGGAAAGGACAGCTTGTGTCCAGAAGTAGCAAGGACAGTACTGAGAAAATGGAAACTTTTTAGGATGACTCAGATAATGGAGGAGTCAAATATGAGGGACATGTTTTTAATCCCAGGTGACAGAACATAATATATATGTTTGAGCTTATGGTACAATAAAAAGAGCTGCTGTTTGTGCAAACCTAAATACACCTACTACTACTACAGTTACAGGATGTTTTTTCATGGTTCATCCCAGATTCTGTAATCACATTTCATTGGGTGGTGTTTTTCTATACAGGGTTTTTCCTGCATACAAAATTTTTTGGCGCCCCCCAAAGAGGTTTTAGCGAGCGCCAAAGGAAAATCTCCAGCGCCAAAATTGAGGGGAAAAAGCGTTTCATATCCTCTCTCAAATGTTTTTAAAAGCCATTTATCAAACAACTGTTGAGCAAGCAGAACATAAACTTAAATACAACATCTTAACTTCCAGCAGTCACCTTTCCTCTCATCTACAGCCGCTGTAGTCGCTGTTTACAATGCAGCTGGCATTAGATTTAGAAACCAGCTGCTGTGTTGGTTTGACTGCACCTGAACGCTCCGCTACGAAGCTAACTGTACGGCACTGGTACTCTCCTCTACCCTCTCCATATCAGGTTCTCTGGGCACTAAGTGATGCTCACCTGTTCCCGTTCTGCCTGCCTGCTAATCTTAGCAAGGAGATCGGGGGTGTTTTTATATACAGTCTATGGGTGCGTTTCATATAGCCGTGTGCACAGTTGCTCATCAAAGTCACTTCGTGAACTGACCAATCACAGCCTGGAGTAGGCGGGACGTTAAAAAAAATGTTGAGGTACTACAGCAAATGTTTGAAATGTTGAACTCGTTGTTCTGTATGCATGTTTTTTTTAATTATTGACAAGTTAGTGCTTTGCATTATTATTAGAGGCTACTAATAGTAAGCCATATAGCAGTCTGTACTGTTATCTGAAAATATAATGAATACATAATGAAACATTGACACTAATCAAACCTTAACAACAATGGTGTAGGCTTATATCAGAAAATGGGTTTTATTTGTGAAACAGCTGAATCTCAACTAATAAACTATCTGCAGGCAGATTATCCAAATAAAGTGTAACCTGTAAATATTTTATTATACTAACATTATACTTTCTATTTAATGTTATAATGTTTATTTATGCACTAATTTATACCTTTACTCCTGTAGGTTGTGGATATATTTTGTTTATCAAATGGTCAGAAATAACAAGAAAATGCATAGATTTCAGTCATAAGGGTAACTCATTGCCTTTACTGTACGAGTAGCCTACAGAATTGATCATGCTTACTGTCACGTGAGGTCACCCCCCCAAAGGCCCTTTCTGAGCCAGGAAAAACCCTGGTATATGCCCTTAAGTGCAATGAGTCATCAAATAATTGTTGGCACTTCACAGACCACGAGGTGACAAACAGAAAAGATATTTAATTTCTTCAATGGTTTAACATGCAAGTAAACTTGTTTTAGCTGGGTTTTCCCACAGTTTTGAGGTTCTTGCCATTAACTGAGTACTGGTTTGGATGTGTCCACTGTGCAGGAACCAGTGAAGTCGAGGGCACCACAGTTGCATTTAGAGTACCGGTTCTACAAAACATTGGGAACTACAGGTAAGGTCGCAGATTTGTTTGCCGCTCGCTCCTCATGGTGTTTTTGTGTGACTGCATGACAATGATTTGACTGTTTTGGAAGATCAGCTCAAAAGATTGCGTCATTTCCCCAACAAACGATTATTCCACTCAGGTTAATAAGATTGATATTAAGCTTGGTCAGCAACTTATTTTAATCTCCGGGACTTTGTGTACATGAGTGTGTGAATGCCTAAGTGCATAGAGGGTGACCTTGCTTGACAATAGTCTTACCAGGGGTGCAATTCAATATGAAACGTGTTGACATAAAGCTTCCTACACACCCACAAAACAAATGCAGCCGCAAGTTGTTTTTTATTAATCCACTGAAAGTTATGTTTAGTGCTGTTTGTCTACAAAGCAGTGTCCTGTCTGCAGTCGCATTAATGCACATCCAATGCACGTCCAATGTCCAGTTTAGATTTGAGCTAAAAACATCTGTATTATTCACTGTGTCACACTGGCTTGGTGTGGGTCTGCATGGGTCTAGTCAGGTTGGATCATGTTTCTGTGTACATAGTGAATAACTACTAGTAGCTTCTCAAATATACCTTCTTTTTTTTATGAAAAGAAACTGTGAACACAATACTGACTTAATAGAATCTTACATTGATGTGGCAGACTTGTTAGCAAGCAGCTGCTTATTTACACATCCAGCAGTTATGGAGCAACATTATCATTCATCTGTAGTCTAGACATCTGCTGAATCTGTCCTTATTCACTGTCCTTTCTTTGCCCTTTCCTGAGGGATTTATCTGGCACTAAATCCTCCCACTATGTTCACCAGCCATTCATTTACTATTACTTACTGACCAAAAACGTCCAGGAACGATGGAACCAGAGGAACTAAACTAGGAACTAAAAGTCTCTATTGCGCAACCCTATTTGTGTTTCAGCCGTGTGCAGTGTGGTGCTGGGCAGATGGTGTACAGTGAGCGTGCTGATGAGAGCAGAGAGAGTGAACAAAAACAATAGTTATGGAAAACCATAATGACTTGAAAGATGCTGTAAAGCTTTAATATAATTTAATTTTTTTTATCTTTTATTGTCACATACAATTATACACAGTACAGTGCATGTGAAATTTGTCCTCTGCATTTATCCCACCCTAATTAGGATGCAGTGGGCAGCCGTTGTCCAGCGCCCAGGGATTCAGAGCATTGCTCAGGGGAACCTTTGGCAATGGTCCTTGCTAGGTTCGAACCATCGACCCCACGGTTCCCACGCCAAGTCCCCACGGACTGAGCTAATGCCTCTAAAGGGTGATGATTCATTTGTGTCATCACTACAAGCCACACCTTTTCACATAGTACAAAGCCATTGAACCCATCTTGTTGTAAGAAATGCACCTGTGAGGTTTGAACTTTAGTATGTAGGTTTATGTCTAGTATGAAGCAGGCTTATACATTGTTGTGGTGCTGCACCTAGCAAAAGGAATTCACGTATTTGATTTTCTTTCTGTTGTCTTATTAAAACATCTGGAAATGCTGTACCAAAGTTACTCTGCACAAGGCTAGATCATGTCAAAGGTTAGCTCTAATCACCAGATGGTCTTTAAATCTTTTAATGTATTTAATATGCGTGCTATAAACTGCACATATCAATAACTTTATGGTAATTTCAGCCAATATTACTGCGGATGATTTTAGTGCAATACTAGTGAGTATCTAGTAGTCATTTTAATTATTTCTGGTTCCAAGTGTCCGCAATTAGTCAAGCCCAAATGAATTTAACCCAAATTTCGTAAATGTAGTTCCTCCTGATACCCAACCTGTGACTCTTTATTCTGCAGTCCATTAAATGGTTTATTTTTTACAATTGCTCACACGTAATGGCCAATGGCAACAGTTTCTCTCCCACACTGTCTGGTTCATGGCGTTGAACAGCGATGTCAGCACCTGATAATACAAACACTGACATACAGTGGGGAGAACAAGTATTTGATACACTGCTGATTTTGTAGGTTTTCCTACTTACAAAGCATGTAGAGGTCTGTAATTTTTATCATAGGTACACTTCAGCTGTGAGAGACAGAATCTAAAATAAAAATCCAGAAAATCACTTACAATCATCATACAATTGTATGATTTTTAAAAAATTAATTTGCATTTTATTGCATGACAAGTATTTGATCACCTACCAACCAGTAAGAATTCCGGCTCTCACAGACCTATTAGTTCTTCTTTAAGAAGCCCTCCTGTTCTCCACTCATTACCTGTATTAACTGCACCTGTTTAAACTCGTTACCTGTATAAAAGACACCTGTCCACACACTCAATCAAACAGACTCCAACCTCTCCACAATGGCCAAAACCAGAGAGCTGTGTAAGGACATCAGGGATAAAATTGTAGACCTGCACAAGGCTGGGATGGGCTACAGGACAATAGGCAAGCAGCTTGGTGAGAAGGCAACAACTGTTGGCGCAATTATTAGAAAATGGAAGAAGTCAATCTCCCTCGGTCTGCGGCTCCATGCAAGATCTCACCTCGTGGGGCATCAATGATCATGAGGAAGGTGAGGGATCAGCCCAGAACTACACGGCAGGACCTGGTCAATGACCTGAAGAGAGCAGGGACCACAGTCTCAAAGAAAACCATTAGTAACACACTACGCCGTCATGGATTAAAATCCTGCAGCGCACGCAAGGTCCCTGCTCAAGCCAGCGCATGTCCAGGCCCGTCTGAAGTTTGCCTATGACCATCTGGATGATCCAGAGGAGGAATGGGAGAAGGTCATGTGCTCTGATGAGACAAAAATAGAGCTTTATGGTCTAAACTCCACTCGCCGTGTTTGGGGAAAGAAGGACGAGTACAACCCCAAGAACACTATTCCAACCGTGAAGCATGGAGGTGAAAACATCATTCTTTGGGGATGCTTTTCTGCAAAGGGGGCAGGACGACTGCACCATCTTGAGGGGAGGATGGATGGGGCCATGTATCGCGAGATCTTGGCCAACAACCTCCTTTCCTCAGTAAGAGCATTAAAGATGGCTCGTGGCTAGGTCTTCCAGCATGTCAACGACCCAAAACACACACCCAAACTCTGTAAGAAGCATCTCAAGGTCCTGAATTGGCCTAGCCAGTCTCCAGACCTGAACCCAATAGAAAATCTTTGGAGGGAGTGGAAAGTCCATATTGCCCAGCGACAGCACCGAAACCTGAAGGATCTGGAGAAGGTCTGTATGGAGGACTGGGCCAAAAGCCCCGCTGCAGTGTGTGCAAACCTGGTCAAGAACTACAGGAAACGTATGAACTCTGTAATTGCAAACAAAGGTTTCTGTACCAAATATTAAGTTCTGCTTTTCTGATGTATCAAATACTTATGTCATGCAATAAAATGCAAATTAATAATTTAAAAATCATACAATGTGATTTTTCTGAATTTTTGTTTTAGATTCCATCTCTCACAGTTGAAGTGTACCTATGATAAAAATTACAGACCTACATGCTTTGTAAGTAGGAAAACCTGCAAAATCAGCAGTGTATCAAATATTTCTCCACTGTAACCATGTTTATCTTTTTCCACATCCTCATGTCTTTTTCTAGAATCATGCCCATTACATTTTATTCTGTGTTCAGAATGAAAGACAATGCAAACATCTTAACATATCTTCTGTTAACTCTGCCCCCTTGAAAATTTCTCAGTTTGTCATAAAAGATTAGTCAGGGTCTGCTGACGCATCCGTTTTACAGCAGCCACTGACAAGACAAGTATTAAATGAATACAACAGAGAAATAAATTAAAGGCAAACCTTTTTTAGTCTTGGTACAAGAGGACATGGGTGGGACCACTAGAAACAATAGAAAAAATCTAGTTGTTATTCTGGTAAAATGGTTTAAAATAATGTTTACATTGCGCTGGTTGTCACTTGAATGCACCTAAACTGGAGCTAGGGATTGGTAAGAGAAGTTTAATCATTTACCTTGTGAATTTGTTATTTAAGCTTTTCATTATAAACCGTTAAGTCACAGTGTTACAGTTAAAGGATCATCCCCAATTTGGCATGGAAAATCGTTTTTGTGATGTATGGTCTTTGAAACGCTTTTTGGAGCTCTGCATGCATATATGATAACCAGACTGGGAATGTAATGGCTATTGTTTTGCAAAGGCAAGGGCTGGAAAAGGCCAACTGTGCGGAAACTCATTAAATATTTAGAGAGTGGGTCTGCCTCTCTTAGTACTAACCTGCCTCTGTCCTCTCCTCCAGATGGGATAACGTGACCTCATTTCTTCTTGGCTGTATGCTGTGCCACATTCCTCTCAGCCAATGTGGTTGTCACAGTGTCTGTGCGACAGGGTCTTTATGAATTAATGTGTTTGACTCAGATGCTCAATCAGGTGTTGTATCTAGTGCGTAACCAACTGTCACTGGATATTAATGAGGATGATTCAATTAGGAATTAAGCACTGCCTTCCAGATATTATGTGAGAATATTTGTCAGTGCAGTCAGTAACAGTTCCCTCCCTGCTTTGGGTTTACAAAACAGCAGAATATAAGGCTTTATTGTGCAGGACAAGATAGGTTTGAATCAAGACGGTTTGTTCAAGGGTGGGTGGACACTATTGAGCTGTTAAATGTATTGGAAGCCAGATCTCGTCATGAAACACTACACCAACTCTGACTTTTGCAATCCCAAGGAGTAAACATTTCCCTCAGTGACACAGCTTGCTAGATTTTTTTGCAAACATATGAAGCAAAGGCAGGAGGTCTTATCTTGGATGTCTTCTCCTATTAATGCAAAAACATGGATCTTTAAGAATAGTGATAGATCGATCGATAGGCCAATTAATCAGGCTGATAGTCCATCTGATATCTGGCATTTTGAGATGATCGGTTTATAGTTGGCCAATGAACAAAAAATGTCTGCGGATACATCTGAACAAAATATTGCGGCGTAATCCCGCAATTGTGTGTGCTTTTGTTTGTGTGTGTGTGTGAGCTTTCTGGGTTACCTCCTACGCTGCGGCTGCCTGAGCTCGGTCAAAAAATAAAATGCCCTGTGCAGATTCCCGATCGCAAAACAACAATAAACACTGTTAAATGGTTTCTTTTTTGCCTGTTTTAACTGCGTAGTCTACTTAATCATTGTTAGAAGCACAAAAGCAAGCACTGATTACCAAATCAATGAAATCTAAACATGTCAGCAAAATCCGGCAGGCAAAATGCTGTGATTCTGAAATGCACCCTCAATGCTGAGGCACTTCCAGTGGATGTTGATGCCGGGCTGGAACCTAACAAAACTGGAGCAGCTGGAGTCGGTGGACTTTCAGAGTAAGACTGTTGAAAAAAGACAGACTTGTAACACAACAGCTTAAAATGTCCCTCCTGTTCCAGCATGCCGGCTGTGGCTTTTCACACAGACATTGTTCTGCCTCTGTTACTGCCAACATTCCCGGCTCAGAGGTGAATCAAATCGGACCCTCTTTCCGGCTCGGTACCTTTCACACAGCGCAGTGAGCCGGCATATTGGTGTAATAATCCTGGAAAATTGGGCAGTGTGAAAGCGTCTAATAAGGCATGGTGAGAAATTAAAGAGCCGTGTTTTAGTAGACTTTTTTTTCACAACCCTATATCATCTATACCTTATCAGTCTTTAAGGGAGAGATTTGAAAAACAATTGTAACTAAATCAACAGATGTAAATACAGTATCAAGTTGTTTTTTTAGCATTTGTGAGCTACTAATGTAACTTCATTCTCTTTAATTTGAGGAACCAGTCACTAGCTGGAGCAATAGTGCAATCAAAGGTTGATCTGTAGTGCACAAAACTTGATGTGAGGCAGGAGCTGGTTGTACTCCACCACAAAATGTTAAGTTGTAATATGGGGAAAAAAATTATTAGTTATTTCATATCCCAATAACTATATATATCCAGATATAGATTTTTATTTTTTGAAAATTCAATGAAATATGGCATTTCCAACTGTAACTCGGGATATTTCTCTGCATTATAAAGGTGGGGTATGCCATATACCATGACAAATACCACAATAGAATGAACTGCAACACAGCAAGTAATGTAACTAATGTTAGCTAGGTTGTGGGCTAGCAAACTGACGCTTCTTGCTGCTGCAACGCTAACATGAGAGGACGCGACTGTCCCAGAGCAGCACAGCAGCTCCAGACAGTGACAACTAACTTCACAACAGCAGCATGTCTGGGGAACTATAAAGTAAGCTGTATGTTCGTGGGCAAGTCATTTAACATTACCTGACTGACACACACATCACAGCTGCCACTGCTGGATAGTGTTGTGTGGCTTGTCCATTATTTTTAATGCCAATTTCTTCCCTGCAACACAGGCTAGTGTGGAAGAATTTACCGCAGTGAAATTAGTCTCAAGTTGGATATTAGTTTTACGTTGGACATTCGATACATGCGGAATTCCAACGTAAAACTAACTTCACCGCGCTACAAAGCGCCTTTTCCTTACCAAAATATTGCGGTAAAGTGTGGAATTTGCGACAAAACAGAGTATAATTGTAAACGATAGAAAAACGCCTATCGTCAAACTGCACAGCCCTATGTATAGCAACTGCAAAACCAACACCAGTAGCCTGTCTCTTCTTATTCCACGTCTTCACTTCCATCCCACAAATTTTGCGGTAAAATACACCTGTCATAAATTTACAATGTGAAAATCCATCTGTTCACCTATCTCTAAACTGCTTATCCTGTTGAGGAGGGTTGGCGCATATCAGTGGGCGAATGGTGGTGTACACCTTGGACAAGTGACTGGTCTATCACAGGGCAGACACATACGTGTGTGTGTGTGTGTGTGTATATGTGCATATATAAAGAAAAACACATTCACACCTACAGTCAATTCAGAGTCACGAATTCACTTAACCGGCATTTCTTTCGACTGTGGGAGGTATCCCACACAGGCAAGAGGAGCACATGCAAACTCCACACAAAAAGACACCACACAGTAATACTGACGTAACTTCTGTGATAGACAGCTTCCATTATATAAAAAACACACCACATGTTGCCAACATGCATGAAGAAAGAAGTTTATTTTTTTTTATTATTTTTTTTTTGTAACATTAAATGGTAACTTTTATCTGCCCTGTCAAAGTACATCCCCTAATGCTTGTTTTTGCCACTAACAGACTGTAACAGATTGTTAATACAAGTGTCTGACAACATTATGGAAGGGCTCCCTACAGAGAGATACTGGGTATTTTTTGTTTGTTTTTTTTAAAGGATACGATCTTTTTGTTTGACCAGACAGTCACTTGGCTGTCGAAAAAAGCATTTTTATTCATCTGGAACTAAGCATGTTATAATACACAGTTACAACATAAAACAGGTGTGCAAAATATTGGTACAACTAGGGTTGGGCGATTGTCTCTCTTTTAATATCGTCTGATCATGGATACTTGAGATCACCGATTGGTGATCTGATCGCCGGGGGGGGGCGGTGTTACGTTGCAGCAAGTCAGTGAAATGCCAGCATGGAAGAAACAGGCTTATTAGCTTTAAGAGAAACCACCAGAAACATTTGTAAATACACAATAGTGTTTCCCACAGAACTACCTCGAAACTGTGGTGCAGCGCGTGCGCACGGCAGGGAGAGGGAGGGTGCAATCGATAGCAGCTATGTACAGCGTGTCAACCTCGACAACCCAGCTTTATTCTAACGTTAACACATCCACAATTTTTTATGATTTTACTCATATTAAATAGTATTTAGTATGTGGCGGTCAGCGTTGATATTGTGGCATGTCGTGTCGCAACAAATAAATCAATGAAGGGAAACACTGCAGTGTGGTGCAGATTCTAGAGACTGTTTTTATGTCATCTTAGTTCTGATAGTGAGTTAGTTAAAATTGCCTTTAATATCGGTGCATGATAAACCAATCGCTCATTATCCCTTCAATCGTCAATAAGCGATCCAATCGGAACAACCCCTAGGTACAACAGAAACCAAGTAATGCGCACCTTTCTACAACCCCGTTTGTCACAGTAATAGATGGATTATTAACGGTCAGACTACTACCAGATCCCAACTCTGGATTGGTCTCTGGACAGAGTTCACAGAAAGATCTGATCTGGTCTCTGAAAGCAGGTTGAAAAATTGCACGCATAGCAAGTCATATGCAGGGAAATTTGGGGCGATTGCCTTTCAGTCGGGCTTAAAACCAGTCATATTCATTCATCATACATTTATATTGTTCCCCTTTTGTTGTAAAGGACTGCAGCCAGCACCTCCCTATTAGATTACAGCAAAGCAAAGGAAAATTTGCTCTTATCTTTTTACACAGGACGGTCTGTGATATTCAAAGGCTGACAGAACTGATACATTTGTCACCGTCTACATGAAATTTTTTGTAGTTTTTTTTTTTTTTTTTTCTCTTATCACAGACCTGCTGCTATGAGTAATGATATAAGTATATATGAGATATCTTGATCCAGCATTTGTGATTTGCTATATAATACAACTGCGTAGTGTATATACTTGGCATAAAATTTGTAAAGCTAACTCTGCACTGAAACATGTTATGTCTGTGGGAAATGGAGTGTCCGTCTGTAAGGTTTGAACAGGCATGGACTTAATACTGAATTTAAAGAGCTCACTGACGCATACTGTCAATGGGCTATTTTGTTGAAACTGTTTGTCTATGCCACATGCAGTTCACTTGCTTGCGACATTGTAGAAATGTCTTCAAGACCAAGTCAGGACAGCACCCAGACGTTCAGGGGTTTTTTGTTCTTTTTTGAAAATTAGACAAAAGAAGTCAAAAGTGGTACCTGCAAAATTGGTAGCTTCCATCAAAGTGAGTCTTCCTGTACAATTAGAGAATACTTTACAGTACAGCACACACAGATTCAATCTCTTATGAAGACTGTTTTGCAGTAGATAATGATGGTTCTGCGATCCCTGGCTTTCCTCTGCTAGTGAAAAGTTGGACCAACCTTGTTTTCAATTGAACAACCGTTTATCCACTTATTTACAGCACATCTTCAATCTGACACATTTTTAGGCCTCCCACAGGCACCCGGGGTTTCAAGGCACTCATTCCTATGGTACAATTAGCAACCCACAGAACTGCATAATGGTGTCCAGAAACACAGGATGGAGCACAGCATGACTCCTACATGCCCATATGCTAGCTGACAGCATTTACGCCACCTTTCATGCTGCAGTGTATTTCCCATTACCCAGCTGGCAAGTTAAATGTCTTCAGCAGCATATTCAATATGAATATGTTAACTCACCACATCAGGTTAATATTTAACTTTGTGATTATCAGTCTCTGCTTAAATTACTTGAGCAGAATAATACGTTTATGATGGAAATTTTAATCTCTTAACTAAACTTTATTGTGCCAACTCATTTCTTAGAACTGTCTTAGACCTGAATGAACTGAGCTCACAACCAGTATGTTGTGGGCTGACAGTGTGTGTGCAGAAGAAAATAAATCTTTCCGAGCTTCTACATGTGACGCAAGATATAGTAAACATGTTTAGGTCGGAGTTAAAATTTACCAAATCTAGTCTAGGGATGCTACGAGAAAGAATTACACATTTAGTCTTAAAGCTGCTCTGATCAAATGACTATATGTAATGTGAAAGGTTTTACTCGTAGTTACAAACCCACAGGATATTATTTCTCAAATCTGCACTTCTCCTCGGCTTTACGGAGCGTCTTAACCTCTTCAGCCTGAGCTCAGTGTTTTGCTTTTACGGTGGACATTATTTTGGTTCACTCTCACCACTTTCATCAGCTTAGTTTCCAGTGCATGTGGTAGCTGTTCTGAGTAAAAAAAGCTCTGATACATCCACTGTACACAGTACTAGCTCAGCATCAGATGACAGACATTGGACAGAGGTTAGCTACTAGCTAGTGAGTATGGAGCTAACTGCTTTCCTCAGGTGTTGGTGGAGACCCAAACAAAGCTAGAAAGAAAGTGAAGATTGGACTTGACACAACTTCAAATGCCTACTGTTGCTCTGTGTCCGCTGGATGTGCAAAGCAGTGTGTAAGCAGATGTATGCTAACACACATTCATCATGTCAACTTCGTACACTGATATTATGTCAGTGTTTTACATAATTGCAGATTTAACTATTAGATTTTCAATGAAATCATCCATTCAGAGGTGAGGAGCAATGGCAATATTTGTTCATATCTAAATATACATAAATAAACGTAACACTCATATTTGCATCTACATATACATATGTACTGTAGATTCAGTACTTTTCTCTAAGAGTTTTTAATGTCAGAATTGGACTTCCCTACTTTTTTCCCTACTTCTATGCAATTATAATATTTCTGAGGACTGAGCACAGATTAAGCAGTCTGATAAAGCAAGGTCTGTACGATTGAAGCGGCAGCATTTCTTTGAAGTTTCTTGAGGGGACATTTTTAATAGGACACTAACGGTAAGCAGGGGCAAACTTTGAATTATGCTCCCCTCAAGGCAATTAACAGTTTGACCTGATTTCCTGTTCTTTGAAACTGAAGTTCAGGATGTGGTCAGGAAAAGAATACAGATATCACCAATGACAAATAATTATAAATGAATGGGAGTCGTATGTATGTGCATAAAACTTGCAAAATATTTGAAATTTCATACTGTGCATGCATGATAGGTGATGCTTTTGTTATAAATAAGATATTCCTTTTGTGTGCTTTTTATATTATGTCATTAAAACCTACAGGAATGAAGGAAACATTCAAACAGTTCACACCCTGCCATCCCTTCTAAATTTAATAATTTTAAGCATGAAGCTCACACACTTCTCTTTAACAGTACAAGGAGGTGCCACATCACCAGCATTACAAACAACCCATGCCAAGGAGTACAAGGGTCGGGGCACCAGCCCTACCATTATTACTGTTGCATTAAGATTGACCACACAACACTAAACTGCACAGTAATAAGAAGTAAAATAAGAGCCAAGGTGGCAGATGGAAGGGATTTTAGCACTTGGAGAGAGTGGAGTAGAGAAAACATGATTCAGTTGGGACGATGTGATACGAGATAGTGAAAACATTATTTTCATTCTGCAGTAGAGGAGTGGCAGTTTATTTTCAGGCACTGTGTTGTATTTTACTTTGGGGTTAATGTTTACCTAGCAGTTTTCTCTGCTCTCTGTCATCAGTAACCTTGTGATGCCCTTCCTCCTATCTGTCTAGTGCGAGGCCTCTTATGGTTTTCCTAAAGCCAGTTTAGCCATTTTTTTTACAACTGAAAAACACTGAAGTTATTTTCTACTTTTTATTATCTACTTACTAGTATTTGCTTTTCCTCCAACAGTTTATTTACTACCTAAGCTATTAACAGTGATCTTATATTTGATGCACTTGCAAACACATAATTAAACAATAAGGGCTATGGGTTACTTGGACAAATGTGAGGATATGAACAGCTGTGTCCACTGGGCTAGTCTGATTTCTTTCTTTCTTGTGTTATAGCTGAAGGCGTCCCCCAGGTGTTTTACTTTGGGCCCTGTGGGAAATACAATGCCATGGTTCTGGAGCTGCTTGGCCCGAGTCTGGAGGACCTCTTTGACCTTTGTGACAGGACCTTTTCACTAAAGACTGTCTTAATGATAGCAATTCAGCTGGTGAGTTCAGAGCATTACATGACACATTAAATTGTTTGTTTTAAAATAGTGTCTACTCACTTATAATGATGATTATGATAATGATGATTCAAATTTGTATGGAGAAAACACCAAGCAGATTATTTAATATTAAATTTTGTGTGCGCTGTCTGCAGAACAAATAAAATCCACACAGCAACATGATGCAAAGGTGCCGTTAATGAAACTCAAAACTTCCTGCAGATGTTTCACAATAAAAACCTCACAGAGTTCTGAAATTATTCTGCCCCTTGAGTCACTGGAAGGGTTTTAATGGGAAACAAATGGAAGAACTTTTACAAAAAAAACATAACTGGAGCAGAGAGCTCCAGTTTTTTGTTGGAGCTTCCAACCACATCTCAGTCTTTCTCAGCACATGGAGTTTGCTCAGTTGACAACTCTACTTTACTCATCTGACAACTGAGCAAATTGTGAGATACAGGTGAAAGCTCTTTGAACCAAAAAAGGACATGTTGTATGGTCTTTAACAGCAAATAGCAGAAGCTGCAAATTAATGTGTAAAAGGAGAGCTATGAAAATATGATGAAATATAAAATGGGAAATTAGACATAAATGCCTGTCTCAAATAATAACCTGGTTCTGTCTTTCTTTGAGGTGATTCAAGGCACCAAACATTTTTGCAAGAGTTTTGCATGTGTCCCAGACGGTGTATGTATAATTTGAGCTGAATGCGTCCAAAGTCCTGCCTACAGACCATAGGCCCGTAGAACAGGCGGGAAGGCGGGGTATCAGTGCTGAGTCTCCTATTACCCAGTCTGCAAATTAGCAATCTGTCAGTATATGCGTACTCTTGGGCAGGGGCAGTTAGGCTGGAAACTGTCAAAGGGCAAAGCCATCACTGAATCTCATTAAGTTTGAGCAGCTTAGAGGGGGAGGTCTGACCTAGTCTTTTTGGCGCCACAGACATCTCAAATTTTCTAACATTTCATTTTGTCAGCACTAAACCTGCAGTGCTCTAGTAATGCAGATAGCCCCTGCAAATATGTAAGGAAACCTACAAAACAGCACAACATAGGTGTTGCAGAACAGAGAGCCTCTAAAGCCTGCATCTCAGCTAAACTCTCCTCTGTATTGAACACACAGGTCTCACTCTTTTATTCTTTGGCACAAATGAGTGATCCTTCAATAAGTGCTGTGAGCTTATACTCCTACTCAAGCTCCTTTTTTTTGGTCTGGTGAAAGAGTTTCAGGGTATCAGAATCCCTCAAGATAAAACCCAAGTAAAGGATGTTATTACTCCATTACTGCTATTCCCATTGCATTTGAGCCGGTCTTCTTGTCAAATACAAATCTCTTCCTGAGATGTAACCGCTATGAGCCCTTGGTTAAGGTTCCTTAACTATTAACAAATTGTCGTTCTGATCCTAATCACTGGTGCTGTCATAGTCCTAAATCTCAGCAGGGTGGTTTTGCATTTCAGTTAGTGGCTTGAAATTCTGGCTCAACACCAACAAAGGCTTTTGTTGTGTGATCGTAATAGGCCGCTGTGGAAGCTTAGCAGCAAAGTGCTGAAACGATTAGTAAATTAATCTTTTGTCATTCAGCTGTTAATGGAGTTTTATTATCAGGCAAAAGTACTAAATATGTTGATGTTGCAGCTAGTCCTAACGCTCAACCTTTGAGATATTTTACAGACTAAAAGTTTCACTGTGTAATTGTAAAATTAATCACATTGATTATATTAATCAATAATGAAAATAATTATTAGTGTATTGTAATGAAAGGGATTTTGTAGAAATAATTGGCTCTCTGGTTGTGTGTTTTTGGTTGTATACTTCATGTTTTTAAGCATGTCATCATGTCTTTAAAGGGATACTCCAGCATTTAAGTATTACACTCCCATAAAGTTTTGGGGAGACAGCTTAAAAAAAGAACGTTTGAAATTGATGACTAAGATATCCTGACTTCTAGTCCCCAGTATGAATAAAAACCTGGATCTTAAATTTCCCATAGTGCAACTCGATTACGTCTTTCATTAGACCTTCCCTGACGAGGATATGCCCACATCTTTGAAACATGACATCCCCAGTTTGCAATGCATTGCTTCTGTTATACATTTGTAGTCTCCAAGCTGATGAAAGTGACTCAGGTGATATCTCAGACTTGACAAAGCCTCCCCAGAGTCATAGAAGACACCATAAACCAGTTTTCACAGGCTGCATAGGGCTAATCATGACCAATAAACAGATCTTCATGTGTACATTTGATGGAGTGCCCTTTTTAATATGTACTAAT
The DNA here is from genome assembly GCF_021292245.1 of Micropterus dolomieu. Taxonomy (NCBI): domain Eukaryota; kingdom Metazoa; phylum Chordata; class Actinopteri; order Centrarchiformes; family Centrarchidae; genus Micropterus; species Micropterus dolomieu. Next base: position 8,241,095 of record NC_060169.1, on the reverse strand, counting down.
GATTAAATCACTTACCCAGGAAATACCGTATTACAATGTTTGTGAAAAGACCGACATTGCAGCTGTCTGCTTTCACTCAATGTCAGTTTTAAGTTTAGTAAGTCATCTTTGTTCCGATTTTGCTGACTTTGTGGCCTGGTTTGTGATTTATATCTGATTTTTGTTCATGTTTCTTTACGCTGACTCCGCTGTATTAATTTTTTCGCCAGATTTCTCGAATGGAGTATGTGCACTCTAAAAATCTCATCTATCGAGACGTAAAACCTGAAAACTTTCTCATTGGACGGCAAGGGAACAAAAAGGAACACATTATCCACATCATCGACTTTGGTCTGGCCAAAGAGTACATCGACCCCGAGACCAAAAAACACATTCCATACCGGGAGCATAAGAGCTTGACTGGCACTGCTCGATATATGTCCATCAACACACATTTAGGCAAAGGTAGGATTAATTTCAATGCTTTGTTTTTGATTTGGTTCTGTAATGTTCCTAAGTGTGTGTTATGCAATTTGGTTTTTGGCACTTTATTCTTTTCTCAGTGAAATGTTATCAAATCTATTGATCTAGAACAAAGTCGGCGAGATGACCTGGAGGCCTTGGGCCACATGTTTATGTATTTCCTTCGTGGGAGTCTACCTTGGCAAGGACTCAAGGTATTTCAAGTACATGGAATTGTTCCAAAATCGGTTTTATCCTATGTGGAAGAACATTCATCAATAAGAAAATAACACACCTGAGAGCTGACATCATGCTATGACAGTCAGCATCCATACCATAATCACATCAGTATCATTTATTTTTGCAGTTGTTTACAATCTCAGAATGTGTTGAAATTCAGTTTTGCATTGAAGTCCAAATTCTGTATTATTACAAATGAGAGAATTTAAATACGGACTCTTCAGTTATCAATGCTTTCTGTGATAAGCGATAGTATGAATTGGAAACGAATGACCCAGTAGACTGTACAGTCTTTAAACCCGTCTGTTTTAAGAAATAAGAACATATGAAGAATGTGTTTTCATGTTATTCTGAGAAATGATAATTAGACATCAGAATTGGGTCATATGTATTTCTGTTTTGATTCTCCTGCAGGCCGACACGTTGAAAGAGCGATACCAGAAGATTGGAGACACAAAACGAAACACTCCCATCGAGGTCCTCTGTGAGAACTTCCCAGGTACACTGATGATGGCTGTCATATACTAATAGTTCAGGCCGTAAACCTTGAAAAGGATTATACAGATATTGGCTGTGATTTGAGTTGTTTTTTTCCCCAAATAAAATGTTTTGAAATGTCATCCCACTACATAATTAAAATTATATAAACTACACTGAACAAAATTATAATACTATAATATAATACTTTTGTTTTTGCCCCCACTCATCATGATCTGAACTCAAAGAAGAAGACTTTCTCTATGTACACAAAAGGCAAAATACACAAAATTTGAGAGAAATAGCTCAAATATTGTTCACAAATCTGTCAAAATCTGTGTTAGTAAGCACTTCACAGGTGTGGCATATCAAGATGATGATCAGACAGTATCGGTATTGCACAGCTGTGCCTTAGGCTGTGCCACATTAAAAGGCCACTCGAAAATGTGCGGTATCTGGTGTGACTACGATTTGCCTCACGCAGTGCAACACATCTCCTTCGTATAGAGTTGATCAGGTTGTTGATTGTGGCCTGTGGAATGTTGGTCCACTCCTCTTCAATGGCTGTGCGAAGTTGCTGGATTTTTGCAGGAACTGGAACACGCTGTCGTATACTCTGATCCAGGGCATCCCAAACATGCTCAATGGGTGACATGTCCGGTGAGTATGCTGGCCATGCAAGAACTGCGATGTTTTCAGCTTCCAGGAATCGTTTACAGATCCTTGCAACACGGGATGATCATGCTGTAACATGAGGTGATGGTCAAAGGATGAATGGCAAAACAATGGGGCCTCATCACGGCATCTTCAAAATGCCATCAATAAAATGCACCTGTGTACAGTACAGTGAAAACCGGGATTCATCCGTGAAGAGAACATCTCTCCAAAGTGCCAGACGCCATCGAATGTGAGCATTTGCCCACTCGAGTCAGTTACGACGACGAACTGCAGTCAGGTCGAGGCCCCGATGAGGACGACGAGCATGCAGATGAGCTTCCCATGAGATGGCTCCTGACAGTTTGTGCAGAAATTCTTTGGTTAGGCAAACCGATTGTTGCAGCAGCTTTTTGGGTGGCTGGTGTCAGGCGATCTTGGATGTGAAGTTGCAGGATATGGAGGTCCTGGGCTGGTGTGGTTACACGTGGTCTGCGGTTGTGAGGCCGGTTGGATGTACTGCCAAATTCTCTGAAACGCCTTTAGAGAATTATGGCTTATGGTAGAGAAATGAACATTCAATTCACGGGCAACAGCTCTGGTGGACATTCCTGCAGTCAGCATGCCAATTGCATGCTCCCTCAAAACTTGCGACATCTGTGTGTTAAACTAAATATTTTTTTTGTTTGTTTGTTTAATTCAGAGGAGATGGCCACCTACCTGAGATATGTGAGACGGTTGGACTTCTTTGAAAAGCCCGACTATGAATATCTGAGGACTCTGTTCACTGAACTGTTTGAGCGAAAAGGATACACCTTTGACTACACATACGACTGGGTTGGCAGGCAGATAGTAAGTAACACACACAAAGTATTAACAGATCCGTTTTAAGTCACTGAGCATTTAACTGTTTCTTATTCCCCTCAGCCCACACCAGTGGGATCTGTCCATATAGACTCTGGAGCATCTGCTGTCACAAGAGAGAGTCATCCTCACAGAGACCGGCCCTCACAGCACCCACCAATTAGAAATCAGGTACACCAGGTTTTGTTTTAGTAGTGGGCAAGTGTGTGTGTTTTGTCAGGCATTTGTTCCTGTGTAAGCCAGAGAAATGTTACAACCTGAAATCTATGTATGAGGTACATGCACATAAAAGTCTCAGGGTGACCAATAACCTGACCTGCGAATGAGAGAAACTGTAAAACATCATCTTGAACATCTCTGTATTCTTCATTAATCAGGATCTCATCATTATTACCAAACAAAGTTGATGTGCACATATTTAAGACCAGAAATTGAAACAAATTCTGCTGATTGGCAACAGCCCACAAAGATGAAGATGAGGGAGATAATGCTTTATAATTGTTCACATACTTTACAATCACTTCATCTATCTCATCTGACTGTAGTAAAGGAGGAATAATTAGGTTTCTTTGTCAGACGGAACAGGTGAGGCCAATAGAAAATGTGCTCAAGTTGTCGGAGCAGGTGTGCTTCATTAATGGTATTTCTGGCCAGTATTTCAAAGGGACTGCAGTTCAACTTTGTACTTTTTTTTCCCCCCAGTGATTTGTGAAAACACTCCTTTGATTACTATTGTTAATTGCGTTTTGCAAAGACAACTCAACAAACAACTTGTTTCATTTAAAAAACTATTTTAAAAAGCTTAAAAACTTGTTCAGTAATTTAATTTGTGTAATGAGATTGAGACCAAAGTTTGAGATGTAAGAGGTTACCTCCATTTGGCTTCAGGCTCATTAGTTTCTTGTTCAGTTCTCTGGCCGATGCCTTGCTTTGATTTTGATTCACTTTTTTATTTTGTTACATTTTTTTTCTTCTCCATTTCTCATACTGCTTTGCATGGTACCTGCCACGCACACCCAATTACCCATCTTTCCTAACGCAATTATTCCATCACCCGCACCCCCTTCCCATCGCACCGCCAATCCCTCTTCCCCTTCCCATCACCGACGCCCCCGACTCCTGAGCAGACAGCAGTCTCAGATCGACGAGGAGCATGGGAGGTGCAGCCCACACGCCAAGCAAACTCCTCCTATCTGACCTCCCACCTGGCAGCGGACAGGCACGGGGGCTCAGTGCAGGTATACACCCCTCACCTGATCAACCAACAGCCCCCACCCAGTCTCTTTGGAGTCAGATCTGTCTCATAGGATTGAATCCAAAATAATCCATTTCAACATTTCAAGATAAATCCTAACAATACTCAGGTGCATCATACTCTGTAAAATACCTAACAATCAACTCAAAATATCTTAAAATATATATTAATATAAATTAATATAAATTTGCCATTTAAAAACAGTGATTACGCATTTCTGGATCAAATTTTGCTCACTTTTGGTTGCTGTTATTAATTTAGTATTACTATTTTTATACACTTTAATACGCAGATATACTTTCCAGTTCATACAGACGCAATAAAAATGCATTGTTGACCCTCTAAACATTTTCTTTTGTTATTCATCTCCAGAAAAATACCAAATACTAAATTACAGCTCATCATTGATCAGAAATTAATGGTATTTCCTGACTGTTACTTGTATTTCTAATTATTGTTATATGTCTGGTAAAAAACAAGCAAAAATTTAATTTTTATGTATTTTAGCCTTATGTGTGAGACAGATCTACACCCATATACCTCCCCCACCCCTTTACCCCTGGCTGGGAAATATTGTTTTTCTGCACCACCATATGCATGTCATCTGGTGCCGCCCACCCCAGATGGTGAAAATGTGATTTAGCTTTATAAACAGCAGCCCTAGATGTTGCATTTTGGTCCCAGGTCCCACAACTCTTCATGCCGCTTGGACATTACTTGCAAGACCAAGAAGGCTCTTGCATGGCAGGGTGACTTGGCTTAGCCAACTTAGTGCATGCTCTTAAGTTATAAAGGGTCATTATGCTTAAATAACATCCTGGTGTACGTTTGACTACTCTCTATTACCCAAGATTGTCCCTGTCTGCTGTGTTTGCGTAGGTATGTGCAGTGTAGGCTTTAGTACATCTCTGGCTATTTTACTAAATGCCATTCATGCAGAAACAGTGTGGAGGATTGAAAGTTGCCAGGCATACAGTAGATATGTTTACTTTGTGTGTGGACTGTGTCTGAATTAACCCAGATGGGGTTGTTGCTATAATGTGAATGAACATGAACAAGTTATTTCAACAATAGTGCATTTCCTCTGTCCTGCAACTTCCTCTCCCGGAGATTTTTCTACAATTCTTCAACATGAATGGAAGTCAGTCGTGTTAGGTTGGCTGAGATTTACAAAGTATCTACACAAAACACACATTTTTACTTTACATTATAATGCATTTATTTCTACAGGTTAATGGGACAAACATCAATAGCTTTTCTTTACCTATTGTAATTTTATATTTGTCGGCAGGCCATTTGTTTGGTTTCTGATTGTTCATCTATGTCTTTCGAAATTGAGAATGTTCAATACTGGCCTAAGGGTGGAAAGAGACAAGGTTTTAAACATATTGTAAATAAAAACTTCACTTATTACAACTTAAAACAGAAATGAGCTTAAACTTTGTGCTATTTGATTTAGGCTGACAGAAGTGGAGCTGCGGCAAACCTACACCAAACTGAAACATCCCAGTTGCCATATTTGCTGAAATTGTTATTGTCTGCTATGGTCACTGACAAGAAATGTTCTCTGCACATGAGAAGCAAAATTTAAGACAAAACTAACTCCCCTCTAGCCAGGTTATCTGCGAAAGAGAAGAAATGAAGATAGGGTTTTTGCAGTTTACCGAATTTTAAGGGTCCTTTAACTTCACCCATATCTTGTTGCATTTTGTCAAATTGGCTTTGAGCAACTGTGCATATCAATGAGAAACCCAGACATACATCAGTACATACTGATAACAGAGTGACTATGGACACAAAATGCAAGCAAGAAAAAGCATCAGTGTGGTATTTATAATATAAGTTAGTACAACACATTTATGTTGCTTTTTGTGTTATTGATGTCTCCACAGAGGAGACAGTACAAGTTAAGTGAATTGTTAAAGTAATATTTAACATTAGTTTTTAACCAGAGAAGCTCTCCATAACAGCAGGACCTGTCTTTCACATTAATTCTGGCCAAAGTCTTAGCTGTTTCTAAGTAATGCATCATCTGTACTGTAGGTGGTCAGCTCGACCAATGGGGAGCTGAATGCAGACGATCCACTGGCAGCTCATTCCAATGCTCCGATCACAGCTCAAGCAGAGGTGGAAGTGGTCGACGAGGCTAAGTATGTGTCACACACCCGCCACACCACTCCTCCATGTCCATCTGTCGCTTTCCCTCTTTCCTGGTCTTCCTCTCTCTGTCTCTCTCTCTCTCTCTCACTTTTTGCTATGCTGTGGAATTGTGACAGCCTCTACCCGTAGCTGTCATCCTGCTCCTGCCCCTCTTATCTTTTGTCTGACTGTGTGGGCTTTTTTGATCTCTACTGCTGCTTGTCTCTATGCTGTTCTCTCAATTACATCCTACTACAGCCACTTATACCTGTAGCCTGAATAGTCAGCCTCTGACTGCATAGGCTACACTTGCAGCCACTTAGGATGTCACTTCACTTTCTAGCAGCCTGACCATCCTAAACAAATACTCCTATATTGATAAACCTGTTCACCATGTCTTTAACAGTACCAGTAATGATCAGTGCAAGTACAGATTCTGTCAGTGCATTGTGGCAGCAGCCAATTGAGATCACACCAGGTTGTCCATGTCGGAACTTAGTCTCACATATAAGATTAAGATTATGCAGATGATGACATCAAATGCGACAGTCAGTTGAGAGGAAAACATGGGAAGGGGGAGTTTCGTTCAGTTTATCTGAAACTGCTATTGGTGCTGGTCTTCAGCACCAGTAGCTGGAATGATGCCATGCTGCATGGCTTGACCACCCACTGTGCAAAAACTGCACTGTTGGCTGAATGTCACGTGGTTCAGCTGACTTGAGAAAAACTGAGTGGAGCTCTTCTGAGACTTGGAGACAAAAAATATATAAATAATGATAAAAGTGCGAACAGAATCGTGGGAGTGAAACTTGACTCCAAAATATAGACTTTTTGTCACAAAGGGCAGAAGTAGTGAGAGCTACACATGCAAAGACATTTAAAAATGCCGCTTGGACTCTAGTCAGCAGCATAACCACACTTGTGTTGAGCCACCGCTTTTATTCCAAGACTAAGCTTTGATTGAGGGACGAGACTGCCCTGATTTGGCCCCAGTCAGCATTGTTACAGAGAAGAGCTGCAACGATTAATTGATTAGTTGTCAACTATTAAATCGCTCAGCAACTGTTTTGATAATAATAAAATAATCATTTGAGTAAATTCTCTGATTCTAGCTTCTTAAAAGTGATTTTATTTTTCCTGTTTTCTTTCCTTTATGACTGAATATCTTTGGATTGTGGTCAAACCAAGACATTTGAGGACATTATCTTGGACTTAGAAAATAGTGGAAAATATTGATCAGCGTTTCCCAATATTTTGTAGACCAAACAGCTAATCTGTAATGAAAATCATTAGTTGCTACCCTATTACAGAGCAGGACTGAGTGCAGGTCAGCCCAGTTATTCCCTGCTGTGAGACTGTGGTGGAAACATTTATGATTGTGGTGCAGCTAAGATTGGATTTACCAGACCTGTCGAAAAACACTGTTTGATGAAAATGTTAGTAACATATTAGTTAAGTGGACTTAGTTGGGGTTGTGGGGGTTTAGTTGGTGGCCATCACTGGTGGTGGCGTTACATCTGAATGAATTTTGGAACTTAAAGGTATAATGAGTAGGGGTAAAAAAAAGGACAGGTGTAGACTCATCCAAAAATAATACCTCTCAATCATCACTTATGACCCACCAGAGGTACAGTAGGTGTATTTATATCTGCAGAGACCCTGCCCTCTGCCTGTATTTTATTTTCTTATTATTTTGCTGATGGCACAGGAGTGAAATTCCACTCCTGTGCCAACCTCTAGCATCAACCTGTTGGCAGCGCGACTGTAAAAGCAAGATACGCAAGACTATGGATGTATAAAGAGCTGCAGGTCTGTGTGTCTCTTTGACCAAGGGCTGGGCTGAGCCACACACACACAGAGCAGAGACAGATTTTTTTGCGCTTTAGAACATAACCTCCATGGAACAACTGGAAAATACGTTGTATCTCTTATTCTCTAAATTGTTCTCGCCAACACGTCTCCCTCTCTTAATTCACTCTCTAACTCACTCTACCACCGCTGCTCTCTCTTGCTCGACGAGGCGTGGCCATCTCCACACATATTGTGTATTTACAAACAGCAACCAACAAATCCTCCTCATTATGCCCACAACTAGAAAACCACCCAAATTGGTACATTCAGTCATCGTCGCACCAGCGGACCTTTTTAAAATGAGGGGAAATTATTCCAAAGCAAAACATCAGTAATGAAGTAAATTAACTCCATTTTCATTTTAGATTTCATTCTGTAACTTTGTGATACTTAGTTGGGTTTATTACACTATACATCCCAATAGGTCTTGTATATCTGACTTGAAATATATATCAATGTTTTTAGCTTCAGTTCAGCTTTGTTAGAGTTGTTGTTCATGATGAGACTAGTCTGCTAGGCTCATCATGAATCTCCCAGAAGTTCATTCACTTTAATCTCCCCTCATTTCTGCCCAGATGACAGGCCGTCCTCCTGTTGTTTTCATTCAGACAATTAAATTGATATGATGGTGGGTGAGTTTGCTGTCAGTCTCTTTGATATTACGTCAAACAAGTTAATGTTTGATGTTTGTTTGATATAAGAAGTAATGAATGCAACTCATACCCATCATCATTAATGTTTTGCCTTTTGAGGGAAATATCAGATTTCCATGTTGAATTAGTATCACATGTATATTTGGCTTTATTATCTTTTTTTAATTTACATTCCTGGGCTGGTAGTTATTTGATTAAAGAGGTAGTTATGTAGAACATTTCTGACCCGATACTTAGGAAACAGGGAGAATTTTAAATTACATTTCACAAAAACAATGCAATATACCATCCATCCGTCAGTCTTCAACCTTCTTATCCGGGGTCGGATCACTGGGGCAGCAGATCCTGCAGGGGTCACATTAACCAGCTCTGACTAGGAAATCCCAAGGCGTTCCCAGGACAGTGTGGAGATGAAATCTCTCCACCTAGTCTTGGGATTTCCTCAAGGCCTCCTCCCAGCTGGACTTGCCTGGCACACTTCCCTGCATCCTTAGCATATGCCCAAACCACCTCAGCTGGCTTCTTTGGACACAAAGGTGCAGCGGCTTTACTCAGAGTTCCTCACGGATGACTTAGCTTCTAATCCTATCTCTAAAGGAGAAGCCAGCCACCTTCCTGAGAAAACCCATTTTGGCCGCATGTACACGCAATCTAGTTCTTTCGGTCATGAAGAAGGATTTAACACATAAAACTAGTGATGGGCTTATTGTGAATAGTTGGGTCAACCCAGTCTTGCACTTCTTTCAGTTGTTGTCCACCGACCTTTATCAAGATATAAACAGGCATTCACTGTCTGGCATTAGGAAATATTAGAAAAAGGACAAGTGAATCATATGAGTTTTTGTTAGGAAGCAGACAAGGTCATTTTTAAAATGACATTCTTGTAGTATATATTATATAACACATTTTGATACCGTAAGATCCTCATAGCCAGGTATTCTGGGAGACATCATTAAATCAAGAGTCCAACTTCCAGCTTAAATGTGCTCCCGAACTCTGCTAAAGCAGGAGGAAATAGCTGCAGATTAGATGTTCTGTTACCTTTTGTTTCGTAATCGTTTCTCCTTAAACCTCTCAAATGTTCCCTCTCTGTGTCCACTTGTGTCCTGTTGTTGTGTTTGTGTGCATGTTTGTGTGGCATGTGCCCAGTCCCCTCATCTTGGTCTTGCTGTATTAATCTATCTTACTTTTCTCTTTACACTCTTTCCTCTCTCTTCTTCTGTAGCTGCGTGAAAATGCTCAACCTGTGGTGAGTCCCTCTCTGCCAGTCCACATCAGACTCATGGAACAGGGAGTGGACCAGCCTAGGCTGGGCCCAGTGGAGTTCCAATTTACAAATTTAAACTAGACTCTCACTGGTACTATAGTGCCATATTCCCCTGAGAACACTGTCTACTATGTCTACTATCAAGTCTATGGCCGTTTCTGCCTTTTTTTCCCCCCCCACTGCTGCCCGATGTTAAGTGACAGATAAGTTTGTTTGTTTTTTAAATACAGTAAACTGTGCTGCCGTGTGAGCAGGCATACTGACTTTAAACTTGAGCAGATGTCACGATAGAGCAGAAAGAATATATGCTAATTAAATCATCTTTTTTGTAATCAATGAGCTATCACTCTTTTTCAGCAGCATTTGGCTTTAGATTAAAGGTCTTTAAACTCTTGTTGCATGGTGCACCATTATTCCTTTTTAATGAATTAGGAGTACCCAGTCACTGTCCTATGTCTTGATCCACTGCTTTTTTCTTGTCTTTTGTATGTTTTTAATCAACCATTCAGGCTCACCATGTCTTGTGCTCTTTGTGTGCACTGCTCCATTTTTTTTGCACAGGAGACATATTGCCTTCAGAGTCACTGCAGCAGTTTATAGTTCAGGCCCCTTCTGCCAAGTTTCTGGTGGTGGGAGGTGAATAAGCATCCAAACACTTGGTGGATGGCAGTGCATCCATCTTGTCCTTGATGCTGATGTTTTACTAATCTGCTGCAGTTCTCAGTATTATGATCCCCCCAAAAAACATGTATCTGTCCAGATTTGGAAAACTCAAAGTAAGCCCTTGTGATATTTAACACACTAATTTAAGCAGTCTGCTTGTTGTTCTTTCTTTTGCTTCATCTGAAGCCTCTCTCATCTATATATCAGTTTAATGTCTGTCTCTGTCCGCAGGTGCTGCTGTTTCTTCAAGCGAAAACGGAAGAAGAACACACCGAGGCACAAATGATCATCCACCACCGGCCTGAAACATTACAAGTGTCCGGCTCAGTTGATTGTGATTTCAGAAATCAATATGGTCCCATTCAGAATAACAGAGGGAGACAACTGAAAGATCTTGATTGAACTGTTCTCTGGAGGGACCAGTTAGAAATGGTTTGTTGAGATGTACAAGATGCTTGTGTCTTTTGATGGGAGTCCTTTTCAGTTTTTTCTCTTTTTCTTTTCTTTTCCTCCTCCAAGATGTGTGGGAATGTTTTGCAGGCCAGTCGTCCAAGCGGGGAACCTTTTTGTTGGAATTTTGCAGAGGTTTTTTGTTGTGTTTTTGTTTTTTTTCCTCCCCAAGACACCCAGCATTTATGTTTTTCTCTTCTGTTTTTTTTATCCTGTTTCTCTTCTGTGGTATTGCAAAGGAAGAGACTGATCTTCCTGTCCAATCTTGCCACCTTCTTAGTTTGACTCACAAAATCATATTTTCATTTCCCCCTCTGTCAAGTCCCAGTTCAAAGTGGTTTGCCCCTCGTTAGTTTTTGAGCTCATTTTGACACAAAGCCTTTTTGGTCTTTCCTGACGTGGGACTGAATGTAAACCTGAACACACGAGGAACCAGGAGTGTAACTGCCTATCTTCATGTACAGGCACAAAGAGCATCAGTCTGCCATTTGGCCCCTGCACTTTTTCCTCCAAAGAGGTCAACCCTGGCACTGGGACCCAGGCCTGAGAGAACAGAAGACCAGAGTCGCCTCCTGCACTGTGTTCTCTGGGGATGATTTCTGCTCACGCTGCTTGGTTAAAGCACTCTCCTTAACCACTCTGCTGTCAAAACACACTACAGTCTCTTTTGACTCTCATGCAGTTTTGCTCCTCTTGGCTTTGTGATGATGAGCAGCAACCTGACACTTATAGATGGGACTGGGGGAAAGAAAATGCTATTTATGCTATTTATCTTTTGGTTGCCACCAGTTTTCTTACTTATTCTAAAACATACACACTGAATGTATGGACAGGAAAGTAAATGACTTTGAAGCATTTATATAATCTGTCATGTGCATGGGAAGGAAATTGCATTTAAGGAGTTAAGACCAATGCTCAACAAAGGAAAAAAGTGAGACCAAAACTAAGTGGATTAGCTGGTGGAAGGGTCTTAAATGTTGTTGATCTTAATAATGTGATGGTTAATAATGGACTCTACACCAGAAGACACTGGGGGATGTTGCTTTGGAGCGACAAGAGAAACTGGCGTGATGTGCTTTGGAGATTGAATCACAGCCTCTCGACGCTACTGTCCAATGCCTTAACCCCAACCGACCGACCAGTCGACCATCACATCACCAGTTGGACAAACAAGTTGGCAGCATTATGGTTGAAAGATTTGCAATTTTTGGGGGTCACCCGGACAATAAAGCCCAAAGTTGCGAAAGTTGAGTGTTCCCAGTATCAGAGCAGTTCATGACTTCCCTTGTAACACTGAAAATGTATTCCCGAGATAGCAATGCCAAATGGAAGGTTTGGTGTAATTATCTGAAACGGTGTTGAGATGTCATTGCCCTCGTGTGTCCAGTCTGAAGATCCCTCTGCTGCAAAGCGATGTTTCATGTTTGGATGACTCTGCTGAACCCCCCGGTCCCTCTCGATGAGAGAAAACGTCAGCGTGAGTGAGGGCGGATAAGTGAGCATGTCCATACCATTTTTAATTTTATTTAGTGTCATGGAGGACTGCCTTGAAACAATATCCTCGATATGTCACCTTGCCTATCCTCCTAACAGAGTGAATTGCCGTACATAGGTGTTTTATTTTTTTATTTTATATCTTGCTAATGTGAATTTTTTTTTTAATGCAATTTTTTGTTTTTCCATTCCAAATAGCCATGGTTTTACAGGGAAAGAGAGGGTAACAAAAGAAGCTTGAGACCATGACTGCACTACATTTGTTGACCCCAGCTTTCCCTGACAAGACCCTGCCTTCTTTATACTGTACTTTAAATGTGCTTATTACTTTAATTGTAGCTGCCTCATGTGCTAGGCCTTCCCTATAGGGTGCAGGGAATACACTTTAAATTGATTTTTATCCCCAACCACTCCTTTTTTCTTTTTTTTTTTGTGCCATGACACCCCCCTTCTCTGTGTGTGCGGGCGCGTGCGTGCACACACACACACAAACACACACACACACACACGCACGCGCAAGAGTGATTCAACTCCCAGTGGAGCGTTAGATTTGGCGTTTTGTGGACCTGCTCCATCATCCATAGAAAAACAATGTTGTAGATGTTGCAAACTATCAATGAATCAGTATGTAAATCTGCTTGTTGCGTGTATTAACACTGTATAGCTTTCAGTTTATTCTTACCCCTGACATGTCTGTTACTCTGGGGTCTAAGTTATTGTGTTATTGAAAGTACTTGAATATGAAAATCTACGGGACCTTTTCTGTTTGTTCTTATTTTCTTGGTCATTATCATATTAATTCCATACATAGGATTTGAGGGGAATGGTGGGAAAACAGGCTATTTGAATGACAGGTATTCATGTTTTTGAGATGTCTTAGTGCCTCTTGAGTGTGTTGGACAGGTGACGTTTGTCAGTCTTACCTGTGGAGTCTTGTGCTAGCTGGTGTAAATGACCGGGTGAGGGTTAGGTCATTGTTTTTGCCCTGAACAAGTGCAGTTAGCTGTTGGTTTGGAGGTTAAAATCGCCTTTTTTTTTGTCTCTGAAAGATTTACCATAATGTATTTTGATTTGGTGTCACCAAACCTGTGATTCTCCCCACAAAGCATCAGCGGCACCCGGGCTGTTTTATTCCAGCTACTTGAGAAAAGTTGAAAGTATTTCTGTTTAGTGAGATGAATATCCAGACTATATAGCCTTCAATGTTCTCCCCTTTATTCTCCGAGTGCCATTCCTGAGACTACTGCTAGCCCATGCCTTTTACCTGTGCCAGGAAAATATGAAGTTGAATGTTTTTTGACCATCGCATTCCACCGTGTGTCCTTGACGTGTCCACTGTCATATTGAGAAATCGCAGCGCAACACGGCTCAATTCAGTGCTAGGAAGTGTTGTCGGAGTTAAAGAGCGTGGGATAGAAAGTGTTGTGTGAGTCCTTTCTGTTGGTTTCTTTCTTTCACGTTGTAACTCAAAAGAAACCAACACCATTTTTATCAACCAAGTTTATTATTTCAGAGTTGAATTTATGACTGGTCATCTTTGCAACATCTGCTTCTTCCTTAAACTGTGGGTCGCCTAGCTATTTAGCTCACAGCTGAAATGGTAGATATAGATATATTACTCTGATGTATTTACTTTTTATTCTCTGGGCCTCATGCAGAGCGATATAGGAGTACTCTGTATGGATTGTATCTGCATGGCTTATCTGGAGAAGATGGCGAGCGGCCTCTCTCTCTCTCTCTCTCTCTCTCTCTCCCCAGTGAATTTCCTCACCTGTAGGGCTCGTATACTGTTGGGTCAGTGAGACGTTATGGCTTCCAGTCCTCATGTAAAATAAGTAACTTTTTCATGTCTTCTCACAGCACATTCCATTTCCCATTATTTCTGATATACTTCACTTCAGTCAGATGTGCGTTTATGGCTTTGGTTGTGTGTAACTCTCATTCCTGTGTGTCAAAGCTGTGTAAATCAAAGCAAAGGACAGTTAAAGTGTGAGTGAATGGCTTATGTCTTTTTTGGGTTCTCTGGCACTTTTTCCTTGTTGCTGTACTGTAGAATTGTCTTGGATTTACTGTATATTTTTCTTTGAGGGAGAGGTTTAGGGTGACATTTACTGCAATATTGTGATGATTATTTGTAAATTGTACAGAGTTCACAATTATACCCTTTGTTTTTTCTGTTGGGATCCATCTAAAATAAGTATTCTTTGATTTTGTTTGTTTTTTTCCCCCCTCTGACTGTGGAAAATCAAATTGTACAGCTCCAAGAGTTTATCCTCCTCTCAGCATTTTTTTGTTTTTGCAGAGCTATGATTAAGAGAAATCTTAACTGTAAATAAATATTATTGTGTTGAAATATGAATGTCACTTAAAATGTATTTGAATGAGTTAGTCAAGGGCTTCAAGAATGAAGGACCCACATTTCTCTTTATGGTTTCGTATTTTTAATTTACAGAAAGGTGAAGGTCCTTTTTATCGGAGATGCTTGTTTTATTTTCTTCCTTGGATTCATATAATACAATGTTTCACACATGAACCTTATAAAATCACTTTTTATTCCCTCCACACCTAAAGGGAAACTCCAGTTTGCACCCTTTTTTATGTCAAATAAAAGATCTCTCCACCTTGTGGGAATGTCTTCTGTGAGATGATTTTGTACTAATCGCTTCAGATTCTGTATTCCAACTGTAATGAAATGGCAAATATATACAGGTGCTGTATCCAGCTAGTTTACGTTAATGTCGGAGTGGATTTATACCTTCAGTTTCAGAATTCTTTGGAGTGGGTTTTAGAGGACTAAAGAGGTAAACTAAAATTCTTTCACAGTTAAAAAGAAAAAAATTAGACAAACATTTTTGTTAGCAAGTACACATTTAACAGACTTGGTAAGTAAAACTAAATCAAAATTAATGAGCTAGAAATCACTGGACCCGGTTTCCCATTATCTGAGTTGAGTGAAATGCCATTTCATACAAGTTTTTAAAATCGATGGGATTATTATATTTAACATTAGTAGCAAAACGGGGGGCGGTCTGGAGATGCTTACACACCGGAGTGTGATCAAAATTCTCACACAAAAGTAGTTCTTGAACTTCTGTTCATGTTGCTGCTAGACTTTCTGTTACATGTCAGTGGAAATATTGTACATTTCTTACAACACTTCCACTATTTAACAGCTGTACTTAATAGTTTCTTTGCCGATTAAGACTTAAATTCAATATTATTCTCCTAAAATATTGCCCTCTTAAAAAAACAAAAAAACAATTAATACACTATCATAAATTTTTATTTAATTTGTTTTTTATACTTATACATATACCTTTTACACATCATACAGCCATGAAGAAATCTTTTTTTAATTGAAAAAAACATAATGAAGTAAACAATATTATACAATTTATTCACAATGAATTTGATGCTTTTAGTGCAACTTGTTTACGTTTACTAAAGTAATGATACGGTTTTTGCTTGGAAGGGTTTATTTTATTTTTCCCTTCTGGTATTACTTTATCCACCACTGCAATGTGTACCATAAAACTTAAGTGAAGAGATTGGACTGGATTGCATTTGTCTCTCAATTTGTATATGAGTAATATTCACACTGGTTTTAAAGGGGGTTAATAAACAATTTTATGGCAGCCTATTTCCCATCTTTGCTGAGCAAGAGTTATGTGGGAAAGGAATTAAAGTCCTGTCCCATATATTATCAGGATGAGTACAGTGATTGAAGCAAATGAAAGCGTGAGCTATTAATTGAACTACTCACCCAATTCCCCAAACTTCCTATTTTCAGGTCAAAATGAAGTTCTCCGCTTAAAAACACTCAATCTTGCTGAATAACCAAACTTTGCCCTTAGACATGACAGACAAGCCCTCAAAAACACACACACTACAACGCAGTCGTACACACTGGTGAACAATACTACAAAAACCGGCTATAAGTAACGTTACTTGTGGCTTTTCCCCCTCAAAAACCCTTTCACATGATGAACACAACAAATGTAAACATTTGCATGTTTTCTATTCCTTAATGTACCACACAGTACAACATACCAAACAACAAAAAATCATTCTGTCCTGTCTTTGGTCTAGGACAGGCCGGAGAATCTCATCCTCCACCTCCTCCTCTCCCTACTGTTCTTCCTCCTCCTCATCTCTGGTGTCCTGGACATTTTCTTACACATCTCTCTGGATCCCTTGTTCCAAAACTGAATGAACTGACTCCGGCCCTTTTATCTGTCTATTGAAGATTCTGTGTTTTATCAATTATGACTCTTTGTGTTTCCACCTGGGTAGCTAATTGAACTCAAGCATTGCTGACTTGAGTGAACAATATTGAATGTTAGAGCTTTCTAAATGATCACATGGTGTGGGCAATGAGAAATTAGGGGATTTGTTTGTAGAGTTTTGCAGTGACAGTTCAACAAATCTGAATTATGTGTCAAAACAGGGGGAATAGTGTTTATAGTTTAGGGAAATGGGTGTGGTTTTTTGATAAATGGCATTATGGTTTTGAAATTTTAGTTTAAGAGCCTGTTTATTAGTGTTAAAGCAATCGAGAAAAACTGCGCAAGTTATGTTTATTTGTGGCCTTTCTTCGCTGCACTTGTCCCCTCCCGCCGCTAGTGGTCAGTGTTGGCCGCGGGGGGTGCGTGGCAGCGGCGGTTGTGAACTATAAACTTCCTGTATGAACATCCGGTGCTTCTCTTCCACCGGTCCGAGTCAACATGGTGGGTACACGGAGAACACTTCGCTTCACCAGCCCACTTAATCCATTTCAATCCTCATTGTGTGTCTGCCCACCAAGCGGCTACAAGCAGCACTTTGCACACAATCGGCACAAAGATTTGTAAACAATGGGTTTCGATGCTCTTCAGTCTAACGTTAGATGTTGCAGTGTCACTTTCTAACTGGCCGCCAAACTGTTTTAAAACCGTCGTTAGAGGACCAATGTTTTGTATGATAACCTGTCTAATGTTACAAGTCCAGAACAGATATTTCAGGATCTTATAACCGGTATTACCCTGACAAACAAAATTTTAATTTTTTAATTTTAATTACACTAATTTAAATTTTTTGGTGCCACGATTTTCTGGTCAGAAAGCAGTCATGCAGACTTCTTTGTAATAAGTCACGGTCCAGTAAGCCTGCTTTAATCATCTAAAATTCAGTGATTAAATTCATTTTAATTAGCATTCTAGTTTAACCTTCAGAAGGGATTTAAACTTGCATGTGAGTTGAGAGGAAACGTGCAGACACCTTGATTATCAAGCCTAATGTTAACAGCCCTCTGCAAGTGAAGTCATGTTTTCACAAGGTTGTGAGGAAATGCATTATTTACTGTAGCTATAGTGGCAATTTCCACTCTTTATGTATGTCTGCCTAAAGGTGGTTTGACACAAAAAAAACCCAATTAATTGGAAGGAGGCATCTCTGATCCCACTATCCCATCTTTGACCACTAACATGCCCTCTAGACAAGTTCATACGCAATTTTCCTCCATTCTGTTATGTCCTCCAGGTTATCAGTGGTGTGTTTTATTACTGTTTTTGTCATTTGTATGGAAACTGACAGTGACTCTGTTTGGTTTCTCCTCAGGGGCGAGTCAGGACCAAGACAGTCAAGAAGGCCGCCAGGGTCATCATTGAGAAATACTACACCCGCCTGGGCAGTGACTTCCACACCAACAAGAGGGTGTGCGAGGAGATCGCCATCATCCCCAGCAAGCCTCTGCGCAACAAAATTGCTGGGTAATAATTGGGTGGAATTTGCTGCCTTTTCCAGTGTGTGTACTGCAGAAATATGCGCTGCTGCTTGCAGTTTTATCAGGTGTTTATGATTTGACTGACCTCTTAAGTTCACCTCAAATTTGATGGTGGCATGAAAGTGTTCTTCAGCAGCTGCAGGAAAGTGCAGCAGCAGCTTGAAACAGGCTGTCTGGGGTCAACAGAGGAGTCGGTATTGCATGAAGGAATATCTGACAAACACTTTGGAGTACCTGTAGCAAGAGGATGCATGGCAATGAACATGGTGTGCACTGAGGGGTTTATATGGATCCTAGTTAGATGATCACAGTAAGTAATCGCCTGAAGGCATGTTTTAGATGAAGTTTATGTTGATACGCTCATAAACTGGTAGAATTTGTACGATTGTCACAGTAGTAGAGATGCTCTTAATTATCCTGCAAGATAAATATTTTTTTACATTTGCAGTTGAATTATCTCGTAACAAAATGGCTTTGTAGAAATCACGACTAAGCATGTTGCTGGTTTGGGTTGTATTTGTTGCACATGTAGTATATATTGTTTATGGACTTCTGACATGTTAATTACACTCGTCAATACTCTCAGTAAAGGACCCCATTCATCCTCCCTCACAGTGGTGAGAAATTATTTTCTGTTTTAGACGGTAAAGACATAAATAGTCTATTCTGGTTCTGTTTGACCCGGTTTTATGTGGACTTTGGGAGATGACTAGAATGTGTAATGGTTGATCCAGAGATGTCATGCATGCTTTGCTTTTTTGTTGGCATCTGTGCTGCACCATGTAGTTTGAGTTCTATATACAACATCCTAGTTACTGATGCTCGTGCTTATTATTTAGAAGCTGCAAGATGTTTGGTGTTGGTGTTAATATTACAGTGTGTTATTGGTGTTTTGCTCGTTCTGGTAATGACCAGTATGTGATCGTGAACTGGAAACAGTGATTGATTGATAGATAAATTGAGCACATTTTCCAGACATTCATACTTGTATTTCAGCTTTCAGAATTAGATGACGTTCTCTCTCTGGTGTAGCCTCCAAATGAAGACTCCAAAACAACTCTTAATATGTTTGTAGTCAAGAGAAGTCAGCATAGTCCCTCAGAGATACGACTGCTGTAGTTTCCCTGCAGCTGTTTATCTAAATAAAAAGTTTCACTCCACTTTAATGGCGGAATGGAGGCTCTTTGTTGAGAAACTACATTTAATTTGTGCTTTTGGTGTTGTACTGCAGTTATTTGTGTTTTATTAGTGTTCTTATAGTGCCCACCACTGTATCATTTTCTAGACAGCCGGAGGTCAGTCGTGTGCACACTCGGTTGAATCAAGCTGTTTTGTGTGTACATGCAGACTGTGGTACACCACAAAGTGATTGTTGATGCCAAGTTGATTTATTTTCCTATGATTCATATTGATGTTGCAATGGAATGTCTGTTTTTGATTCTCTCAATTGCCATGAATCACAACATATATACATCTTTTGTTATGAACTTCAGAGCAGTTGTATAACCACTCACAATTAGTTTTAGTAACATTACTGTAAATTCCAGCTGCAACTCAATGTTAAAATTGCAATTATGCATTTTATCAATTAATATTTTTATGGAAAGGAGAAAAATGTGTTTCTCAATAGGTAATCTGTAACCAGCTCATTTTGATATTTTTCACTTGATAATGTAAATGGCAGTCATCAACATTGTAATACATTGTGTCTTTAAATTATCAGTCACCTAATAATTTATACAGGGACTATAGACTTTTAATGTCGTTTGTTGTCCACTTCCTTATACTGGTGGTAACCGTGTGTTCCCGTCTCAGGTATGTGACACACCTGATGAAACGTATCCAGCGAGGTCCAGTCAGAGGAATCTCCATCAAGCTGCAGGAGGAGGAGAGAGAGAGGAGGGACAACTACGTCCCAGAGGTCTGTTCATACAGCAAATTTATTGCGTGGGTTGATGATGAATTATTCTAAGGATGCTCTCAGCAGCTGCTGCATTAAGGTTGAACATGGTAGAAAAGAGATCGTTCAGACAGCTAGTTTTTATTTCCTCATTTTCCAGATTTCTGCTCTGGACCAGGAGCTCATCGAGGTGGATCCAGACACAAAGGAAATGCTCAAGATGCTGGTGAGTGTAAGACAGGTTCTGCTGCTTTTTAGTAACAGATAATGAGCTTAGTTCTTGACCTGGGGAGATTATACCCAAGGAATTAAAATTCCTTGGGTATAATCTGTGTAGACATTTCTCATGGGCAGATATTCTGACTTGTCAAGCAGATTCATTTACTGAACATATTAACAGACTAATGTCGACCAAAGTGCTTTACAGAGTGACATTCAGATAAAAATGTTTTTATCTGAAATTATTACGTAACTGGCATATTGCAACAAATGACACGAAAGCATATCAGATGACTGCACTTAAACCTCAGAATATTTCTTTCCCTATAATTTTTAGACAGGACGGCATGCATGTCTACAATCTGGCCATGCAGGCAGCATGTAGTTGAACTGTGTCACAAGCCTTTCTTCTAAATTACCATGTGATGATGATTCAGGTTTAGTTACCCAAGTCATGAATTCTTTTTCTTCCAGGATTTCAGTGGCCTTTCCAACCTTCAAGTCACTCAGCCAACTATTGGAATGAACTTCAAAACACCACGCGGACTGTAGAATCATGTGTAACAGTCTTAATAAAGAGGCATAATTAAGAATGGTCCTGATGAATCATTTCTACAATTATACACACAACACACAGCAGTGTCAAACTGATGTACGCTAGACCAACACAGGGAAATTCTTTCACGGTCTTGCTGGAATAACTTCAGGAAATCCAAACCATGTTTTTAGAACTACAGTTGCACTTACAGTATGTGGCAACTTAGTATGGCTATGAAAAGCTGGAAAAGCTTTTACTAACATGCTGACTTAGCATTAGAAAGGACAGGTTGATCAATTTAAGTGAAAAGCTTTGATAAAGCAATTAAGTGCATTTAATCATGCACTACTTAGAATTGACCATTAATTTCCTTTTGTCTTTACTTTCTGTAAGCTCTACCTGATGCTGCTCTGTAGGTCAGACTTCATTTAAGTTTTACTCGGCACATCTTTTAAGGTGAACAAAAAATAGGAATGGCAGATGTTACATAGATTAGTAAATGGATTTGCAAGCACAAAATTTTAAGCCATTTCACATTTCATTCCATCTTAAATTTCAATTATATTAAACATAAGAAAATAGTCAACTGGCTAATTTTCATTTGCTTTGTTAAATTACACAAGTTAAATGCATAATTTAATGTAATCAATTTAAATGATTGGAGTGTGCCGCTGTAAAAATTTCTGCTTCAGACAAGACCTGAAGAAATAAAGTACTACAGTTTTAAATTTGCCTTTAGAAGTTGCGTTTTTAAACTTACCCTTCAAAAATTAAATTTTCACTCACCTGCTAGTTTCCTTGTTGGCTGTGTACCCTGGCTTTAACCCACTATTTTTAGTTTGAATTAGAAATACTGGTACCATGGTCAACTGCCATGGACCCTGCAGAGTTTAGGTCCTTTTGGGTCACAATGCACAAAGTATCTATTAAAGCAGAATGGGGTTGTAGCTGCACAACCCTGTACAGTGTTGATTGAATACTGGCTCCATCGCCTCACATTCTGACAAAACACAAGCTCGGTCAGGCACCAGTGATGCAAGTTGGAGGTTGAGTGTGTTTCGGTAATCTGGCCGCTATGACAGCAAAGGTCATTTTGAAATTTAGCGAGTATTACAGGACCTCATTTACACAAGTTGAGGTATTGTGATGTGGGCTAACAGCATTAAAGAGGCAGATCCCCCCAGTCAGTTTACTAATCATTGGACTGTATAAAAAAAGTTAATGAGTAACAGCACTTGTGTAATGGCAGAATATAGTCAAGCCTAGTTTGAAAGATCTGTATTTATCCTACAGGGAACATCTACCACAGATCTAAAGAACTACAGAGCTGCATAAAGAGAAGTGTAGGCTTCAGTGTTTCAACTCCTGAGTAAACCGAGTTTGGGATTCTACATATCTTTCAGTGTTTCGATTTGATAACACTCAAAATAAAAAATTGACAACTTGTAGTCAACCCAATGACTCAAATAGACAGACATGTAAAAATAAGCAGAGCTAGCAGATGGCTAAAGGTTTACAGTCCACCATCTGTCAGACCAGCACAGGGTTGCAGGCTTCTAAATTCCAGTCAATTCCTCAACATAATGATGCCTTGATTACCTGTGGCTGTTATAGACCAGGAAACTAAGCAAATAGTCCTATTAAGAGTCCAGACATTGCCATTAATGCTTAAACACCTTTATTGTGCCCAATCTGAACATACTCCACAAGTGTAAGTAGCAGCAAACTTGGCAGACCACAATGAGGTAGACTTTCAAAACTCTAAAAAGCAGCTGGGCTAAGGGACAACAAGCTCAGCATGACAAACCTAATGGATAAAGAAAAGACACTTTGTCTTTGGCACACAGCTTATGCATTGATGTCCAACTGGAACGGGAAGAAAATGGGATAAGAAAGCGTGTAGTCATTTACTGGGGTCTACTCAAGCTCTGGATAGATTCAATTTATCATCAGCTAAGTGGAAGTTCTTACATTCAACAGGAAACAAGCAGCTGTTCTAATCATAGGCATGTCCCCCTGCTGATGTACAAAAAGTGATTAAAAACCACTGCCACCTCTCCAAACGTGCAAATTAAAAAGTGCAAAAAACCAAACTATGTACGATCAAATGTTCATTCACTCTACTCAACAGGGTCCATCAGTTGCTTGAGAAATGATAGATCGCCAGTTGAAGCATATCCAGTATTACTGTTACATACATTTAATATAACTGGACAAACAAAGCAAGTTAGTAGTATTTCCAACATTTCGTGCCCATTCAGTTGAAATTTGGGAGGGCAAATTAAAAAGAAAAAAGCCACAGAAAACATGTATGAGAAAAAAAATAAAAGGGGGTTCTCCCATAAACAGCCGCCTGGTAGAATTCGGTTCAAAATTTTCATGTTATGACTTAAAACCGTTTGTGTAGAAATTAGTAAAAAACTGCGTAAAAATGTCTGAAATGCGACTGGTTAAATGAAGCCCAACATTCAACTCCCAAAAGTAAGAAACACCAGTTGGCTTGCACAGGAAAAACTGATGCCAACTGGGGGTAGGGGAGGGAGGGGGGAAAAAATAAAAATTTAAAGGCACTGTATGGCATTTGCCAATGAACGGCAATGAGACTTGCGTGATTGCTCTTCACTATGCAACACATGTAAACAAAAAAGAAAAAAAAAAGAAATGGCATTTTCGTCCACTTCTTAACTTTAGGCTGACTCCCATCTCTCTGTCTGGCCACAAGTCTGGGAAAATGCATAAGTGTGAAGGGCCCCTTGTCTCTCCCAACAAGGTCACTGTGCATAGTGCCACTGTGAACAGCAAAAATGTAGCAAGTGCAAAAGTGAACATTTTCTACAGTGATATCCCTGTGCCTGGTGGAGTGCCATGGTGCCCTCGTACTGAGGGAGGTCTGGCACACGTGCTCTCCTTGGCGGGCAGCCTCACCCCGTAGAGAGGGGCTCTTCCTCTGGCCCTTCAGAGTGTTTGGATCCATCCGCTCTAGCTGGAGTCCCTGTTCTTCTGGTTGCGCATGAGGGGCCGGTGGTTGCTCAGGATGTCCATGGAGTGCTGCCAGTGCCAGCAAGAGCGGCAGTAGTACTTGAAGCAGGCCTGTGTGACAGACAAGTGATTGAGTGCACTGTAGGCTACCTTAACTAATGATGCTGGTAAAATACTTTCAGATGATCCATTTTAAACTCAATTCATGTAAAAATTATTCAAATTAGTTTCAAGGATAATTCTGGTTTATTACAATGTAGGTCATTTTGTAGCATTGGCCAATGTTTCTATCAGTTGCAACATTGTACTTACCAAGTTTATTGCTAAAATATGGAAAACATAGTGATGTCACTACACTGAAGTCCAACAGAGTCTTCAGGGTCAATCGATCAGGTTGTAAACCATACTAAACAAGATCTGCTACTTGCTGAAACTGTGCATGCAGAAGATAATTTTGCTGTTCATTTTTGGTTACAAGTTCTTTTGCCAGACTGGATATTTGTCTAACTGCATGTGTTTCTTGCAGTGACTTTTAGCCATGTTGTGTTCCCAGAACAACATTTAATAGTAAGTACAACATTATGATAAACCAGAACTGTATTTTAACCACAATGTTAGTCATTTAAAAACCATTAGGTTTGATGCAACAAGATGTAAAGTGTACTAAACCATAACTTGTTTTATTTCACTTGACTGTACTTACATTTTTATTTAACCCTTTTCTGGATTCTATGCCTTAGGCAAAGCAATTTA
This sequence comes from Micropterus dolomieu, assembly GCF_021292245.1. NCBI lineage: Eukaryota > Metazoa > Chordata > Actinopteri > Centrarchiformes > Centrarchidae > Micropterus > Micropterus dolomieu. The sequence goes on along the minus strand of NC_060169.1, from coordinate 8,216,497 downwards.
TATTAATGGTGTTTTGAAAGGAGCAATACAAATCATTTTGCCTAGACCAGACCTCTCGCTCTCTTCAAGATGTTAGCCTGGAGAATAGGCAATTTTGGTTTGCAGAGATTCTTCCTTGTGCTGCAACACCAGTTTCCACTAACCTGGTCTCTGCAGAAGAAAGGCCCAGGTTGGCGAAGGCAAACTTGACACATGGAGTCTTCCAGGTAGGGGTCAATCTGGACCTGAGTGAAAAGGTAAAACCATGCTACTCAGTTCACAGCTGTCAGAAAGTGAGGTGCAGAAACAATTTAAAGCCTGCAGATTAAGCACCGGGGGGTGATCAGGGTTTAAAAGAATACTTTCATTTACATATTGATTCAAATTATTTGTATACAAGATT
>NC_060169.1:8210720-8216015 GCF_021292245.1 Micropterus dolomieu | reverse complement strand
CAGAACAACATTTAATAGTAAGTACAACATTATGATAAACCAGAACTGTATTTTAACCACAATGTTAGTCATTTAAAAACCATTAGGTTTGATGCAACAAGATGTAAAGTGTACTAAACCATAACTTGTTTTATTTCACTTGACTGTACTTACATTTTTATTTAACCCTTTTCTGGATTCTATGCCTTAGGCAAAGCAATTTATATTAATGGTGTTTTGAAAGGAGCAATACAAATCATTTTGCCTAGACCAGACCTCTCGCTCTCTTCAAGATGTTAGCCTGGAGAATAGGCAATTTTGGTTTGCAGAGATTCTTCCTTGTGCTGCAACACCAGTTTCCACTAACCTGGTCTCTGCAGAAGAAAGGCCCAGGTTGGCGAAGGCAAACTTGACACATGGAGTCTTCCAGGTAGGGGTCAATCTGGACCTGAGTGAAAAGGTAAAACCATGCTACTCAGTTCACAGCTGTCAGAAAGTGAGGTGCAGAAACAATTTAAAGCCTGCAGATTAAGCACCGGGGGGTGATCAGGGTTTAAAAGAATACTTTCATTTACATATTGATTCAAATTATTTGTATACAAGATTAATTTTTATCCATATGACTATATACACAGCATGTTGCACAGATTATTATTGTTGCACAACACTGATCAGAGGAGGTTCAGAGCATCTTTGGTGTGATTTCAGAGCAGATTACAAAGAGGAAGACTGAGAAAACAGTGAGGGGCACAGAAGAGACAGGCCAGAGAAAGTGTCCACAAGAACTCTGTATAGTAAATTTCTGGTTTGTGCCACTGGGCGAACAAAGCTACCACCCCTCTCCATCACAACCCTGGATGGAGTCTATCTAGTCTGTTGACAGTTACAGATATCTGGGAATCTGGTTGGACAAAAACCTAAATTTTAACCACATGTTGATTATCTTACAAAGAAATTAAAATTCACATTGGGTTTTCTGTACAGGCTAAAGTCCTGCTTCTCCATGGCTTCACAAAAACACACAATCTGCGACAGAAAGGCCTGCAACTAGGGGGATACTGTCCATACTCAGCTCTCAGATAAGTCACCAACTCTAGTTTTAGGACACATTGTATACTGTACAGATTGGTAGGATGGTCATCTCTTCACTTGCTTGAACATTTGTATATTTTAATTTATATGATAATTTTAGGTCAACTTCCAAATTATTTAAACAGGTCATTTTTAACTTTTCAAAGCGGTAATAATCTCAGTTTTCCAGCCTGTGCTCTGATAGCAGGCACTTTGAACTGTAGCCCGTTATGTGACCTAAGACTGTTCCATTATGGCCCCTGGTCTTGAATGATGTGCAGACCAAGCTCAAACTTCAATCTCTCATCTCTCTAAATTATTTTAGACATAGAATGAAGGAGATGGTCATTGCTAACTGCAGCTGCTTTGCAAATTCTATTACCACTTAACTCCTTATTTAATCTATGATCTAATGCCGTTTGTGAACAGTCCTATGTAGGGTATTATGTAATACCTAAGTTTGTGCTGTGCCTAGTTAGCTAGGTTTAGTTCAAGAAAATGAAATGCTGCAGTTAATTTGTTAAAGCCTGAACTTCATCCATGTCATTTATCATGATAGTCAAAATTCCTGTCCTCTTGTTTTGCGCACAGTCCATCCAGAACAGCAGCAGAGACACCAGATGACCGTACAAACACTCATTACAGAGCATCTTACCTTCTTTGTAAACTTGGGGGTTTTGATCTCCACAAAAGCTGCACACACAGCCTTCAGGTAACTGCGCTGATTGTTAAAAGTGACACGTCCAGAGCCTGAAAAACAAGAAACTCAGTTTCACAGTATATGCATAGGAAACAGTCTTCGATGAAGTTTTTGCCAAATGCAGATATCTGACGCTTCCTCCATTTTGGACTGTAAATACATTTCATTTATAAAAGTTAGAGCAAGAGGACAAATGTTGAAAGACAAAGCCTGAAATCACCACCTATTGGGTACTTGTGCTTGTCCGTGTCAATGCCAGCGTACATGACTCCTCCAAACAGATCGTTCATGATGCTGGCCAGTGCCTCAGCATTCAGCATTCCATGCAGTGCACCAACAAACACAGTCTTACTGGGGTCCAGACGCTGGGCAGGACAGCGCACATAGTTACTGTCTGAGATTACCCAGGGGATCACCTGCACCTGTACCAGGAAAGAGTCACAGGAGTCACTTGGCATGTTACGTCACCATTTCATTTTCCTGAGGAACTGAATTAAGAACTAGACTGGAGTGTAGGATATTGTGCAATACCAGTTAGGGTTGGGAAATTTCTACAACGCAACATTGGGATTGACGACGTCATCGGGTGCATGGGCATGCACATGTGTTCTTGCACAGACTTCACTCGATAAAAAAAATAAAAAAGGACTATTAACTTACGTTACAAGTCGTGGTGGCTATTTTACACAGACCAGGTAAAGCGGTGAACACAGGGTGTAAATGTTAATTTCAGTTTGATAGTCTGTCATTAACAAGCCGACTTGCGGGTCACCTGCTGCTGTGATAATGGATCGCTGGTGGAAATATACGGAAAAAAGACGAGTTCTCAGTCTTAAGCGACTTTATAACACACACAGCTCATGGAGTAAATGAAGCAGACGGGGGAGTGAGAGAGGCAGGGCAAGCCGGGGTGTTTACCCGAGGTGTAGGTGTGCGAGTGTGTCGGAGTGTGCGGAGAAGAGAATTCCAAGGCAGGTGCAAAGCATACTTAGACAATAATGCTTTCAAAGGGTAGTGGTGATTTTTTGCTGGGGGGGCGGGGGTTTTACAATCATGATGCCAGCTCAACGTCGTGATGTCTATCAGCCCAACCCTAATACCAGTATTATGATTAAGGAGTACAGACACCAACTTGCAGAGAGCACACCCCACAATAGACTTCTAGTGTCAGGACAAACTGCTGCCTGATGTTTTCTAGACTGATCTTTCTAATAAGCACTATCGGAGTTCAGCAAAGCCATGCACCAACCTCACTGTCAGAACTCTGTTCTGTCCAGCCTGGCCTGCTGGTGTCATAGCACTGACCGTAAAAGAAAAGATCAGCAAGATGATTTATTTAAGCAGATACTGATCCATCATCATTAATTAGTTATTATCATCCACCTACATTTTATTTGTGGGCGCCTTTAATAGCACTCAAGACACCTTAGAGTAAGACTGTTTTCATTACATTTCAAGGAGGCAATACAATAAAAGTTAGTCAAAACATGACAATTCTATTAAAATGACCAGATACCATCCTAATGATTGGCTTGGAACAACTCCACTTTGTGTTTGATAAACTACTACAATTATCAAAACTGTTGCTGGTTAATTTTCTGTCGAATATTTGAATGTTTCAGCTCTAATGTAATCTCAGTCTAAATCTCAGCTTTCAGTCCAGGTCAGATTTCTATAAATTTTACACCCAGTTGCCAGTTTTTTTGCACCCATCTACAGTAATGGAAGCCAATACAGCAGCCCTGCAATAAAATCATAGTGAAGTAAATTTTCTAACCTTTGATGAAACCAATGCATGCCAGTTTGAATTTGTAGTTTACAACAGTATGACATTACACTGCATTATACTGATTGGTATTTGTAATATTTTGGCGTGGGGTGAAGTATTAATTGCAAGTCCACGCTTCGGATTGCAGTTCGTAATTGTTTAGTTTTTACTCACATCCTTGCATCGCATTCTGCGGCTGGACATCTTGAAGTAGTACTCTCGGTTGTCCTCGGGGTGAAATGGGTCCTGGGAGCAGGCATGGAGCAATGCCCTCACAGACTTTTCATTCTCAAACACCAGGTAAACATAGCCTAAAAACATAGAATATTTTAAAATACAGACAACTGGAGACACTTTGCCTTGATTGTTTAATCAAGGCAAAGTGTCTCCAATAAATTATGAATATAATTTGTTGCAGTCCTAGACAGATCTCTGCCTGAATGGTCCAGTCGTAAAATTGTGTGCATGTCAAACAAAAGTCTCAAACTACAGAGATTTGCCGTGAAACCTGCTTTAAGATGAACAGGTCACTTGACAGAGTTTGCTCAGTTAAATAAACCCAAACATAAGCTTTCACATATGTCTAATGTATTTGATTTTGTCTTCTACCGGCATCTTCCACCATGCCCCAGTATCACCATTAAAAGCAGCTTGAGAGACAGCTAAACTCACCAGCATACCATGTGCTCACCACAGTGCCACCCTAAAACCATGAAGAAAAATAGCCTACCAGCTTGTTGTTACCTTTGGCCACATTACCTTTGGGAGGACAGCGGGGATGCTTTCCATCCTTACCCGGCCACTCCACAGTCAGAGGGCCGTAGCCACTGAAGGTGTTGATCAGCCCAGCTGAAATTAAAAAAAAAAATAAAGGATGTGATAATGTTTAGTAGAGGTTTAGTAAAATACAATTTCAGTGAGTCTTGCTTCCATAAAAGTGTCAAATTTCTAGCTTTAAGGGCAAGAACTGGATGTGAACATTGAGACAGATTACAAATAGTAATTAAACAAGTATTTGAGCATAATTATTTTAAGGGTGCAAAAATGCATGTTCATATCATGCTGCCATTAGTATCAATCACCATTTTGATAGGAACTAGACATTTGCTGATTCCAGAGTTTCCCATTAATTACAGAGACTGTCTAGTTTCAAAATGAACCAAATATTTACGCTTTTCACAACATTAACAAAAACGGACAACATTGTGTTTTGCGGTGCTGCTACCCACTGCTGTAAGATCGCATACTCACACTTTGGCATCTGACGCAACACAACATTGTTTGAGGTGTATGTAACATTAACTAAATTGTTTGAGAGCACAGCAATTTTTTGCTCCAAGTGCACCAGTTTAATGCATTTAACCAGCTTTAAAATGTCTTTAAACTTTTCTGGGGGAGGTTCAGCCATCTTAGTCTCACAAAATCCAGTGGGGAAACACAGCTGAATCGATCAACATATTGGTTAATAAGAATCAGCTTTGTTGCCTGAGGATGTGTACAAACAAGGAATAGGAAGAGGGCTAAAAATAAAATGTGATCAGGTGTATAATAATTTTAAAATATGTATATAGACAAGTCAATTGTAGTGTAGACTAATACAAATGTACACAAGAACATTGAATGGGTCAAGTACTGATTCTCACACACTGTAGGTAGTTTTGTACATTTATGATAAAGCACTGCATTTTAAAATACATAATTTAAGTCACACACAATATAGGAGGTTTACTTTGCTTATTTTTTATATTTAATACACTAAAATTCTTTGTTTTATATC
>NC_060169.1:8202847-8210620 GCF_021292245.1 Micropterus dolomieu | reverse complement strand
GCATGTCAAACAAAAGTCTCAAACTACAGAGATTTGCCGTGAAACCTGCTTTAAGATGAACAGGTCACTTGACAGAGTTTGCTCAGTTAAATAAACCCAAACATAAGCTTTCACATATGTCTAATGTATTTGATTTTGTCTTCTACCGGCATCTTCCACCATGCCCCAGTATCACCATTAAAAGCAGCTTGAGAGACAGCTAAACTCACCAGCATACCATGTGCTCACCACAGTGCCACCCTAAAACCATGAAGAAAAATAGCCTACCAGCTTGTTGTTACCTTTGGCCACATTACCTTTGGGAGGACAGCGGGGATGCTTTCCATCCTTACCCGGCCACTCCACAGTCAGAGGGCCGTAGCCACTGAAGGTGTTGATCAGCCCAGCTGAAATTAAAAAAAAAAATAAAGGATGTGATAATGTTTAGTAGAGGTTTAGTAAAATACAATTTCAGTGAGTCTTGCTTCCATAAAAGTGTCAAATTTCTAGCTTTAAGGGCAAGAACTGGATGTGAACATTGAGACAGATTACAAATAGTAATTAAACAAGTATTTGAGCATAATTATTTTAAGGGTGCAAAAATGCATGTTCATATCATGCTGCCATTAGTATCAATCACCATTTTGATAGGAACTAGACATTTGCTGATTCCAGAGTTTCCCATTAATTACAGAGACTGTCTAGTTTCAAAATGAACCAAATATTTACGCTTTTCACAACATTAACAAAAACGGACAACATTGTGTTTTGCGGTGCTGCTACCCACTGCTGTAAGATCGCATACTCACACTTTGGCATCTGACGCAACACAACATTGTTTGAGGTGTATGTAACATTAACTAAATTGTTTGAGAGCACAGCAATTTTTTGCTCCAAGTGCACCAGTTTAATGCATTTAACCAGCTTTAAAATGTCTTTAAACTTTTCTGGGGGAGGTTCAGCCATCTTAGTCTCACAAAATCCAGTGGGGAAACACAGCTGAATCGATCAACATATTGGTTAATAAGAATCAGCTTTGTTGCCTGAGGATGTGTACAAACAAGGAATAGGAAGAGGGCTAAAAATAAAATGTGATCAGGTGTATAATAATTTTAAAATATGTATATAGACAAGTCAATTGTAGTGTAGACTAATACAAATGTACACAAGAACATTGAATGGGTCAAGTACTGATTCTCACACACTGTAGGTAGTTTTGTACATTTATGATAAAGCACTGCATTTTAAAATACATAATTTAAGTCACACACAATATAGGAGGTTTACTTTGCTTATTTTTTATATTTAATACACTAAAATTCTTTGTTTTATATCGCCATTAAGAAATTACATTAGTTCTGCTTCCTGTAGTTGGAGTGGACAATGATTGTCATTAATAAAACTGAAACTTAAAATTGACAAAGGACAAAACTAGAAACTGGTAGATTAAGTGGCTCCTAATTTTAGAAACCCTGAGCAATTCATTTGTTTCATTTGAATTGTAGATAACATGTCATTGCCTGTCGAGTTTGTTCTGAAGCAGGGAGGCACCATGGTTTGAGATTGGGCTACACAATTATCAAATATTGATTGCGATTTCTCTTCAGGGTACCCCCCCATGATTCTCAGTTAAATTTAGGACTTTAAGACCACCTAGGATGGAATTTAATACCAACTTCACTGCCTTATAATGGAAAATCTGTATGAATTTTAAGCCTGAGAACTTGCAAAGTTATGTGAATATATTATAATACATTCATATTTAACACTATAGCTTTTTGGGGTGTGTTTGTACTTTGATAAGAAAATGAATCAAGGACATCACTGTGTTGAAAAGTGGTGGGGACATAAGGGTTCAGATTAGGGGTGTTAACACTATTTGATGAAATATTCAATGCTGAAATATAAAAATGGGGGTCCCCTAAAAAATTTTTACGATTAACACACATAATTTCCTGCATTCTGGAGACATTTTCTGCACCAATTTATGGTAGAATTGTCTTTTATAAAGTGATTCATGTGACAATTCAAACATAAAATAAAACTCCGCTTGTTTTTTTAGCTTAAGAAACTTTTGGGACAAAGCACATTTGTTTCTTATCTCTTTAAATTGCATGTTTTCTTATTGTGCAAATAAGTCTCAAAGTATTGTCATTTAACATTTCTTGTTGCAAACCATTTTAAGAACGTATTTAACAAGTATCCAGTGTAAATGACAACTATGAAATGAACACAATATTTGTGCTCCAAGAACTCTTAAGGTGTGAAATCAAAAACAGTGTGGCATGAGTTTTTGCCATTAGTTGCACCTTGGCTAGATAAGGTAATTTTATGCAATATGCCAATGCTTCAGTGATAAATTTTATATTTGCATGTAAAGGCTGCTTGAAATACAGTATTATGTAGTATTGGCTTGAAGGCAGCGGGCATAAGAAGTTGGGCTCCGGTTTGGGTGATGCAAGTTTGACGTTTCCATTCACATAACTTTACAGTGGCGTAATGCCAACACACAGACCCCGTTCTTGTCTTATACACACAGCTCAGTTGCTGTTGTAACATTCACTGACCAGTAACCTGCAGCGCGTCTCCCAGCTCCGCTGTTCCATTAGCGCTCGCCACAGTGCTGGCTCACAAGCCAATCCGCTTGTTGCGCCAACCTCAGCAGCACTGCCCTCAGCCTCAACTACCACTTGTCCATATCTCTTGCTTTCTGAATTTCAGACGCTTTCCCCATTCTCAGGAGACGAGCTAGTGTTGCTTGTTAGTAGCACGCCAGAGACGTTTTGTTTTCTTTCCTAACTGACTGATACGCACCAGAGCTGTATGCCAGAGCTCATGCACCGCTAACACGCAACAGTCCAGAGCAGTACAGACAGATGTAAACATTAACGTTACCTGTACTGCCATATAACAGTCACACCAAACGAAGTTAGTTATGAAGTCTCACACACAAAGGATTTACATGGTGTTACGCCATTAATTTAATCCTACGAAAGGATGAGAAAATTTAAGACCTTGGTAAATGAAATAAGACTTAAGGCCTTATTTTTGGAATATGAAATTTAAGACCAACACTTTTAGGACCCCACGGGTACCCTGTTGCTTCCCACAATTAAGTCCTCCTTGTGGGATATGCAGCCAAACAGATGACCGAACAAAACCGGGTTGCAGAGATCCGTTGCTGATAAGCAGAGTAGAAGCCATGGTAGAAGCACAAAAAAAACATGCCAACAATGTGCTCAGCTCCTGAAATGCATCCGAGATACTTCACGTGGACATTAAAGTTGTGCAGAGGACTGGACAAAACCGTGGCGCAGTAGTAGCCGGACTGAGTGGACTTTGTGGGTAAAGTGTTATTTACATTTTGCTTCTAGGAGATTATGCACTTTAGAGGACCAGTCTTATTTTGATGCAAAGATGTACAGAAATGCAGCACATCTTTGATGTGAAAACCGTTGCCTCTATCAATTGTTTTATTAAATTTTTTTTATATTTGAAATTTAATAAATGTGTTGTCCCCAACATCAATGAATATTCGTGATAATCATTTGGCCGTGTAGCCCTAGTTTGTGACAATGATTTAAATGCATTTCTGACCAACTTGTTCTTTGTCGTTTTAAACAGTTCCTGCTTACATTACATCCTGAGGCAACACTAGATCTGAACATAAACTATGGAAGTATGGATTTAGGCACAGCCCCTCAAGGGCTGCTCACTCATTGCATGTCAAGATGGACACCAATAAGCATCTATTGGGGGGGATCTGCACTGCAAAATTAAAGCAGCAGTTACCTTCTGTGATGTCCCATGGCACGCCACCAAGAAAGACCTTGCAGGAGTACAGGGGATCCTTGTTGTTTCTGGGAGGCAACTGACCACTCCAGGTAAATGTAGCCTCATTCACAGCTGATGAATCCAGAAAAAAAAAAAGAAAAAAAAAAGGTCACTTCTATCCACAAAGCCACCATAACTACTATGTATACTATTAATGCAGAACTACAAGACAGTCAAAATGCCTACAACAGTGAAAATCTGATCAAGTGTTTTCAGTTTACCTGCAGCTTGTCTGTGCAGACGGGCCTCCCTCTCAATACTGAACACATCATCTGAGTGGTCTAGCATGTCAGTACCAGGCCATGGAGAACCGCTACGCCAGCGGCGGGAAATGACTGACGAGGCAGGGCTGGCACTGGATGGTGGCGTCAGAGGAGAGCTGGAGTCCTGGGGGTCCAGGCGGGAGCCCAATCGCAGTAGATCCTTCTGAATGTTTGATGTGAGATAAGGCAGGGGAGGGGAAATCCGCAAAGTTGACTGTAGAGAAAGACAAGTCCAGACAATTGTACCTTAGACATGATTGATGATTAAGACATAAAGACAGTGTGAATAAACAAAGACCAGCAAAAATACATTTCCACAGCACTAATTCCATAAATACAGTCCTTCCTGTGAGCTAGTTTAATCTGTACATATTCAGTTTACTCCCCTCACTGCAACATAGTATTAAACCTTTACAATCATGGTGCGCAGAAGCCATTGGTGCCATGTTTACACTTTTGCTGCAGGCCTGCTGCCGCACTGCTCCCTGAAAGCTATGCTGACACTTGCTGCTACCACCACTGCTGCCGTTTGTATAGCATTTTATAAGCCCAAGCATCCACCTTTAGGCTCTAAGTCTAGCATATAGGCCTCTCTCAAAAGCTTGATCATTTCTGGTACCTCCAAATCAGCATATTGTGACCTGGCTCTCTAATCAGACTATGTGGCTGTTAAAAGTAAAAATGCCACAGTGTGTAGCCAACTTAAGGTTTGAGACAGATATTCCCCACCTGACTGGTGGTTAACAACCCAACACATAAGACATTACAGAATAAGTAAAATGTCTTACCAGCATGTCACACAGGTGGTCAGAGCCAGAACTAAAGCCACTGGTCTCAGAGTCTTCAGGACTGCTGGATCGAGAGTCCAAAAAGGAGCCCGAGTCCAGACGGTTTGCCATGCGAGCCATGCTAGGGAACTTCTCCAAGAAGTCAGCCGTCATGCTCATGGACTCAGGGGGTAGGTAGCCAGGGGGCTTCCCAAGGATGCTACTGAAGGGACTGTTCAGTATACCTAGCACTGCAGAAAAGGACAACATTTACAGTCTTGAGATGACTCAGACATTTCACAGTGATCTGTACAATTACACCTGGTGAGATTAGCACTTACCATGTTTGACCAGGTCTGTTTTGTGCAAGTGGATGAGCAAACTGAAGAAAATGGGATGCATGTGCTGAATCTACAGAGCCATATCGATTTGTCAGGAGACATGCTGAATTGCAACTTCAAGTTTCTAAAAATTTGTATTTTCCTTTGCTCATCCAAAGTAAAGAAAGTTCTGTTTGTGTGCTGAATCTACAGATCCACGTTGATTGAGAACTGAAGCGCTGCAATGCAAATTGTCCAAAATGTGCATATGGAAGTGGATACCTGCGTGCAAGCAGGCTGCCAAAACCAACCCAAAATGCCTGAGTCAAAGTTTAAAGCATTTTCAATTTTACATTTACAATCTGAAACACTATCTTGTACACTCCTTTCCTTTTAGCAAAAGGACTGGAAGCCAATTCATCTGACACCTTTCCTAAAGGAAATTCACAAAGTTCACTGACTACTAATCAGCAATTCCTTGAGTATTAACCAGCATCTTCCTTCCTCTTGATAATGAAGTGAGTCAGCTTCCAACTGTGACAGATGTGTCCTGTTACAGTGAACATGAGGCTCTATTTATTCAGTGGTAGGCCGCATTCGAAGCTCTGTCCCACTTTGTTGCAGGCCCAGTTTAGAAAGCTCTAAATGAAGTAATGCCAGTTCAGTCTAGACATACAGCAATAAAACTACACTACTACAAATGGGTCAGGACAAGTGGGGCACCGTTAGTCACTGGTACCTGTCCAAAGACAGAAGCTCTTCTCACTGTCTGACAGCCCAAAATTCTCTGTATATATATTTATGTTAATTAGTAAGTTAATTTAATATAGCACCTTTCATAGATCAAGATCACAAAGTGCTTTACAAGAGTAAAAGCAACCTAGTGTGACTGTTAGTCCAGTTTTCTGGTTTGTATCCCAACCAAACCCAAGCACTCAGCCTGAAAAAAAAAAAACAAAAAAAAAAAAAACCAACATCCTAGCATCAGTTTGATCAACAGGTAATATACTTAAGAAAAAAAACCCACTTAACTTCTTTTTTGCTTACATCCTATAGGTTTGGGGAAAGAAAAGTAGCTTCACTGAGTTGTTTGTGCTCGCTCGATTGCCAGAGATGCAGCAAAGCAAAACTGCCACATCATCCTCCCTAGCGACGCTACAGCCCGTTCCCACACAGACTGCTGATAATGACCAACCATCACATAAATATAAATGAGGGTTACAAATCAAGTCAAACTCAGATGTTACATTCTATACAGTAAAGTCTAAATTGGGGACATGAGAGCTAATAAACTCAACCACTACCAGCCACACTGACAAATTTTGTGATGTGGTACAAACAGGAGACCAAGCTGCAGGTTTTGCCATTATCCCTAAAAGTATTCAGGTAAACAGGAGATTCGGTACTTACTGGAAGGTGAGCTAGTCTGAGCCTGGGAAGGGGAGGTGAGTGCGTCTGACTCCTGGCTGCTCCAGGGTCTGTCCCAGCCAGACAGCCGAAGAGACTGGAGGCCCAGGCCCAGGTCTGTGACACCCGGTGGGCCCCTGGATGGTGGCATCTCGTGGGAGCCGGGCATGCCAGCACGGTTGGGGAAGAGCATCCTCCTGCTGCCCACCGCGGCCAGCTCCGACTCTTCAGTTCAAGATCCAGTTCAGAGATGTAGAAAAAGAGATGGGAGAGGAAGTGTTAAGACAGCCAATAACTGTTGTTTCAGTCTGCGTTACTCAGAACAGGGCATGAAGAGTTTCGTCACACAAACCCGTTTACGTGAAGAGATAAAACAACTTCCCTCATCACCACATCTCCCTCTACCCTGGCTGACGGGGGAGCTAACCTGCTGCCTCTGTGCTCGGTGAAACTGCCATGCATCTCTGTCCGCATCACTGACCCACCTAGCAGCATGTGACATGGCTGCTGATGCACTCGCACACCCTTGCTAATGACATCAGCTTTCCCCCACCTCCCTGCTTCCTTGCCTAACAACTGTGTAATGAAAAATTCCTGTCGGAGCTATTGGCTTGTTGATAGAAGTACTCCCCTCTGGTAGACACAGCACGTCTCCGAGTCAGTGGGAAGACAGCCGCCACTGCTGCCACCGTTACTGCTGCTTACTGTGTCTCGCCTCGTTTCCTGAGCGAGCTGACAGAGGCAGGAAGGGAGGGAGGCGAGGGGCAGAGCTACAGCGGCATGGTGGGAGGCAGCAGGGGAGATGGGAGCGAATGACTCAGCAGACTTTATTTAAAAGAGAACTTCAGACTTTAGGATGCTCAGTAATTCAACACAACGCTGGATTTAAAGACACATTGGTTGGTGTAGTCTCCTGCTTTGTCACACAAACACTCCGTGAAGAAAAAAGGCATTCAGAGCCTCGCTTTGGCAGAAGCAGCTGACTAATCAGATGTTGATGACTGCTCGATCTGCACCACCAGCTCCTCCCTTCCTTCTCCAGGCCTGGAAAGCATCCAGCTGCCAGCTACAGTCCTGATTCAGCAACACCAAGGTGGGGTGGTGGGGCAGAGAGGCCACACCGGAAGTTTAGTTCAGTTTACATCAAGATACAATTCACTTTCATAATTAAAAAATATAAACAGTGTTGCACTTATGTCAAGC
>NC_060169.1:8109418-8202747 GCF_021292245.1 Micropterus dolomieu | reverse complement strand
CATCCTAGCATCAGTTTGATCAACAGGTAATATACTTAAGAAAAAAAACCCACTTAACTTCTTTTTTGCTTACATCCTATAGGTTTGGGGAAAGAAAAGTAGCTTCACTGAGTTGTTTGTGCTCGCTCGATTGCCAGAGATGCAGCAAAGCAAAACTGCCACATCATCCTCCCTAGCGACGCTACAGCCCGTTCCCACACAGACTGCTGATAATGACCAACCATCACATAAATATAAATGAGGGTTACAAATCAAGTCAAACTCAGATGTTACATTCTATACAGTAAAGTCTAAATTGGGGACATGAGAGCTAATAAACTCAACCACTACCAGCCACACTGACAAATTTTGTGATGTGGTACAAACAGGAGACCAAGCTGCAGGTTTTGCCATTATCCCTAAAAGTATTCAGGTAAACAGGAGATTCGGTACTTACTGGAAGGTGAGCTAGTCTGAGCCTGGGAAGGGGAGGTGAGTGCGTCTGACTCCTGGCTGCTCCAGGGTCTGTCCCAGCCAGACAGCCGAAGAGACTGGAGGCCCAGGCCCAGGTCTGTGACACCCGGTGGGCCCCTGGATGGTGGCATCTCGTGGGAGCCGGGCATGCCAGCACGGTTGGGGAAGAGCATCCTCCTGCTGCCCACCGCGGCCAGCTCCGACTCTTCAGTTCAAGATCCAGTTCAGAGATGTAGAAAAAGAGATGGGAGAGGAAGTGTTAAGACAGCCAATAACTGTTGTTTCAGTCTGCGTTACTCAGAACAGGGCATGAAGAGTTTCGTCACACAAACCCGTTTACGTGAAGAGATAAAACAACTTCCCTCATCACCACATCTCCCTCTACCCTGGCTGACGGGGGAGCTAACCTGCTGCCTCTGTGCTCGGTGAAACTGCCATGCATCTCTGTCCGCATCACTGACCCACCTAGCAGCATGTGACATGGCTGCTGATGCACTCGCACACCCTTGCTAATGACATCAGCTTTCCCCCACCTCCCTGCTTCCTTGCCTAACAACTGTGTAATGAAAAATTCCTGTCGGAGCTATTGGCTTGTTGATAGAAGTACTCCCCTCTGGTAGACACAGCACGTCTCCGAGTCAGTGGGAAGACAGCCGCCACTGCTGCCACCGTTACTGCTGCTTACTGTGTCTCGCCTCGTTTCCTGAGCGAGCTGACAGAGGCAGGAAGGGAGGGAGGCGAGGGGCAGAGCTACAGCGGCATGGTGGGAGGCAGCAGGGGAGATGGGAGCGAATGACTCAGCAGACTTTATTTAAAAGAGAACTTCAGACTTTAGGATGCTCAGTAATTCAACACAACGCTGGATTTAAAGACACATTGGTTGGTGTAGTCTCCTGCTTTGTCACACAAACACTCCGTGAAGAAAAAAGGCATTCAGAGCCTCGCTTTGGCAGAAGCAGCTGACTAATCAGATGTTGATGACTGCTCGATCTGCACCACCAGCTCCTCCCTTCCTTCTCCAGGCCTGGAAAGCATCCAGCTGCCAGCTACAGTCCTGATTCAGCAACACCAAGGTGGGGTGGTGGGGCAGAGAGGCCACACCGGAAGTTTAGTTCAGTTTACATCAAGATACAATTCACTTTCATAATTAAAAAATATAAACAGTGTTGCACTTATGTCAAGCACAGTATAAACCTTTATATTTATCCCTTGTATATACACACCCCCATAGAAGAGAAAAAAAAAAAAACTGCAAGTCACAAGTGTGGCCATTCAAGCAAAGGATGCAGGCACTGTGTTGAACTTCAATCTTGGCAAATCTTACTCTTGGGGGGGAAACAAAAAAAAAAAAGCCAAACACACAACACTTTAGAAGTGCTGCAATGCTGCAGATCAGCCATGCAGCATGAATCAGCTGCTGGCACCCAAATCATAATTACAAGGTGAAGGAGGTTTAACAGATGGGTGAGAAAGTGAAAGGGGCTCCTTAGACAAGGATGCAACTTTGCCTTTTTTTTAAAGTAGTATTGTACCTTGCATTCAGAAACAGTATGGGTTTCTGTCTAAATGCATAGCTAGAACAAAAATGCTAACCACAGAACAGCAGCACGAGAATCCAACATCAGACTCAGGGCCGCAGCCACCACTTAAGATGAAGAAGTCATGTCTTCTGTATTTGTTCTGGGAATTTGAAGTTTGTAGGAAACTGGGAAGAATTTACATTCACATACAATTGAAACTTAGACATGATGGGCATTTCCAGGAAGATTCATGTATTTAGATATTCTCAAGTGTGAGGACTTGCTGCTTTTATTTGTTCAAATCTCTTTGCTTTTGGGACCATTGGTCAGACAAAGACAAGTAATCTTACGACGTCACTTGGCGCTTCTGAGAAATTGTGCGATGCTTTCAGACATTTATAGACTAAATGATTAGGCCTAAGACACAATAGACAGCTCAGTTTATTGGTCAACTTCGGTAAAAACAGAAAAAAAAGTGTTCCAGCAGTGTGGCCTCGAGACATCATGTAATCCCTATGTGCAGTCTTTAATTCTGAACTAAAGAAAACATAAGAAAGCCTTACAGACGGTTTTCGTGGTCTAAGCAAACCTTCAGTACAGGTTACTCGACTCAATTTCAGTATTTCTAAAACCTTGACTGGAGCCACAATCTGTTGCTAGTCCACCTGCTGCAGAGTACAACATAAATGAAACTTTACCACACAGCAGATCTGGCTTTCCCTTGTTGGTGTTGTTGTTGTTGTTGTTAGGCGTGGTGCACACACCGGTGAAATCCAGAGCGTTGCCCAACATGGTGTTCATCCTGCGAAAGATGTCCGCGTTGCTGCAGGTGGACAGGGCCGGAGACTCGGGGTCCGGGCTGTCCGGCCTGCGAGGATCGTTTCTCTGCAAGAAGACACCACAAGAGGAGGAATTAATATTGCCTTCATGCTACAAGGTTAACTCAAGGTTTGGACACACCTAGTAGAGTGAAAGCCATGGAAGTTAGTTATTTTAGGTAGGAATAAAAGTGTTAAAGTCTAAAAGACACGTCGGTGGTAGTTTCATGGCACACAAAAGGTCAAATGATAACGTTAAGACGTGGCCCAAACAAATTTAATTCTCCACTTTAATTTCGTTATTTGACTCACCAGGGAAAACGCCATGATGTGGACTTACAAACTGTGAGTAACGTCACAATAATAACCGTCGTCTGCAATAAAAGGTCATATTTATGAAGTCTGCTAGCCAGCTAATTAGTCTCAATTTAGTGAACGTGCGCTCTGCGAATGACGGTGCCTCGAAGGCCTTGGTCTGCTCACGTGCTCCACATCAAAGTACAGACCGCAAAAATAAAAAATCACGTGTCGATAGATAGAAACTGCATAGAAGCTGGTCAATTTAAGTATTGAAGCTTTCTACATGATTTGAATTATTTTCTTAATATTTTCTGGATGGACAAAATATATTTTGTACTTTTAAAGTTGATGCCTGCAGTCATAAATCATCAGAGGTTATAATGGAAAGAAATACTTAAAGTAACCAAATAGTTTCTGCCTAGTGCAATGTGGGATATACTCCACAATATTTAAAACAAATACTAATATAAGATTGTTACTTCACTTGAGACAGAATTGCACTACTACAACACTGTATGTGTGTACTACTTGCCTTGTCTTTTGTTTTATTTTATATGCTAATTTTATGCTTATTTCTGTCCATTCAGAGATCAATAAAGAATCAATCAATAACTTGTGTTTTTCTAGACCATAAGACAATATAGACTATATAGACATAGACAATATTTTATTATCATTATTATTATTATTTTTATTATTATCATTATTATTATTGTGATTTCTAATGGAGTCATTTCAGTACAGGTAATATGTAGAATTTTTTTTAAACCTTTATTTATTCATATAGTTTCACTGAGAGTTTAGATTTCTTTTCCAAAAACCCCCTGATCACTTACTATGGAAATACCTTGTTTGAATATACCAAGGCTAAATACAGATAGTTAAGTTGTTATAAGCCTTGACTGTCCATGTCTTTTTTTGACTGTCAGTTGCAACAAAGGGTTACACAAGCAATACAAAGAAATGCACAACATAGAAGAAAGGCAGGTGTAAAAATGAAAGTACATAATGACAAAGCAAAACTAAATAAATAAAAATGTTTTGGTGTACCTTGATGATACTCAGTTCACTTAAAAGAAGATATATTTCTCTCATGCTGCTTATTTCACTTGAAAACAATTTGATATAGTTTGCCAATGTGCCCTGCAGTTCATTACAGGATATAAATATTGAATTCTTTGTATTAAGCTGCCTCAATATATGACATTTCAATTTAAAACTACTGCTCATAAGAGATCAAATCCCAGGACTGGCTAAGTTTTGATATCCCACAAATACTCAACTTGGAAAGACAGCCTCCCAGTATTTTGCACCATCCCATTGGATGAATTTAAAATTTTGGACCTTTTCAGAGATGATTGAGATTGTTTCTGATGCTGTTTTCATGTGCTTGTGTGTGACTGGCAGTGGTGGAAAGAAACAAAGTACATTTACTCAACTACTTTATAATTTTAAGGTACTTGTACTTGAGTTTTTCCATTTTCTGCTTCTTTATACTCCGCTACATTTCAGAGGCAACTATTGTATGTTTTACTCTGCTACATTTATTTGACAAGTTTACTTACTTTACAGATTCAGATCATGAATACAAAATAGATCAACTACTTAACTTTATTATTATAGATTAAACTAGGCATTATAGAAATGAATGCATCAATAATTATGACCTAATAAATGATTCTAAAAGGGGCAATTTCCATAAATTTTAAACATTTTCTTAAATGTTACTGCTACTTTACTTTTGTGTGTCTTATCTCTGTTCATGTTTCTGCTGTTCTCAGGCATGTCTTGCAAGAGAGATCGTCATACCTTTAAGACGTCCTGATTAAATAAAAGGTAATAATCAGACTGGATGCTGCCCAGTACAACCCCGATCTGATCTGACGGCCACTAAGCGGCTCTGCTTTAGCAGTTCAGGGCTTTGCTCGAGGACATCTCGGTGGTGGCAAAGAGGGAGGGGCAAGTGCTGCTTTTTTACTTTTCCTCACAGAGACTTCTCTAATGTTTAGGATTGTCCTCAACACCTGCACCAAAATGATGTCAGACCTTTGCAAGACATCACAACATATCGTTCTACTACAATTAGACAAAGAAAGAGCCTACATCAAATCTTGGAAGCATATAACAACTTACAAAAGGAACATTTTCATCCACACGTCTGTGACCCACCTGGTGATGAATGGCAGGAAGTGGGAGCTGCTTTACTTGGTGAGGACAACTGACCATTGGCTTGACCTGTATTTGGATCAAAGGTTACTTGTTTCTTTCAGGTCCACAGCTGGTCACAACAAGGTCATTCCTATGTTTCCAGGGCCCAGTAAGCTTAGGGGCAGTATGAGTCTCTCTTTGTGATGCCACCTTAAATGTTGCAAGTTGAGAGCCACAAGAAATATGGTAAATTAGAACCTTTCACACACACAAAACTAGTATTATAAAAATAGTTAGAATAGAATACAACTTTATTGTCCAACAGAGTAGAAAATTATCTTCAGTTATCTTCAAAACATAAAAGCAGCAGAAGAACATGGTATACAGAATGAATATGGTAACAAAAACAAAATATTTAGTTGTGAAAAATGTAAATAACATATGTACAGCATAAAAAAAATAATACTGTGGAGCAAAAGTAAAGTAAGTAAGTAAAGTTTCTATTCCTGAAGACAGCATGGTTAGGCTTCCACTCCATGATGAGTTATAAAGATACTACAGGGTTAAAATGGATGGGGGTTTTCCATTCACAAAAGGTGGCCTTTTGACCAACTGATTGAAGAAACATGGTCATGGTGGTGTTTTCACTTTAAAATGAAATAACACACAGTAAATAATCTTCCCTCCTAACATTGGTGTAGGTAAACTGTGAAGGGGTTTAAATTGTCCAGTTAATTGACTGTTATGACCTTTGTTTGTGCTTCAAGTAGAAATGACACTCACAGAAAGGCTTTGTGAGAATGTAATCAGAGGCAAGAGCTGTCACCTAACTGAATTTAAGACTGGATAAGATGGAGAAATATTGATCCACATGGGTACATTTATGCAGCAGCAGCAGTATTAGTTCAGAGAGGACAAAGAGCACACAAATATATAAAATGAACAGTAAATAAATACAGTTATGTTTATTTAAACGTACTTTTCCCACCACAGTGTGTAATGTGGTTTGATAACAGCTTGCTGGTTCCACTTATAATAATGCAAATAGATTACAAATTAGAAAGAAAATATATACCATGGTATATATTAAAATCGAGTCGCTTTAGATCCTTTAGAATTATGTGCAATAAAAATGTGAAACAGAATGTTTGTGTATATGAGCAAGGCTGCACGGGAAAAAGTCTGAACTGTTTTTGTCATTTAGTCTTCTTGTGATGTTACTAGTGTTAAAAGGTCATCTAAAGGTGAGTCCATATCATTTTCAGTGCACAGCTGACATAAAGACACTTAGGTGCACAGTAGATGCTCTTTTTGCCCCCCACTCTCCAGCTGCTTCATGCCTGCTGGTCATATGGATGTTAAGCCAGTAGAGGGCAACAAAGTCCTGCATTAAAAAACCTTCAGGCCTCCTTGATTGAGCCTTGTTGTTTTGTTTTTGACAAAAATAAGCTGTTTTTTTCCATCCATATTCAATTAATTCACAGTTGACATGATATAAAATCTTTGTGGCACAGATACAGTGTTGTTTTTCAAATTTTAACAGTGACATGAAGCACAACTGTGATAAGTTCACAATGGATTGTTTAGAGAGAAATTTGTTTTCACAACCAGTACAAACCTACAATATACAGTACACACAGCAACATACAGATATAGACAATACATATAAAATATTAATGACTACATTCAGCACACAACAGTGCCAGTGAAGCAGTTTGTTCAGGGCTGACAAAACAAAAAGCAGATATGTTCATGTACAGTATATGAGCTGTACAGATATGTATGTCTGTACAGTACATGTACATAAAAGTGTATCTGACATAAGTATTTGTTTTAAATATAAGAAATGCAAGAAAGTAAATGCTTCATTTTTGTCTTCTACATTTCTCTGAAGCTGTAAGGGCAGGTACAAATCATAGCTGTATGTGGATGTTTAAGATTTTATTGCATATTACACTGGGCTCCCCTTATAGATATTGATTTTGAGCCCTCCCTCCCCCATTTCTAAAACACTGAGGGATTCATCCCTTTAGACGGAAACTGAGAAATACAGAAATGCCAACATATTCAACCCTTAAATAATGTGTTAACTTTGTAGTAGAATCGGTTTTAGTGAAAATGTTGATCCCTGAACCACCACTGACACACATGCAGCCTGATGAGATGAAAGTTATAAATAGTATATTGAAATTCTGTTTCATACAGAACATGGCATTCAGTGCACCTTTCTTGAAGGTTATTAACAATTTCAA
This sequence comes from Micropterus dolomieu, assembly GCF_021292245.1. NCBI lineage: Eukaryota > Metazoa > Chordata > Actinopteri > Centrarchiformes > Centrarchidae > Micropterus > Micropterus dolomieu. Next base: position 8,195,256 of record NC_060169.1, on the reverse strand, counting down.
GTTAGGGGTTTCTGAGAGATCAAACTAAATAAATACAATCAGTAATAGAAGATCCTGGCATACAGCTTGGATCTGCAGATGAAAACAAGAGAAAAGCAAATATTTTGCCTCCCAATCCGTAGCATCCACATCTTCACACTCTATTGATTTCATGTCAATCCAAATATTCTCTGTGAAAGTGATAAATATTGTTAAATGATCCGTTTTCCCATGAAGGGCAAGTGGCTGATTCTTGAGATTTGCTTCTTCTGAACAGCCTGTTCTTCATTTGAGTTTTAAGGCTCTACATTTAAATAATTAGTTCTCTGAGACTTACTCAACATCCATTGGTGCATTATAGTCCCCTTTAGGGCTGCAACTGATGATTTTTCTAGTTTAGAAAATGTCCAATAGTGAAATTGTCCAGTTTCTCAGGTCTTTAAATGTCTTGTCTCAGTGAAAATTTGAAACTCAAATATACTCCTACATACTATATATACACACACATTATAATCAATAAGCAGCAAGTCTTCATTTTGAGAAACAGCTATGTTTGCTTTTTAATTCATTTCAGATCAGTCAGTTTTTGCACTAGTTCTATTTTACAATCTTGACTTTTGATAAAATGGCCAAAATGTGAAATACAGAGGTCAAATATTTCAATGCCAAATACCATGATATTAAAGCTTGAAGTTCAATGCCAACACTGCAGTCTAAATTTACTCGAGGACTTAAGTGTGCCATTTTGCTCTTTTATTAAAAGAGTCACTCAGTGGATGCTAACGCAGAGACTTGATTATCAATGTGCCACTGCAGCAAATGCCATAAAAGGCAACTCACGCAATACCATCTTGTACATACACCACCACTTAATCGGCACAATATGGACAAATATTTACAGTTAACCAGTGGCACCGTCACGACTACAAATTAGGCAGCTGGTCATATTGAGAACAGTCACTTAAGAGTCCCGAGGAGCAGTCATGGCCGGTTAAGCTGAGCATGTTACCATCTTATGAGGGGGGAGGTCAGCTCCACGCATGATGGAAAGAGACTAATGCAATAGTGCATTACAAATGCAAAGTTGGCATTAATTATTGATGTCAACATCTGATGTCCACAGTTCAAGTCTTAGCGTTAGCATACAATGTCTGAGCGCTTGGTAACTTTGATTGGCTGCGGACTCATAAGAAATAACAGATGCCCAGACAGAAATGCATTCACTTCTTTTATTCATAAGATGGGAATTTCTTTTTTTTTTTTTTAACACATCTTATGCACAGCAGATACAAAGACAAACATGTTCTAAACCACAAACTAAATTCCTCCATCACTCTAATCCTGCGTCCCATTTCAAAATGGCCCCACAAAAAAAGCAACCTTTTACGTTTGTAGTCCAGTTTCACATTCTGAAAGATCGTTTTACAGCAATCTCATATTAGCAGAATGGCACAAGCCACGTTCAGAATATTTCCATTTTTTGACAGATACCCACTTCACCTTTAAACAAATTGCACTTTTTTCTTCTTTAAAACTACATTAAACAGGATTATAGGATCAAAAAGTAACACCATAAACACAAGAGACGACTAAACATCCAACTTATACAGGTTCATTATTTAGTTGCACAAAAATGCATAAATATACATTACACAAAAAGTACAAAAATATTTGTACTTTCCTTTGCTCAGATAATGAAAGACATTGATATGATCATAGGGACTGGGGTTGTCAGAACGTAGGGATGCATTCACAAGGTCCATGCGAGATAAGCCATTTACACAATAGCCTAGCTTTCACAGAGGTAAGACCAAGGTTCTACAGGAAAACAAAACACTTCGCTGTCTAGGCCAAGGTAAAGAGGCAACACAAACACTAAGAAAATTAGGATACAAAGAACTCTGCGTTCTAAATTCATGCCAAAAAGACTAACATGCAATGACTCTTAACGCTTCTAAACCTCCCAGGAGCAGCGGTAATCCATGGAAAGACTAGCTTAATGGTAACTTCAATTCATCAATTTTCCTCAGCAATTATCCATGGAGTTTGCGTGAGGTTTTTTTGAAGTGCTAAGATGGTACCGCAATAGTTGCCAAGGATAAGCTCAGATTGTCGACAGCAAGATGGTTTCAACTCAGACTCCCCCCAGAGACAATCGGGAGGAGATATAAATACTGTTTGTTTATAGTAATGCACATGTGTCCATTAAATAAACCTGATTAAATTAACGAAGAGCTTGGCAAACCTCACTTCAGCTGGACAAAGGTCTGGTTTCCAGAGGCCTGAAGACGACAGGGAAGATAAGATTTAGTCCAAACATGTCAAAGCCTTTATTTCAAAAACAAAAACTTGAAGTTTAAACAAAAAAATAAAAGTGTTAACATTAGCCTCACAATACTTCTCTAGCCTGTCAGTGACTCTTGGCCCAAGCCAATTTGTTCCTTAAAGACTTTAATTATTAAATAAAAAGGGGACTGGTACAAATAGAGTTTATAGTATAGTAGGGACTAACTTCAGCTGCAGATTACACATTTGGAAGTGCTCAAGTATTTCATGGCAGCAGGATGGTGAATGTAGAATTAACTCAACTACAGTGCCCAGCTTCATCGTAAGGAACATGTCATCCAGTGACAGTGACTCAAAGATGTGTGTAATAGATCAGTTTTCAAACAAGTCTGTCAGAGGAATAAGCAATTTCAGAAGCAGCTGTATTACACTGCATTATAAAAATACAGCAAATCACTGGCCTAAAGATGAATCTCATGATAGTGCATTTTTCTTTTCAATAAATCCCATGAAAATACCAAAATAAAATACCCACACTAAATGGATCCAAAGCTTGTCAGCTTATTCCTCCATACCAGTCCTCCATTGTTGTCCAAAAACTATTAACACAAATGAGCTCAATCCCACATACACTGTCCTGCTGCTATAAATACTCAGCGCACCAAATATGCATTGAAAGCAAAAAGTAATAATTGCTTGTTTTCAAAGATTTATGTCTTTAGTAGGAACAAATGACTGTCTGCAGAATGCAGAGATAGGTTGAAAAAGTCTGAAATCAAAAACTGAATCAGTATTTTCATTTATATTGACATATTTTGCAGTTTTCAGTCAAACATTGTGTTACTGGTTTCTGTTTGCATGATTTTAGGTTAGCACTTACAAGATGTTGAGGAGGGGAAAAAAACAAACCAAAAAAAAACACAGAGCAAAGGTTACTCACTAAATACCTAACAAAACTGCCGGGACTTCCATCCAGGCTGGGAAGTCTCAGAGGGAGTAGGGTACCAGCGCATCTAAAGAAACACAAACATAATCACGTACACCAGACCAAAACATGGCTTCAATCCTCAATTCTGCAGATTTCATACACTCACACACAAAATTTACTTCGACAAGCAGGTTTGGGAGGACTGTCACTTTAAGCCCTGGTCACTGAAAGCCATGGGAATGTGGGTCACGTAGCTGCTCACTGAGGACATTAGTTCTCAAGTAATTAACAGGCATGGAAATGTGGAGAGCTGAACCTCTCCATGTGTTAAACATTTCCACTGGGTTGGAGCTGGTATGCCTCTACCTTTCCATACCTGTGACTAAAACCTGTGACAGAAAGACGCCTTGCACCGTGTAAAACAGGACAGAGGCCACAGCTGCAGAACCTAACAGCTTAATATACTCAGGAGGTTATCAACAGTTGTTTAAGAGAATCTTGATGTTACACTGCTGTGTCACAGTCAAACTAACAAGGCCAAGAATCAGTTGGAAAAGAACTGAAAGGCATTTTAGGGATCTTTCATCAGATTGCAATTAAAAAGGCTTTCCCCCTTGTATGGCTACACAGTCAGCTTATGTTCCAGTAGGACTGTGGACAGTAAGTTGGCACCTCTGGAGAAGGCCATCAGGTCTGACAATTTCTCCAAGCAAATGCTTTACATTCCTCTGCCTCTTGTGCCCGACAAAATGGCCTATGTAATAGCTGCCTACTTTGCCGTGTAGCTCTCACTGCAGTAGGAAGTTAGATCACAATGAACTTTAAATGACCCAACGAGAAATGTTTTCCATTGCTATTGTTACCAACAGCCCTGCCCACTACCTTGTAGGTAGCTGCACTGCTGCTGTAGCATTTAGACTGAGATTAGCTAGACTGCATTTCTCCCCGGTGGAACTTTTATTACAATGTTTAAAATGAATAAGCCAATCCAAACATGAAAGAAAAATGTTTTAAATTGATTTCAGACTAAAACAGCATTAAAATCTTAAAGTGACCACTTAATGCAGCTACATTCTAAACGCAAACCTAGCACTTTGTCTCAAACTCCATCTTAAGAAAAATACAAGTTTGAGCCTTAAGTGATTCTACTTCATTAGTCCATAATGAGGACCAAAACATGGGTATCAGTAAGATAACCCTTTATCCTCAAGCACTCTCAACAAGATAGTACAGAGCTCCACTTACAGAAAAAACCCCCATAAAAGAACACCTGACAACAACCGAGGATTTAAAACATACAGTATTGTCATACTATATCACTACCACTGATGGCAGAGCAGGAGTCAGACATTTCAAAATGACTCATTTTTATTACAATTCATGGTTTTATCTTCAGCTCCCAGTTTCATAATATTGAGACTGGTAGCGAAATGTGCAGCCAACAGCAAGACTTGATACCTTGGCTGGATTCAGCAACATTTGGCATTATGCTGTTACTGTAATGCCTCAGGACCACTGGATGTTTCGATAATCTGAACTTCTGCTTTTAGTGCACCATGTTATCAAGTTTGAAATTGTAGTGGTGCATCCTCCATCTTATTTGGTTACGTTTTAGGACTTACCTCAAGAATCAACTTCTTTGTAGCTGTGATGGACAAATTGAGCCAAATGAAACACACCTGCACACTGCATAGTTTACAAAAAAAAATCATGCATTTAATAGCAGCCGTGTCTGATAATCAGTGGTGTACTTAGGTGCAGGCATTCATTTTGTGTGTATAAAAAATAAAAAAAAAGGTTCCCTGGATTGTCAGAGCTGAATGTGAACTGGATGATGCTAAAAAAAAGATAAGAGAAACACACACCGGTTGGTCCCTCACCTGGGCGTGGAGGGCTGCAGCAGCAGCAGCGGCTGCTGGGTAAGTGAAGGCTGCGTGAGGGAGGCCTGGGGTCAGCTCCGTGGTGTACAGGGGGTAAGGAGTCCAAGCATCCGGAGATGCTGGGATCAGTGCTGCCCCTGTCAGATCATCTGGGGAAGTACAGGGCGGGAGCAAACAAAAATCTGACTGACCTACCCTTGAACGTGAGTGCTTGCATCAATTAAGCAGTCAATACAGCGGCTAAAAATTTTAAGTGAAAATATACTTTAACACACGCTAAAAAAAAGGGGTTCCGTTACTGCTTTGTGTCATCATGTGGCTTGTAAGTTTTCTACTGATCAGTGATAATTTGTTTTGTTGTATTAGCTTGTACTGTTAATATATAAATAACTTTTACAACCCTAAAAAGCTGCAGTCAGACCAGATTTTGCCTCCAATTATTTCTATTCCAACACATTTGCTTCTGGTAGCAAATTGACCCGCCTCATTCCCTTCACTGAGTTCAACCTGATTCGGATATTGAAAGCCTCGTGGTTTCACGTCAGTCAGTATGAGAGCAGGTGGAGCTGACCTCTCAGGATATATTATGTTCTTGATTCAGCATGACGAAATACATGCAGCAGAGAAGAAAGGATGCAGTTGGGCTGTAGTGAGTGTAAGGACAGATAGGTTACTGACAGTAAAATGTTATGCAGTATAATTTTGAGGTTTGTGAACTGCTGTTTTTAGCCTGCTAGCTCCCACAGTTTGTGTTTACAACCCTATCAATGCCATCTCCTGTCCTCCTGCACACCACACAAGTAAATTTCAGTCAAAATCTGGTCTGAATACAGCTTAACGCTGTTGTCAACCATCACCCGTCCAAATCTAATCAATCCAGCAAGTTTTTAGGCAAAGAGAGCAGAGACAACTGCTGACTAAACCCGTTAGAGTGGAATTTCCCAGCTGGACAGAAGCAAAGCGGCTGTCTTAAGAGTCGAGATGACACATGCATGTGGAGGTGAGTTAGTCCTTTGTTAGGTAATGTTTAACCCCTTCCCATTTGTCTTTAATGCCACAATATCTTAAGACAGATTTAAAACGGGTAACAAGGGTAATTGAGTATTGGCTTGCCAAGGTGAGAGTGGATGAGAGAGCCTAGAGTGGTGCAGCCGTACAACTTACATGGGTCCCGTGCAATGAAGTGTGCTCCTAGAGCAGGGTGGATATTTGTGGGGTTCGGTGTGGCCATCAGCTTACTCTTTGCCATCTTCGTGTTGGCTTTAGCAAACTCTAAGCGCAGGGTCTGGGGACTTTCGGGGTCAAAACGGATACCCTGGGGGAGAGACGAAGGAGGGGAGGAGGGGGACATAGTATAGTAAGGGAGGTGGGCTGAGTTTGAGGGGCTGTATCTCAGTAGTCTCTCATGGCCTCCTTTCCTAAAGCCACGTTTCAATACTCATGATGTATCCTTCAAGCTTCCCTTGCGCTAAGTACTGTTCTGTCCAACTGTGGACATACTGCTTTCATGTCTTCCAAAAAAAAAAAAAAGGGGACAGACTGAAGGATACACTCCTGAAATATTTCAACATGCTTGCATCTCTTTTTCCTCATGACAAAAATCAAGAGCACAGGCGACTGGAGGGGGAGTTCACCCGGTCGCACGAGCCAGGAGGAGAGGGAGACGAGGAAAAGGGCCGATGGCGAGACTTTGAGTTTAATTCCTTTTACGTGGTTTGACCCTGCTTGTGTTTTTGTGCCCTAAGCGTTGTGCCCACATGCAGGTGAGTAGTATTTCGGTGTATGTGTGTCTGTGTGTGTGTGACTGCTGGTGTGTCTAAGAGGTGATGCTCATAAGGAAGGCTAGGCTATGAGAGAGAAGTGTTAGATACTGCCAATGTGGGCTACTGGGTGACAAAATAAGGAGGTTACACTACTGAAGATGTGTCCAAATAACACTACACATGTGGCTATAGAACAAGTATTACAGTAAAGCAGTGATATGCAAAATAAGGAAAGCTATACCAGATTAAGGGATGTGTATCAAGGTCAAAGTAAACTACCGTAAGGCTACAGGATTCTGGCCTCTTTCCAAAAATGGCCCTGCCATTGAATTATAAAAGACAAAATGGGTTGGCTTTCAGAAGTTTTATCGGAAAAGAATTATGTTTAACTCCCAATTTTTAAAGAAGGTTTAAGCAAAGGTTAGAACAAATCTTATAAACATTTAAAAACTGCTTAAAAGGGGGAGGGGGGGGGGGCAGCAACACACTCGAGAAATAAAAACAAGGCAATGCTTACATTTAGTGCATTTTTCGCAGCTTCAGCTCCAGAGCGACTGTCAAAGGTTACAAACCCGACAGGCTGGAAGGCAAAGGGGAAGAAACACACTGACAACCAACACCAATAGAGAACCATCTTAACACGTAAGAACCTACATTTGTTAAATATCACATTGATTTATGCATCTTAATATTCATGCTGTGATACAACATCCTGCATCAATAAAATCAGCAACAAGCAAGAATAATCCATCCGCCGTCCCCCTGACCCAACGCTGACATTACCAAGTGCCAACGCTACCTGGCAATGTGTTTAATAGTGTAGTCTAGCATTAAAGAATTCTCACTTATGGAAAGAGTCTCACCTGTTTTGATGTTAACTTAATCAGTGACCCTTCATAACCCTGTGGGGAAGAAAGATAGCCAATTATCCACCCTGGAGTCACATGCAGGAAGTCAGGCATGAACACTTCTCCCTATATCAGAGGAACCTGCTTTGTGTGCACTGTCAGTTTGAGCTTAAGAGCAGGCCATTATGGATCCTTCTGTGAGTGTTACATTTGTTCAATAAAATAAGGCGAAACATGCAAATTTCCAAAAATGCAGCTTTCACTGATTTCACTACTGATAAGTTGTTTTGACCCTTAGAGCTAAAAATAAAACAAAGTGTTTGGTTTGAAGGGGAAAGCACATGTTATCAGATATGTGAGGGTTCTCTTTTGCACTAGTTTAACCATGGCTTCCAGATAAAGCCACTGGTTTTAAACTAAGTTAAAAAACAGCACAAGGGTTGGTTGAAGCATGAGCAAATTCCTGAGAAACAAAGGGGAATTTTCCCCTAACCAGAGTATTGATAGACGGGATCTCTCCTGATCTACAGCCATGGAAAATTAAACAACTTTCACTAGCTGTGATAAATCCTTAACAATCCAAGCCAGATTTAGCTTCAGTAGTTCAGAGTAGAAAAAGAAGAATACAGTCAATTTAAAAAAGTTTCCTTGTAAAGAATAAAAAAGGGTTTGATTTGGCTCAAACCTGAAAGAATCAGATTTAACCGTGTTTGCACACACAGTGCTGTGTTCGCCTATTGTAGAAGCAAAGGGCAAGAAAAGCAGTGTTACAGTGACTTAAGAAAACAACACGTTTTAGTGGTTTCACAATCTCTGAATGTTACAAGAGGAAATAAAAATGCCCCTACATGGTGGGCGAGCTGGGTCACGGCGAGGGCTGGTTGGCCAATCGCAAGGGCTACTCATTTACACATTCCACAAGATCATCCATGTGCAAGGGATACCACTTCCAATTTGGTTAGTTAGGACAAGGGTGGGAGGGGTGTTTATGGAACTGGAGTCCAGTCAAAAAACAGAGCAATGGACAATGATGTGGCCTCATTTCCATATATGCAAATAGCTGGACTTCCATTAACAAGGGGATTGTTTGATGTAACTACAAACAAGGAGCACCGTGTAATATTACTGCATCATGAAAAGTGGTTAAGTATTGCATATACTTTAATAGAAATTTTAAACGGCTTCATCTGTGTGCCGCTAATCATTTTAGAAACACTTTCCATTACTGTTTTCCAGCACCTGGCACACAGCTACCTTGTCTTTATTTTTAAGAAGGTTGTGAAGTCAAGTCTATTCCATTTCTATAAGTCATGTTGCATCTTACCTTAAAAGGTCTGAAGAGAAGGTAAAGTTCCCGTGGTTTGATATCGACTGGTAGTCCACTGACAAACAGTGTTCGTACCTGCAAACAAAAAGCAAAACTGTATTGGTCAGTTGGAAGTGACCATTTACTATGTTTTGTATTTGGTGTCCTGTTATCATTCTCTAGAAAGAGCAGCATGTGGGATAAGAACTGAGCTGCACAAAACAAGTGCTTGGCTGTGGTCCCAACATCTCATTCCTCCTTCATAAACATACATATGGATCGATTTACAGTAGAAATTTTCAAAACTCCAAGGATTGTTTTATTTGAATAAGTACAGGACTGAAGAGGTAAAATTATCTAGCCATTAATAAAGCAAATTTTAGAATATTATAAATGTTTCTTTACTCTTGCGACCCCTCAGATTTATCAAGTGAACCTTTGGCTGGGTCCTGACCCTCAGGTTGGAAACTACTGCTTTAAGTCCTTGTCAAGACCCACACAGACATCTTGATAAAACGGGTTCCATAATAATCCACTCACATTGAATATCTGCCTCACTAACAGATCTGAACTGTATATGAATGAGCAACAGTGAAGTTTATACATCCTGTCATTCCTCCTACATGTAACTAGCTAAACTGTGAACATTAGTCTTCATCCTGCTAGGGTCCCCTTCAAGGACACCTGGACTTGCCCTGTCAAGATATTGACAACCAATGCTGTGTACAGTCCAATGTGGCTGAGGAAATAACCCATGTAGTGCGAGGCCCATTAGTTCCCAGCCGGTGGGGAGGCCCTCGGTACAATGGGGCTGCCAGACGAACAGCACTGGACAACAGAGCACAGTGTGACACCATTTCCTTCCTCTGACCCGCGGCCCCAACCCTGCCGGCCCTCCAGCATTTTTCAGGTGCCACACAGCAGCAATTCTCAGCCCTTTACAAGTCAGTACATACAGCAGTTGAAGGCTGTCTAAGCTAGACACAAACTCTAGATATTTTATTTTGTGCACAGGCTTCTTGTTGACCGTGTGTACACTGAGTGTACAAACCTGAAGCTCTGGTGAAGTCTATGTACACTGTTTAATAAAATCAGTTATATATAAAGAAGCAAATTGAAGAACTATTGATGACTGACATGTATTTAACAGGTATAAGACTTTTGACTTAAATAAATGTCTGGCCTTGCTTTCTCTTTACCCTTAATTACAAGGAAAACAAAAGAGCAAGTTAGGATAAGTAGTAATCTCAAGTGGCCACATGTGGCTTAGTTTAAGACAATGGGAACAAAGGATGACCAACAAAAGACCCAGCGCTCCCCTCAGTGTCTCTCCATAAGGAGTCATTAAGAGGAAATATAGCTGGCCACACAGAGCTGAAGAGTGACAGCTGTGAAAACGCAACATGGATCAGAGAAAATTCAATGAATGAAGTTGATTTAAATATAACTGGTTTTATACGATTTTTAAAATTTATTTAGACCTAAAACTGTATATAAAAGGATGTCATGTAACAGTTTAGGTTTCAGTTTCATGATGACCTGGAGCTTCTTCACAAATTGAAGTTTTGATTATGAAACCTCTGACGCATCTTAAATTGTTTGGCTCAACAGCCAAACAGCTCATGTCCCGCAATGAAGTGGGGATGCTGAAAAAAATTTACGAGTTTTGAAAATTAGGGGACACTCTAGAAATTAATTTATAAGACAGTCTTTTTCCCTTCCAGACGGTCCGCATTTGTTTGTTTTTTTAATTTTAACTAGATATCTAGACTACTGTTTTTATTAAGCTAACAAAAAGCCTCATGACCCTTTTCTCAGCAGGCTATGGGCCTCGGTCCCAGTGTAGCAGTGTTTTAAGCAAATACCACAAGTGAGTCTTCAATATTTTATTTAGAAGAAACACTGTCGACAGCTTAATCGGTTAATTTTACTAGTTAGTTATTTTGTTAATTATCACACCTGGTGAAACACGTTTTATTCTGTAAAAAAATAATAAAAAAAAGTCACTGCAAACTTTAAAGAAATGCATGTTGAAGTGACATTTTGGAAGATATTCCTAATCTATCAGTCAAATGTGCACACTGTGATACTCCAGTCGAAGTGGTTTTGTCCCTTTAAATCGCACCTTCGTCTTAAACTTCAGGACTTAAATGGAAAGCCAAAAAGCTAAACGGTGTTTCACCCAACACAACTTGCAAGCAAGTCTCAATTAAAGGCCGGAAACATTTTAAATTTTATTGACGGACATTGAACATGAACGCAACCGGGCGAAAGTCCGGTGCAGAAGCAGAATACAACTTCTGCAAAACTCACCTCCTCTTCGATGGAAACGTTGTTATTCGGCTCCGTGTCAGCTTTTAGACTCATTTTGACGGTCGCCTCTGCGGCTGCAGCTGCAGTAAGTATCAAGTCTTTCTTCGTGGAGTGATATTTCCCCCAAGTGCGTCTGAAGCTGCAGTGAAAGTCCTGGTGGCGTCTTAACTTGATGAGAGAAGATGTGCCGAGGTGAGGTCGTGCAGACGAGGACGACGAGGTATCCGATGATATTTTAGAAGGAGAAGTAGTATTGCGAGAGAGAATCATTCATAAAAGGGAGGAAAATTAAAGAAAAGAAACACAGACACGCGCTAAACTAAAGGTGAGTAGGTGGATTTGTGCTCCGTGTGTGAAGGTGAAAGATGGGGGGAAAGAAGTGCGCGTAAAAAACAGAAAGCCTCTGCGCTCACATCAACGCCCTCAACTGTGGGATTGTGCGGAGGAAGAACAAGTAAACTTTTCTCATTGGCGCGCGTCTCTCTCTCTCTCTCTCTCTCTCTCTCTCTCTCTCTCTCTCCTCCTGTCCGCGAGTGAGCGCGCCCCCCTTCCTCATACACCTCCTCCTCCTCCTCCTGCTTTTCAATTAGGTCATCAATTATGTTGGGAGTCCGCTGTGAGCCGCAATCAAGCTGCAGATCCGCCTCAGCTGTTGCAGGAAGACCCGGCCCCTCCGCCGGTACATCACCGTTTCTATGGGACCCCGGAGAGCCAATGGTAACTTATCCCAAACCTCTCCAATTTATATTAGCCTAGAATAAAAGTTATAATATTGTGATTATTTTATTAGTATTATATTATTATAGTAATTTTTTGTTGTTATTTTTTATTTGCATGTCTGTATCTGTAACTCCCTTCACCACTAAATATAAAATTGGGGTAAATGAAAAGTAGCTTTTCCGTGTCTTGACACAGAATAAAACTAGCAATCATCCTACAATATCACATCTTATGCTCTTTCTGTGACACTTTAGGTAATGCTTAAGAACTTCATATACTGGCAACACATTTAATGAATTTCTGTTTATTTGATTTTATCTTTTTTTATTTTATTTTTTAGATTATGTGTTAAAATCACCTGCTTAATAACCAAACATGTAGGCCTAAGTGTTATTTAAAGTGCAGTTTAAGGCAAGGCAATTTTATCTGTGCACCTTATCTCATTACAGTTAAATGTTTACATCAAAGTGCATACAGCAACAAGGATTAAAAAGATTACTATAGCTGATAGGGTTATAATTTAGTGTTTCATTTACATTAGGACTGAGTAAAATAATAAAAAATTAAACTGACATTTCCTTCCTAGTACAGCTGTAAAACTATTATTATTATTGTTATTATTATTGATATTATTTTTTAAGAGCTTCACCTTGATAATCAACAGTCCATTGTGATTTTAATGCTTTTCTTCAGTTGTATGAATGAGGAAATTAATAAATAAAATGATAAGCCTTGTTAAAGAAGATATAAAATCGTTATTTGTGCCATAACAAATACAAAACAATACATTCAATAATAATTATAATAATGATAGTAATTATAATAAATCATGCCTGTGTGTGTTTTAATCATTTGGGCTGGTGGTGTGGGTGGAGAAAGGGCCGTGTTGTGTATGGCTACTGAGGCTCGGCCCTGGACGAGAGCCCAGCATGCAGTGCGTTTCCTCACAACAAGGCAGCTCTCAAAGGCCAGACAGTTTCCTGACTTTGTATAGGAACACAATTGGGCCTGCAGGGCGAGGAGGGGGGCGGCCGAGTGGACGGACGTATTCTCACAGTGCTTCTTCAGTGATTTGATCTAAAAATAGTGAAGCTCTGTTGTGTTTTCAATGTGCATCTGCACATTATGAACCCAAGTGGTAAATATATATACATACAGAGAGAAAGAGAGGTCCAGTCAGTCGATGAGAAGAGATGCACAAATAGATATTATGGCAAAGCTTTAGTGATAGAAATTAAACAGTGAAAAATACTATGTATCTATCTCAGTGTTAGTGACCTGTAATTGTGTTTCAGTGCAGCAGTAATTTCTTGAGGATTATGACAAAGCGTTGCACTCATCAAAATTCTTCACAAGTAATGAGAGTTGAAACGACTCTCATTGATGACCACACCTCTCACTAATTTGATAATCGATTAATCATTTAGGTCATTGTACAAGAAATAAAATGCCAAACATTCACTAGTAACAGCTTCTCAAATGGATACATTTGCTGCTTTTCTCTGTTTTATATCTTTATAAATTGAATAGTTTTGAGATTTGGACTGTTGATTGGAAGAAAACAAGACATTTTAACAATAACTTTTATTGAGCAACCAATTAATTGATTAATGGAGGAGATAATCAGCAGATTTATCTATAATAAAAGTAATTGTTAGTTGCAGCTATGTGTGAAATCATGTTGAAGTAACAACTCGTCCTGATCGATTTGAACAATTTTAGAATTATACACAACTCTAAATGATTTTATCAGGCAACATCTCCTTTAACGTGAGAAATTATCAATAGATTTAAATTCAAAAATTAGGTTTGTATGACTGACATTTTGAAGGGAATCTGATGAGCCAGTGTGCTAGTATTTAAACTGTCTGCTCCTCATGGTTTTAGCAGAGTTGATTTAAGTATAATAATCTGTTCCATACCTTGAATTAAAGGTCAGGTTGATGGCGATGATGATTTTTTAATCATTGATAATTGGGTTGGATAATGATTATGTTTATCATTCAATGTTCATTGCTTCATGTGAGCTTATGTAAAAGCTTTAAGCACGTTTTACATATTTTTCATACATGATTTTTGTATATTGTTGTGTTTTATGTTCAAGTCTGTGTGTGTTATATGTTTCACAAGATACATTCCCTCTTAGGGACAGTAAAGCTGAAACTGAAAGGAAGGTACAGAGCTACGTTTTATAGAAATAAAACAGAATACAGTACGTATATAGAGATCTGCCATCAGTCAGCAGCTGTATTATACTAAAAGGTTAAGGAACAACATATATTACACTCTACTTGTCATTTTAGTAACACTCGCTGCCTATGAAATATTGACTGACTGAGTGTTTCATTTATTCAGCACATACAGTTCATACGCTATGCATGCATTATTTTAGAGGCCACCATCTCTTTTTTTCACCATCTTTATGCACCTCGTTCCTGGATTCAGAACTTTTTACATCAAATGTCATACACACACACACACACACACACACACACAAATCTACTAAAAGAAGACACAGTTATGCACATAAAAAACATAATCAAAATGTAGTTTGATGTCTTGCGTAATGCACAAGTGAAACACAGTTCATGACTTTAAATAGGAGTAGAATAATTTAATAACTACCTACATTTGCCATATTTTGATATATAGGCTTCTGATATCAGGAAATATTGGGCTACTATCGGGATAATGATCTTAACCATTTTGTCCAGCCCTATTTGCTACATGTCTGTCTTAATATATTGAGACTTTTCTTAACCTTTCATGAGGGAAAAACAAAAGCAGATTATTCCCATTGTTTGAAAACATGCTAAAAAAAATATATTATCCTCTCTTATGTCTGACACATTTAAAGTACAGTATCCAAACTTGAAAACTTGAAAATGTTATTTGATACCTTTTTTTTCATTTGATGTCCCATCTCTCTACTTCTTCTCACAACTCTTTAATGCAACTGTCTAAAAGTGCTGAAATTCCTTCAATATAATCAGCAGTTGAAGAACATGGACCACTGGCATACAAAGGGTCAGAAAGCAAAAATGAGTCACTAAACCTTTTATGCCCAAAGATGTCATCACCATCTTCACTGCCTAAGATAGCTGTGTGTAGATGTACTGCACTGACTATGTCTTATTTATACATCTCTTCGGTTGGATTTTAAAGGAATGTTTGACGTTGTTTTGGAGCTAAATTCAGAAGCCTCTTCTAAGTGTTGGCATTACATACTTGAGGGCTGAGACTTTCATAGTTAAAATTACCAAGAGATATTTTTTTCTTTTTTAGACTGAATGGAGTTCTTCAGGACCTTGGTGCCTTTTAGGACTTAAATTGTCGCTGCTTGTCATTAATTGAAGAAACGGGAGAATAGTCTTTTTTTATGGTCTTCTGCTTTTACACTACAACTAGTCCCACATGTGTCAAACATTGCTGTTGCCAGTTTGGAAATACCATACTGTAGATGCATAATTGTTAGGAGTAGGATTAAATGTCGTCAGTTCAGGGAGCTGTGATATCCTTAAAACTGAATGAGAAATATAGTTTTTGTAGGCTCTCTCTTTGTCTTTATGCCCCTTAATACAAAGAAATATTGCTTGTGACCACTTGTCACAGGTTGCATATGACATGATCTGAACCAAACAATTGTTTTCCTTCCTAAGATTGCTTGAATTTAACAACTGTAGAGGCTTGAAGAGGTGGAACTGTCAGGTATTTCAAAATAAAATAAAATAAAGCAAAAACCAAAGATAAGAGGAAAGTTTAAAAGATAAACATAATTTTGTGTAGTGTAATGTTGTTGTTTTCTTGTTTTCTTCCCTGGTAATTGGCTCATAACCCCTTAAATTTGTCTTGTGACCCAAACCCCAGGTTTACTTTTGACACATATAAATTCAACAAAATACTAACAAGTTATTATGACATTTAACTGATTTAACAGTTTCCCGAGTTTCTGAAGATATAAATATGGTAAACTAAATTTTGGGGGAAATATGTATAAAGTGATGCAGTATGGTAAAGTGATCCATTTGATGAAATATAAAAAAATCTTGGGTTTGAATATTTTACTTGAAGTAAAAATAATTTAGCTTATATCAGAAGCTTGACACATTAAACAGTTGGAATGAGATGTCTTTAACAACATTAAAGCTACTAAGAGGAAATAACAGAGGAAAAATAGATGTTAAGGAGTTTAAAAGATTCTGAACATGACCAAAAAAACAACATATTTCACTAAATTACCCTTCATTGTATCCACCAGATAATCCAAACAGCTCAGGAGCATTAAATCAGATTTTTCCCTCCTTCTTTCTACCCATAAACACCTGACAGAAACCGAGACCGTATAGCTCAGAGGCTCTGGATAAGCCTCATGTTTTATTTGCGAAAAGCGGCCCCATTGTCCCATAAGTCACCTCGCACAGCACTCTTCTGCTTCACGCCACACTGAGCCTGTCCTACTGCATTAGCATCACCCGCTGCTAAAGCACTTAGCTTGTGTTCTCCGTGTCCTCTGTGGTATAGCCAAACATCCATTTGGAGGTCCTAGGAAACTTTGAAGCTTTTTCACCCACACACTGAGCGAGGGAGGCGTGGGACACATTTGTGACGTTTCGTGAATACTTTGTCCAATAAATAACATCTTTGTGAATACATTAAAGCTAATCAAGGACATTCATGTAGACGTGCTTTTCAGCCCAAACAGCATGATGGGTATGAAATTGGATTTCTTCAACTTATGGATTTTATTCCAGTTTTAACCAATAATATCTGCAATACACTATTAGTGAGTGATAGCGCCAGTTATCCATTTGGTTGCCCCATTTTATCCGTTCCCATTTTTTCTAACACTTGTCAGACATTGTCACACCCTCTGTAAGAGCCAACAAGGACAGAAGGAGTCGGAGAAGCTTCCATGCCTGCTGGAAATCAATCAACCCTCATATACTGCACCGCTGACACATGCATCAAACGTACCTCTGTTTTTGGTGTGTTTTATTGATAGAAAGTATGTTTAACCCCTTAATGCCGATTGTCGCAAATTCGCATCACACCTTTTCCTTTCAGACTGCAGCTGAGATAACGTTTGTATTCCCCAAATGCCTGTTTGTGCATATTCAATACGTACCTTGGAACCTTTTGCAAGCACTGGTTTCTCGCTTATGCCTGTTGTCGCTAATTTGCATCATACCGACGTCATACCTGAAAATGTTCCATAGACAAATTAATAATTTCCACTTTATTTAACATCAACCTGAAAGCAAATGAAAACAGAAATTATTTTTAAATTTAAAAAATCTTTAAAAAATTAAGGTATCAAGGGGTTAAATGTGAAGCTGACATTTGTGAGTGAATTTAGAGTTTAGTGGAACTGCACGGTGGAGACAGTTGTTCCAACAGATGACATAAATTACAATTTAATGCTTCGCTTTCATTTCACAGCTGCACTCGAAAGCAGCTTCACAGCTGCCATTTTACATCAGCTCTGCGTTATAGATGAAATTATAAAGAGGGAATTTTCATAGGAGACATATTTTCAATAGATGATTGTTAACAAAATGGAGGAAGCAAAGAAGTTGTTTCATTAGCAGTTGAGTTATTACTTTACAATAACCGGAGAAATGTTGTCCTTTTTTAAGCGATTGTTTTGTCAAGTCATGTACATCACCACTAGCACAATGACCCATAACCACCAAACTTTTGTAGCTGGTCATCACCTACCTAAAATTTGGCATTTAAAGTAGCATTTTGGGCCACTGGTGGGCAGGAAAACTCCTAAACAACCACACGGACACAGTATCACTGTAAATTTTTTATGGCAATAATTACGCATCCAGATGACACATAGCAACATTAGCATTCATCTGGAGGCGTGTTTCTGGGCACGTGATGGGTCTAAGTCCATTATTCACTCTCCTTTTAGCTCGGTTTTGGTCTCCACCCACTCCTGAAGGGTATCTGGCCTCTTAGTTGCTGGCTATAGTTGCTATTTTTGTGGGTCATGTGCTTTGTCTGCAGTTTGATGCTAAGCAGGGAGGGTACTGTGGGTTTATCACAGCTTGTTTGCTGAAAAAGAGACTGAACCATATATGTCTGTCATAAAACCAAAACAGCAAACTTAAAGTGGCTAAAAGGGCATAGGTCCTAGAGCTGCAACTGTTACAAAAAGTTATCGGACTCGTTGTTGATGTAAACATTTTGATTAGTGCAGCTTTAAAGTAGATGTGATATTTAATTAGATGAATGATGCAATGATCACACTCTGTAGTGATGATTGCATTTTTGGTTACTGTTTTATTAATGGTATCAATGTCATGAGCTGTTGAGTTGGCTGGTCCTCAAACTTTCCAGGTTAAATCACCAGCAAAACCAGTTGTACTGAAAACTGTTAAAGACACAAGACTGTTCACAACTTCACAAGACTGGTCAGCCTTGAATTCCAAAAAACACTGCAAAAAAAGAATCACCAAAATCTGTTGTTCAATCAGCAATGGCAGGGTGAAAGTATAGGTTGAGCTTTAAAGCACTGGTTAAATAAATCAGGCTATTTCAGTCGTTTCACATTTGGATTGATTGTGTTGAGTGTTTTGCACATGACTCCAACACCCAAAGGTTTTGCAGTTCTGGTTGTCATCTTCTCCAAAGCCACAGCAGATGATGGGACACATTTATAACCAATGGCTACATAAAAAAATCCAGGAGAATCTTTTATTTACATGTTGAGTAAAATTGGGGTTATTGTTAAAAGAATAATTTGATGCTTGTCCATTTCCCTGCCTGGAGTTAAATTAGAAGAGCTCTATCATGTATGTGTGCTAAATATGAAGCAGGATCCAGCAGGTGATTAGCTTAGCTTAGCATAAAGACTGGAAACAGGGGGAGTTAGCATGGCTTGAATAATTGCTAATCATTTTGTCTATAAAATGTCTGAAAATGGTGATAAATGCTCGCTAAGTTATTTAATTTACTATCATAGAGGACAAAGAAATGCAGTCCTCACATTTGCCAGTGCATTTTTGGCCTTTTTGTTTAAAATTTTTATGTTATTTGAACTGACTTAAAAATTAATCGATTATTCAAATATTTGCAGATCAAGTTTTTTGTCGATCAACTAACTTAATAGATTAATTGAGTAACTGTTTTAACTAAACTCTTTAATAACCACTGCTTCCTTCCGTTTTGCTCACTGGTGCAGCTACAATCCACTACAGTAATGCAGGAATGTAAACAAACTTTTCATGAATACATCTATGAGTATTAATAGTTCTTCTTATTTTTAGTTTTAGATACCAAAGGAACCACAGTGATCTAATCCTTAATCAGCTGAACTGCACTAACCTCTGCACAGCAGCTGGAACAAACCATTTCCTTTCTCTATCATCTCCTGGTCCAGATGTACACCACTGACTATCTTTCATGCCTCACTCTGAGAAAAGACTGAGAAATAGTTCACAGCTTTACTGCAGAGGCCTATGGATGAAGTTTCTCAGTGACACTGATGTAAACCATCGGACGAAAGCAGGATGTGTTTGCACATCAGCATTAATCATTCGTAAAGAAAAAAAGGTCTCGGCTACATCAGAACTTCAAGGCTCAAAATATATTCTGTCTGTCATTCGCCTTTGTAACACTTGTCAAAGACATTAACCCCAGTTCATTGCCTCCACCACTCCTGGATCTCAGGACTGTTATGTTTTCTACAATGACAACAAAGTCAGTGCCAGCAGTGACTGTGTTTATTGTTTCATACAAAGCAGAAAACAAAACTATGAGCTAAAAAATGTTCCAAAAGATTTGCCAGATCGGGGGACTACTGTGAGATTGTGTGTTACATATTGTTTGCAGCTCGGATATAAAAACAAATCTTTTCCCCCCTGGCAGTCAGTCTGTCTTTCTCATACACATTTTTTTGGGGGATCTTGGAGAACCAACAGAAGGGAGATCTTGTTCGTGATTTTATAACTTGTTATAACAGACTGAAATCAAAGTATTTTCAATTACACTGAAACACTCCCCTCTAAGCATTTCCTGACTAGAGGAAATGCTGAAGAAACGATCCACTGGGGCCATTTAAATAGTAATTTTCTCATGATGTGAAACTAGCAGATAAAAAAACTCCACTGAGATTTTCCTCAACATGGGAAAAAAAAACATTCTTCCCTAAATTCCTAAAGCACAGAGTCATGTGAAATTAAAAGTTATTATTTAAAGACTTTAGTGGCTAAAAATGAAATGAACACAAGAAACCAGCTGCTTTTTACATATTTTAGAGGTGGTGCAGGATGAAATGCAAAGTAACTGTGAACTTGGTGAAAAATAAACACTTTAACAACATCCTCCCTCAGCAATAAGGTCTTCACTTCCTGTTTGTGTATGGAATATGTGACACTGAGGGTTATGCTATTGAAACCAAAGGGCAGCAGATTCCCAGCTAGCAGAGGCTGGTGGGATGTGAAAGTCTGCTGCCAGCTTCTCAAGGGGACATGAAATGGGTGGGAAAAGGCAGAAAGCAGAAAAAGAAGGACAACAAGATAATCATGCAAAAGAGAATGGTAAAGAGGATAATTAACCATGGGGGTGGAGGTCGCTCAAGCAACTTATGAGAGTCCCCATTTTGTTTATCTGGGGAACTCGCACTAAGATGCATGCACATGCGGGTGACCCATGCATCTCCCAGCCAGTGGTTTCACTTTTTCATTTTAATGTTCAACAGGTGACAGTAACATAAAAAAGAAGACATATAGTTAGTAAACATGGATGTAAACAATGCAGGTTTCAAACCTAAAAAAGTAGGCTTTACAAATTAGGAAAAAAATTATTCAAAGATACACACAATGAGTATAGATGACTTCTTGAAGTCCTGTTGTCACAGTGAGTTTCCAGGTGAGTTTTTGGTACCATCATGTGCCCAAATTAAAACTTGTGTTTACTGACTGACTGTATCTGGCAACCTGTGCTGTAGCTGTTGCACAGAAACACTGGACGATGGATGAACTCTTGCTTATCAAGATGTAGTTTCAGGACATAACCTCCCCTACAACCACAAACTGTCATTTTTACATTTTGGTTTTTAGAATGATTTAACAAGTGATATACAACATGTTGATTTACGTTCTTTAGAGATGTTTGTAGGTATAATTTTTAACTTTGAACAGTTAACATCCTGTTTCCTCTGCCTCCAGTCTTTATGCAAAGAAAGGCGAACAGTGTCCGGATTCCTGCTCCATGCAAACAAACAATAGATTGGTATTGATCTTCTCATCTGACTCTCGAAAATAAGACAAGCTTATTTTCCAAAATGTTTAAATGTTTAAAAACACTATAGATAGACTAAATAAACAAGAAAATACTCCACCGAGGCTGAGCATTCCTCTAAATGTGTTAAAAAAATAGCAACATTTTTGTTGTAATGTAATCCTATAAAATGTATTGGATCTACATGTATATCCTGATCTGCACCAAAACTAAACTAAAATGACTTGTGTCTTGGCCCATTTCTTAACTCTTATTGATATCTTAAGAAGTGTTTTTTTGATATTCTGCTTTATAACAAACTAACAAACAAATGGGACCAAAACCAAACCTCCTTGGAGGAGATAAGTTGATATGAAAAGTAGATGTCACTGCTGAGCCTGCAGACAGAGGAAAGACATGTTTAACTGAGCCACTTTGTTGCTTCCTCAATCCAAGATTCCTCATCTGTAAATAAAGTTGATGATGAAAGGAAAAGAATGTAAAGAGGAAAAACTGTCTGATTTCTCTTGCTTGACACTTCAATGTGAGTGCTCCATGTTATTGTGTTTGCATGTAGCTGTAATGTCTAAACCCAGTATGAGGACAGCGTGTTAGTAATCTGTAGATATTAAACCAACGCAGGGATTTCAAAAATAAGGCCTTTAGATAGCAATCAGAATCACTATTTGCTGTTAACGCCCTCCGCCTGCAGGCACTTTTTGTGACACGCAAACGGAGACCATCTTCTCCTGCAAATTTAAATGATACCCTTTTTGCTCATCTGTGAGACTCAGTCATGTCCTGTTTTTGGGCAGCGTCTCTGGAATGTAAACTACCCACCACCCACTCATAAACAGACAAGACTTAATAACAACTGTGCAATGGTGTGACGCCTAACAAAATACACAGAAAAGCTCAATTTTCATATGCCTAATAAAATTAACTGGATACATGATTTGGATTCAACTCAACAACAACAGTCATTATTGCTGCTGGATATTATATCTCATGTAGAATTTTTAAATGAACTGTGGTCACTTCCACTTATTAGATTAGCAGTGTGTATATTTGTGTTAGTTTTATCAACACAAACGTTACGTTTGAGGTCATCACTTTGAGGCAGATGTGTGTTTATTATGTTTACATGAAGATGATGTGTGTCATACTGCAGACTGAAGCCACTTGACTAAACTGCTTCATCTTTCTCAGCATACTTTTCCTTTCTGCTCTTCCTCATGTTTTTTGGACAAATCTATACGCCACCACATGTTTTGCATATTTCTTTAGACACCTCAAAGTGATTTAAACCAAACAAACAAACCTTAAAACACAAGTGAGTTTATTTCTGTGGACAGAAAGTCTCATGAAGAATGGAAGATCAAAAAAAGAATTGTGATGCAACCCCTAAATTCTGATTACAGATTGTTGCAAGAAAACGCAACAAGATCCAAGACCTACAATACCACTTTGCATCACAAATACATCATTCTTTTTGTCTTTTATAGAGATTTTATGGAGACTGCTTTCAGAGCACTTTGATTACAGCCCACCATGCTTCTGTCTACCGGTGTCGGCTGAGAGCTGCAGCATGCTATTTCTGTGGTGTGAGAGATGAGTGTAGATGTGGAGATGATATTAAAGTTTTAGCCCATCATTGTGAACCTGTGATGCTATGGTTTAAATCCACTAAAATTACGAGAAACATAAGAAATAGACCATGGCATGTTGCATGACATATCTGAGGAGAGAAATAAGTTATTGATGTAAAATAATCAACACCATATTTGAAAACAGAGAAAATCAAATGTACACGTTTCCCTTTGGTTTGTCAGTTTATTAAATATTAACCTGTTGCTCCATCTAACATTATTGCAGACTTAAAAACCTGCTCATATTGCCAAACCTCAGTCCACCACTTTGGTCCCAACTGAAATATCTCAACAACCATTAAATGGATTGCTATTACATTTTTTAAAAACGTTCATGATGCCCGCCCAGATGATGAATCCTACTGACTTTGGTGATCCAGATTAGGTTTGTATTTCAGAGTGACAGATTTCAACTTGACAACTATTGGATAATAGGTAAAAAAATTTAGTTTGTCCAATTCATTTGGTTATGACCAGATACCTACAAAGCTTATGACATTCAGCATCAGCTGTACTTTGTGTCTAGTGCTAATTAGGAAATATTAGTATGTTAACAAGATTAACACGTAAACACTACTACTAAACATCAGCACTAGCATAATCAATGTAAGCACGCTGACATTAACATTTAACTAAGTGTACAAAAATAAAATACATGAAGAGTACTGCAAAGTTATAATGCTAGTATAGTATAAACCCAAAGTATACAAAATATTTTTTCACTTTACATGATGGTAAAAGGAAAGTCATATATTTCATCCAACGCTTTGCACCAACATCACATCTTCTCTAACATGGCCTTTTTGCCCGTACTTGATTTTTTAGCTTTTTCTCTCTCTTACAAGTAACATTTACCGTGTCCTGCGGTGCAGTCTTCAGTGCAGTAAGACCTTTATAACTGTTGGTAGGTAAATCTCAGAGAGCATCAATCACTGGACTCCAATCCAAACACATGTTAAACACACATTGTTCCCTCTCCGCTCCACAGATCCGAGGCATGGCTCTCATCTAATAGACAATAACAAGGCAGTTAATAGCAGCAGGACTTCAGCTCAGTACCACTCAGAGACACTAAATCAATCTGTTCCAAATAAACATCAGGCTTTTACGCCACTTGCTCATCCTGAAACCTGAGTTTCCAGTGTGACATTTCTAATTTATTACACTCTAGTGAGAAACAGATGAAGACCTTTTCTACCTGGATATAATGCAGTTTAGTCAGTGTGCTTCCTCATATTTCTCTTGCTTATCATTTATCCTTTTGAAACATAAATATTCCTTCCTGTATTTAAGAGGAGCTATTTTAGATTGTTCTCTTTTTATATTCAAACATACTGATGTTTAATAAAACTCAGCAGGCAGGCCTGGTTCACACTGTATCAACATCATTTCTTCAGTATTTCTTTTTATATCAAACATACGATGTTTAATAAAACTCAGCAGGCAGGCCTGGTTCACACTGTATCAACCATTTCTTCTAAAAAATGATTTTACATATACTAACAATTTACAATAGGACATATGTTTTGAGAGAAATGTAATGCCATCTGAATTAGGTTTCTTATCAACAACTAATAACATTTTTGTGGCATATCTGCCACAAATAACAAAACATAATTCAGAACAAATCTGCATTATGTAAAATATTTCCTTTATTTTTCATAAAGGCAACATGATTAAATATTTTATGATTATGTTTAGACACTCACAACACTTGGTTAAGGTTATGAAAAGACTGTGGTTTGAATCTCAGAACATATCAGCTGACCACGATTAGGGTTAACCTAGGGTTTTTCCTCCTTTTAAAAAAAATCCCATACACACAAACGTTGTTTGAAAAAAATCTGTCCACATTAAACTGCAAAAACACAACTGAAGCAGTGTTAAGAGCATGACAAACCAACAGGCAGATATCCAGATAACAGATGACGAATATAGCCAAGACTTCCTCTTTCCAGCAAAAACAGTGATGTGACATGCTCTAGACTGAAAGCTGAAATTACATATTTAGAATAACTTTACTATCTGTAATGTTCCTATATTTAATTAGGACCACTGGCTCCATGATACTAATTAGCTTGTCATTTGCAAATCATTCCATCAAACAGGGTCCAATGCTGTGCAGCCAAGCCACAGCCATCCAGCCAACCCCAAATTAGCTTAGGTTACAGTTAGTTTGGCTTTGCAACGTTAGCTTGCTATCAATTTGTCTGCATTAGCAAGCAAGCTAATGCTAGCACACATTAGCCAGCTAAAACAACAATATCACAATATATTTCACATGCTTTGCAGTAATGTTAGCTTTGACTTTGGATTTTGTTTTGGACTATGTGTTATGGTGGGTGCTAGTCGTTTGACATTAGGGGGCTCCATTTCTAAGCTAATGTTAGCAAGTGTTGTATAGCTTACTGTTGGCGCTATAGGGGAGCAGAATAAGGCACTCGAGTCCTTTACATAGAAATCAGTCCACAGGCTGTTATAGGCAATCAAGAAAGTTGGGGATGGTCTCAGTTGTTAGGTTACATTTTAACGATACCTTTAATAAACATTTAACTGAAACCATAATCTTTCCATAGCCTCACCCAGTAATTTTTATTGCTTAAACTTAACCAGGTGCAGGATTCAGGATGTGGTCTGAGGTCAAAGCCTTGCAATTTAAATGCACACTATCCACTCCAAACTCTTCACAATGACTTGTATGCGGTACAAAAATATAGCACCTCCTGCACTCGAAAGTTCTAGGACAGGGGTTGGCAAATACGTCTGGCATCGGGCCAAGTTTTTTTCAAGTCAGTAGATGGCGGCCAGAAAATAGTAAAATCTAGATATTATAATATATCATTTAATGTGTGCCTGTTCAGCTCAGTCAGTAGTGCACAGGACTCCTGATGAGTGTTGTGTGTTCAATCCCCACTTGCTGCTAGTATTATTTTTCTCCCTTTTCAACAAATTGATATGAAGAGATTGTTTTACATGTTCACAATTAAGCTCGTGCAGGAGTGTGTTCCTCTCGGCGATTGATCCACATCAACCTATGGATGCTTATTTTCATTTCCCCAGTAAGTTCTCGTTTTTTCTCGCGTTTCTCATTCAGAGGAATCCGATCTCATGTTTTCTGAGGGTTTTTTCAGAGGTGTGTCAAGCAAGCCAGAGACTTTTGAATTTCCTTCAGAACTTTTCAAAGTAAAAGCTCTCAATTAAACAGGACATAAAGTACTGCTGCAAAGACAGTTCTCACGCTTTTATTTTGATGGCACAATCACTTAAGAGGAAGTGATCATGTCATGACTGAGATCGGTTTCAGCACCAGCCGCTATAATGTTTTTTGGTTTTTTTTTGCAGCTATCAAAGTTATCTGGCCATGAGCCGCCTATTGTCAACTACTGTTCGAGTTGGCTAGGTTCTAATGCAGTAAAGTAAAAAAAAATTGAAGATAAAAAAAAAAGGCAACTTTGAGATTTGTCTAAAAAGACAAAGTAATGTGACATATATTCATAAAATTAAACAGACAGCAAAAGCCAACTTGACAATCAAATCACACTTGTGTTTTAAACCTGTTACCTGCTGGATTACCTATAAGGCAAAGTGACAAGCTGCATTGGGGCCCGAGAACTTCCAAGGACCACAAGACAGACGTTCACTATGTGGCAATTAGTTTATGGTAATTTAATCAATGGAAAACTTCATTAATGCATGAACCAGGTAAGAACATTATAAACTGAAGCGATAAAGGCCTCAAGGCAACACATTATTATAATTTCAATCCCCCTGTCATGTCTAGGGACCCCGAGTTAACATCTAAGGAACGCTCCAGACAGACCAGTTAACTTATGATCAGGAACTCTATAATGTCTCCTTTGGCTCCAGAGGAGTTTTGCCAAGTCTGAGAAGATGAGCCTGATAGTGTCATAGTGATGGCATCAGGGTTGAATGAGTTGCATCATGGGAATTGTAGGAGCCAAAACCTTTTTTGTGCTTGACACATAGACACTAAGATAAGGATATGTCGGCTTCTGCAGCATCAATTTTTACTGTTCTTTTTAAAATCTGTCAAAAAGCTTTATGGAAGTGCAGTGCTTAATGACTGGAGTACCCTGTTAAGTCCTTTATTATTTTAGTATATTGTGCTCACACGGTGCAGAGAGTGAAAGAAACGAGGGGGGGAGGTTCAGCCCCAGTTATAAATCAAAAAGAGTGACATGAAACAAAACATCTAATGCCTTGAGTGTAGATAGTTTTATCGTCATACAGTATGTACAGTTGTTCATCACTAACTGTGAACTAACTGTATCTACTGTAAGAGAAGAAAATACTTCTTTTGTGAGAAAAATCTTATCTATTTTTAGTTTTTGGTTACTTCGTCAAAATTAAATAAACGTAAATTAAATAACATATTTTTAGGCAGATCTTCAATCTGTGAGGAACTTAAGGAGTTTATTCCAGAGAAAGTGGACACAGATTTACTAAACTATTTGATGTGTTTAAAAGATCAAATTGAGACATTTGGCAACAGTAGTAATATTTTGTTGTAGATGGTTAAAACTAATTTTAGTGATGCGTTGTGGTTGAACATTATATGAGTAATTGGCTCAATTTTTTGTTTATTTCTGCCTGAAAAACTGGAGACTATATCTAAACTATCCCTTTAACATGTTTGGACAATCAGGCAGATATGTCCCTCCTCTTGCATGTCAGAGTCTGCATATGCATAATATGAACACAAACACACATTTATTATTTCAGGAAACATCATCTCATTCAGTGTTTTTTTCACAGGTTAAGGCTGCCTCTTGTGAAAGTTGTACATTACATTTTTCATAATAACTGCTAACAATTCACACAACGAGGCTCCTGCTAAAGATCCTATTTTCTAAAGGTGGAATTTTCTTGGCAAATAGCTTTAAATTGTCACTCATTACATGTGTAACACACCAACAATTAACTAAAAATGAAAATTCAGGTTGCAATTTAAGGCTAGGAAGCATTCAGCAGAAGTAAGAGAGCAGAAGCAGTGAGCAGAAATAATTTCATCAAATATTAAACTTGGTTAGCAGTGCTGGATTCCAGTGGGATTTCCCTGCAGTCTGTCTGCATGAGGACAGCTGGAGGATCATGGGATATTTCATACAGGAAGTGGACCTTGGTGGTAGCCATTTTGAAAAACAATTAATAAATGGGTCAATATCACCTCAACAGTCCACCCGAGGTCATAAGTTGACTTCTGTCTCTGTTTTGAAACATTAAAAAAGGTCCATATCCTGTAATGACATGATTTCTCAAGCACTTACTATTAATCTAATACATCTAAATAATGACAGAGGACAGTCTTATTTTTGTTAACATGATAAGAGAAACATATTAATGCTTTATTGTCAGTGTAAATCTGCTAAATCATGTATGGATACATTCACTCTTACAAAGAATGAAGACATGAAATATGGCATTTCTCTTTGATCTGAAATGGTAATTATATAACATTTTTTAGTAAAATCAGTGATGTATTATTTTCTGCTTACTGGAATACTCTGGATTCCATGCAAAGAAATTGAAGCTGATTTACATGTTAGGAAAAAATATTAACAACGTATCAGGAAAAACTACACTCACACCAACTCTGCTTAAAATTAAGTAAATACCATTATTTATTTATTAAAAATAACTGTTTTCAATCATGTTATGTGATGTGAATAAAAGGTAAACCCAAATACTTCATTGCATTGCGCAGCTTTTGGTATGCTGCTTTCTTAGTAAAACTTGTTTGGTTCTGTATTTGTTCTTTGCGATGGAAGAGAGACACTTCAACTGAGTGGCTGCAGTTTTACTTTTTTGAAATATATTCTTGATGAGTTTCAAGAATGCCTAAAATATATGGATATGATGAAATTTTCAAGCATTTAAACAAAACCAGACTTGTTTCTTTGTTGTAGAGAACATCTTAAGAGAAGGTTATCTAAAGAGCCCATCTGAATCATTCTCAAAATCCACCTCACTCCCGAAAAGTGCGGCCTATTACAATCTATTAGTCATCCTCTGCACTCGTCGTGCTGCAAAGCAACTGCATAAATTTTATTTGGCAGAGTGCAGGATCTGTGCTGCAGGTGGACATTTTAGGGCCATGGTAGGTGCTGTGTTGAAAGGCGGGTGCAATAACGGGGGAACTGAAGGGGAGAGAATTTTATTTGGGGGGGGGGGGGGGGGGGGGGGGGGGGTAAAGTGAAGTGCATTACCCGCAGGCGACCAGTAGGTTGGCACTATCCCATCGCCCTCCATCGCCTCCACTCAGCTCCTCCATCTGAGGCGTACTTAGCACCATTCATAATGCATGGTCACCACCCCCCATGCACAGGCCTGTCATGGCTTGTTCCTTTCGACAACTCAGCCCAACTCTTTTTCCCCTAAGAGGATGCAAACGTTTGCATAATTTAGATACCGCCCGCTGTTTTCAAGGTTCATCTCTTATCAAAAATGTAACAGACTGAGTTTCTGGGGGAGTTTTGTCTAAAGGGGGCAGGGGAAGATTTTGAAGTTGAGACAATGGACGCAGGCGTGGGTCAAAACTTCTCCAACTTTTTCTGTAACATGGTGATGTCAGTATCATGTATAGCTAAGTACCCACATGTATGAGAAACAGGTTGAGGAACAGAGACATACTTCATATTTAAAATCCTGAAATGTTTGGATTAATTTAAGAAGACTAACAAGAGAATCTCATTTTAATTCAACCCAGCAATGACTAATCTATTATGTTTTCCCATTGGAAAATTGCTTTTTTGTTGATCTTCCCAGTTTCTACTATTGAAGTCAAACTTACAGTCATGTCATTACTTTGGCAGACTAAACATTGTCCCTAAGATGTATTTGCATGTCTAAATATGAAATTATGTGTCTGAGCACATGTGTATTGGGAGATCAAAGTATAACATATTTAATAAATCAGAGTATAGTTTCAATGGAGTTGATAAAAGGAAACAAAAGGCCCATTGAAGGTAACTCATACAGCCGGTGTGGCCAGCTGCAGTTGGGCAGGTCAAGGTGACTGAGGTCACAAGGCGATGAAAGATATTTAAGGGAGAGAGAACGAACACCTGCTGACAATTTCTGACTTCACTACTACTTTATGTTTCTACTTCACTGAATTCTTTTGATAACATTAGTAACTGTTTGTAAGATTCAGATTAATACAAAATATAAATCTAATAATGATGATGTATTGTTTATTAAACTACCCAGCAGTATATAAAGGACTTGAAATTAACTCCACCTTTACCAGCTGCAACATGAAAGTGATGTTCACATTAATGCATCAGTTATTAGAATCCGGTGATATAATATATGATAGTACCAATCAAAAGTGGTCCAAGGAAAGAAAAGCGGTGAAAAGCGGGCGGCCAAGGATCATTGATGCACGTGGGGAGCGAAGGCTGACCCATATGGTCTGATCCAACAGATCAGTTACTATAGGTCAAATTTCTGAAAAAGTCAATGCCAGTTCTGATGGAAAGCTTTCACAACACACAGTGCATTGCAGATTGTTGCATAAAGGGCTGCATAGCTGCAGACCTGTCAAGGTTCCCGTGCTGACCCCTGTCCACTGCTGAAAGCTGCCTGGTCTGATGAATCACATTTTCTTTTACATCAAGTGGATAGCCAGGTGTGTCACTTACCTGGGGAACACATGGCACCAGGATGCACTATGGGAAGAAGGCAATAGGCTAAGGCAGTGTGATGCTTTGGGCAACGTTCTACTGGGAAACCTTCGGTCCTGCCATTCGTGTGGATGTTACTTTGACACGAACCATCTGCCTAAGCATTGTTGCAGACTACCTTCAAAACAGTATTCCCTGATGGCAGTGGCTTCTTACAGTAGGATAATCTGCCCTGCCACAAAACAAAAATGGTTCAGGAATGGTTTGAGTAACACAACAATGAGTTCAAGGTGTTGACTTGGCCTCCATATCCCCCATAACTCAATCGAGGATCTGTTGGATGATCTGGCCAAACAAGTCTGATCCATGGATGCCCCACCTCGCAACTTGCAGGACTTGGGATCTACTGCTAACGTCTTGGTGCCAGCACACCTTCA
This sequence comes from Micropterus dolomieu, assembly GCF_021292245.1. NCBI lineage: Eukaryota > Metazoa > Chordata > Actinopteri > Centrarchiformes > Centrarchidae > Micropterus > Micropterus dolomieu. The sequence goes on along the minus strand of NC_060169.1, from coordinate 8,164,270 downwards.
CAGGTCTAGTGGAGTCCATGCCTTGACGGGTCAGGGCTGTTTTAGTGGCAAAGGGGGGACCTACACAATATTAGGCAGATGGTCATAATGTTATGGCTGATCGATGTAAACGATTAAATGTATGTTAATATATTAAATCTTTTATGGAAAAAATATTTCTGTTGCATTAGGGACATTTATCATGTTTGTGTGTAAAGTGGTGATGTGGAAGAACATACAGTACAGGCACAGTTTTATATCATGCATGGCTTGTTTCTTGTAGACACAGCAAAGATTTAATGCTGAACAAGGTGCTGCTGTGGTGCTCTTAACTGACTTTATTCACTCTTAGCACACAAGCTCTGCCGTGGCTCTCGCTTAGCATGCTAAAGTCTGTATAGCACATGAACTACATTTGTTTCATGGTGAGTGCTTTTACGATAATCGAACCAATCATGGCAGCAGATTAAATGCCATTAAGTTGCATCTGAGCCAAACAGTAACAACCAGTCACAGTCGAGCGATGCATTGAGTATGTTTTCATGCACATTAATAATCTGGTTTTGAGTCTTATCCTGGTTAGGATCTACTGTTTACATGGAAAATTAGGTTTCTGATCAGGTGTACCTTTTTAAACTCGTTTTCTTCCTGTGCTGAATGATTTAGCTCAGCTGTTAAAGATGAGTCATCAGTTTGGTTTCTGGCTGTCTGGACACTGCCACATTTACCACACTGCTGAATTTGGCCTCTCTATCTAATCAGCAACGGGGAACAAGAGCAACACAACTATTTGGAGTCAGACCTTCACTTTAATTTCAGCGTGTAGAGTTATATGATTTTTCACCATATTGTGTTTTACTAACTACTGTGTTACCTGAAATACCAGTGCACCTGTGCACATAGCAGACAGTGATCAGATACATGTATATGGTTTCTCTGATTAATCTAAAATCAGGAGATTATTCAGGTTTCTGAAATTAGGATATTATGGTTATATTCACATATCACAACATGCTTAAAAACCGTAATCACAAGTGTGCACGTTAACAGACTAATTATGTTAATCTTTCTAAATCTGACCTGTGTTGTAGATATTGTGTATGGCACACAGATAAGGAAGCAAAAAATGTAAGCTAAATTCTGGTTTAAGTTTATGTACTACACAGTATGTGTTTTCGAAACCTCACAACAATTACACTCTGAATGTTTAAGAATTGTTTTCTGTAGGTGTAAATGGGGGGTAAAGTTTTGTTCCGTTTAGAAATGAGCGTGTCACAAAGTTTGACAGTGATTGACGTGGATGAAGAACCTGACTGTGAATTTTCCATGCCTGCTTATACTACTTGATCACCTTTCAAACACAAAAGACTTCATTTCCACAACCTTATTAGGTAAGCAGTGACAAGTGGCCATTGTTCCAAAGCAGAAACAGACCAGCACGTCTAGAAGAACATCTAAACTGTGATGAAAACAACAAGTTAAAATTATGAGAACAGCCCATCTAAACAGACTTTAGTTTCAAATAAATAACCACTGGCAATCATAACAAACTCCCTCTATGGTGTTTGTTTGAGACATATGACTTTTCAATGCAGTGGGCTGAAAACCTTGCATCACCAAAGCATCAATTTTATATTTTATTTATATGACCTTCATATTAGCTTGACCTTGTGTATTTATTTTGAGCTTTGTCCAGTTAGGTTAACAAGAGATTTTAGAAGAAAACTCTTTTAATTTAAAACAGGAAACTGACAAAGTTGGAGTTACAGTAAAAAAAATGTTTTGACAACAACCATTATTTTTTGTACTGTAATATTACATGCCAATATACTGTACTGGACCACAAGCCCTGCTGTTAAGTGCCAGCAGCAACAATGTCTTCATATACCTCTCCATAATAGGTCATATCAGCAGCACCGCTTCAAATTATTGTTTACTGCAACTCGGCTCCATTTATGGTGACCTGTCTTGGTCTGGTTGGTGAGCAGTGAGTCTGTAATCTCAAGGATTTTGCTGGCTGCTCACAAAATTACTGTCACGGATGAGAAGATTATTTAATTCCTGATTCCCAGTAAGGTCAGGATTTCACACACCAGTGAGTGGTTGTGGCTTTAAATAGGAAAAGTGGTACAGTCAGTAAGAACAGTAAAGTTGAATTAAGTCTCTCTCTATTCTGACTGCAGGTGTTGCTGTTCTGGATACCAAGGTCTCCTTCTCACTTCCAATTTTCTCTCTCTCAAGGATTGGGGGATTAACGTCCTTAACTACTCTCGGCACCATATGTGTAACTTTTAATATCATAAGTAATATCAACAATCCAGTATAACCACAGTACAGCAATGTTGATGCTGTACAGTTGATGGTTCAGAATACTGTGACTGTTATTGTCCTACTTCTGGGATGATAAAGATTGACATTATTTCTTATTGGCCAGTGAACTACTGACTTAGCACGTACATCTGGAACCACAAACCCACACACCTGATTCAGAGATGTTTATTCAGTTCAGTTGCTGAGGGAGTTTCTAAAATCAAGGCTAGGCTACTACACACCTGCTTCTACTTCAAGTTTGTTGCTTTTAATGAAGCTTTAAACTTTTACTAGTTGCTATTTCTATTGGATAGTGTCACATTTTTACTAGTGTTGCATTTACAGTAAAGACATTACATAGTGCACAGTGCTGGTACTTTACTTGAGTGTTTCCACACAGAAACTTTATTCTAGTGCTCCACTTTATTACATAATTTAATATTATTAAATATTGTATCTATTCTTTACTAAATGTATCTGAAGACTACATCTCCTTACAGATTAAGAGTTTAAATGCAAAATTTATAATAAAATAAAAGACACTGTTTATATGACTAATTTGCAATGGCAAAGAAATAAAAACAAATAAATCCATTTGGAGTTACACCCAGTAACAACACCATTCTGCAGCAATAATAACTTGTGCAGTGATAGAACCACGTATGATTCATATGATGAAAACGATATGCAGAAACACTGCCAGTGGACAGATATCGATGCAGAAATTGATGACTAAAAATAATAATATTTTTGGAGTAAATCTAATCAGTAGTCCCAAGATAAAATAGACATACAGCCCACAATAAGTATCACAATAAATGAACACATTAAGCGACAGTAATAGTTCACGTGGAAGGCCAAGGCCAGCTCCTGAACATTTACTGTCCAGAGCTCAACACACCGTAAAGCTCCTGCACTCTATACCATCTTGGACTTGCTGCCAGTGATATGTGGCTACAACTCTGAAGAGCAGGATTAAGATACTGGTGTTTTTCTCTGGGAACGAGGGAGAGATGGGAAGATGTAGGGACACTCCCCCTCGTTCCTGTCTGCTGCAGCCCCTTATACTCCCCCTTTTCTCTCTTTTTACTCTTCCTTCCTCCTTTATCTCCTCCTCCTCCTCCTCCATTGCTAGCAGGATAACATACAGCCTGCCTCTTGTTTGGATAAGTTAATGCTGAGATGTCAACCTCGATTCTGATGTATACCACCTGCCTTAGCCTCCGGCTGACCTCGTACTCCAGCTCCCACTGCAGAGACATTCCAGTGCTTTTCTGGGGCTGTGTTTACACTGCAACAGACTGCCCTGCTCTCCCTATCTGCTTCATCACAGCCGACGGTGGTGGGCCTATACGCCCAATACGCTTATGTTGCTCAGAATGAGCATGACAACAGAGGTGGTGAAAGCCTCAGAGACTCTAAAGAAGAAGTATTATTGTGTAGGTTTTGGACATGGAAATTAAATTCTCAAACTATTATAATTCTGCCAGATTTAAAGAAACTGGAAAGGGATATCTATGTTTCAGGCTCAGCCTCAGGAGGGGAGGCTCGCGAATGGCTCCAGTTATTCAGATGCCAAGATCCTCCCACTCAGCAGCACTGTGAGGGCTCATGTGAACACCATGACCTCACTGTGTCTGCCCTTTAAATGAATTAGCGCTGTTGATTTATAAGTTTAAGTCCATGTAAGATCCTAAACGAAAGATTGACGTCAAATGAAAATAAGTTTTTTACTTCAGCAGGCTGGCCAAGTCTTTATCTTGGATGTTATGGAACAGTCTTTAATGGGGCAACGTCACTTGCAGAGTCTGCTTATCGAAACTTGGCTAGGAAAAGTGTTATTTGTAATTTTTATTTTTAGTTAGTTTATTTAAAGACAGACATGTTATTCTGCTACCAGCAGCAGAAACATACCCGATCGCTACTGAGAACATGCAATAGCAAACCCTACTGGCACAGTTCCATAGCACTTCTAGTTGAATTGACAATTGTTTTGTCCACCATTCTGTTATATTTGTGACCAAGCAAAAAATTACATATTTTAATCCACTCTCCAAATGCTCTTGTTGGAGCATTGTCTGTAGATGTGTTTTTCATTTTAGCTGTTTTGTGATTGTTAATTTGTTTTTGATTTAGTTTTCCTGCGGTCAGTTTACTGCTAACCAAGCTAGCTGTTATGTTATCTGTCTGAGGCTAATGTGTCTAATTGAACATTCAAAGTAGCTAGCTGGTTACTGTTGTGCTAACTTCTTTAATTTTGTGGACTGTGTGTATACGTTTACCGTATTAATTACTTGTCTTGTACTTCCTATTTGATCTTTGCTGGTAATACTTTGAGGGACAATGTAACAGGCATAAAAATGAAGTACAGAATGTGAAAAAGTTGTGTTCAGGAAAGTGTGCTTTCATGAAGGTTGGAAGCCACCATTGAGGACACCGAGGTCATGTCCACAGCATTGCTTCCTGGAATGTGTGGGCTTTAACAAACTAAGGAGGAGTTCTACAATTACTCACAAATTACACATGATGGGTTTTCAAATTGATTCGTGTATTTGTTAGACTCAACATGTTGAGTGCTAAAAATTTCCCCCCAAAAAAGGGATTTACTATTACTCCACCAGAATAATTTATTGCTTTCCTGGTGATGTGGATAAGGCTTTGAAAGATCATTGCGTAGAGGGAAAAAAAGACAATATAACTGAACAAAACAGATAAAATAAAAATCAGACTTGAATGTAAAATTTTTCCCTATATATTGCAATCTAAAGTCACAGTGGGTGTTTTAAACTGTAACAGAATAAGTTTTTTTGGTTTTATTATTTGACCAAATACAAGAAATTTGTTCTGGTGGGTTCTGACGTTTTTATATAGAGTGTATGGTTTTAACACAAGCGACACTGAACTTAAAACAACACAAAATTATAATGGCGTGGAGATATCTGCAAAAGCACAGAATGAAAAGAAGCTAGGCACAATATTTTTATGTGCTTAACCTTATAGTGGCCGTGTCATTACAGAATGCGTGCGACAGCATTAACAGCTGGTTTCAGTTCAGTCTTGACCACCTACATAGTGTGTAACTATGTTGAGTGCCCATTACTGATCGCACACCAATAAAACAGACACTCACATTCGCCACCTGCTCTCTGACTGAACAAAACTCACCAAATTAAATTGAAATCACTCACTCCAACACTGCTGGCTTGAATAGGCAAAATCTTAACCCCATGACATAATAACCACCTCATCACTTAGGTGATCTATGTACAGCTACTGTATGTAATTAAAAAAAGACGTTAACGTTAGGTCTGCATGTCAGTGAGTCAGTGTTGACCAGCAGTAGTGTTCAGCATCTTTTGTTCACTGATCGGATCCAATGCAACTACAGGTCATAAACCAAAATACAGTTTCTATTTTTTTTTTATAATTCATGGTGCTGGCTGTGCACTATTTGCAGATAAAATACCTTAATTATGGGTCAATGCAGTTATTATACAAGAATTCTTAAAAGCACTACTTTTCTATCACACAAGGATATCAACCTCAATAAATTTCATCAGTAAACACTATTGCCATCAAGTGGTAAGTATAACAAATAACACTTAAAAGGGACTTCACACAGATACTGTAGAAGACTGAAGGTTGTGACTCTAACTGAGCCTGTCAACACAAGATGCTGTTTATTAACAGCCAGACTCTGGTTTCATCTGGTCACACTACATAAAGGTATATCACACATAGTAAATAATTGCTCTTTTCCTTTCTGGGAAAGTCTTTATATAGTGATTTACACCAAGATTAACTGTATAACCTGCTGTAGCCCAATTACAATTTTTTCCATTTTGTAAAATTTTCAGCTGTGAAACAACTCCCGCCTTGCTGAATCCAGACATAAAACCATAATAAATCTGCAAACCTGTGGCTAAGTTCAAGTAATTACCTGTCTACGTAGAAATATTTCTGTTCTTGTTCAGCTTGTGACATTTTGAAGGTGAAGTTTCACCATGTCATTTATAATAAAAGTAATTCTTTGAACTTGATTTGATGTAATAATTGCTGTTTAATTACTGTGTAAAACGTACATTTGTAGTACTGTTAATTTTAACTTTTCAATTTGAGCCTTTAATTGTTTTATAAATGTGTGTGTGTAAAATAACCTAATTAGAAAAAAGAAATAGGCTCAATCATGTGGCGACAAAAAAATCCCCTTAACTTAAAGTACATGTACTATAAACAAGAAAAAAAAATATTTGTTTGTTCAATTGCATGTTTTAACAACAACTGAGGCAAACACATCCGTGCCTGCTTTTAGGTAACATAAAAAATGTAGGATCAGTAAAGAAAACTTCACTTTGGCGGCTTATTGTGCTGTTAAATTGTCTGAAATATATTTTGTCCACTCCGTTTCTATCAATGAAAACAGGTCTTTTTACATTACTGTTAAGAAATCCCTAAAATGTGTTTTGGAGAGGTGTAAACTAATTGACAACAATGTCCATCAATTTCCAAATTTTAATGTAAAAGACAAAAAACAATACAGGATTTGGTGACATGAAGGGGAAAAATGATTATTCTGCTCATTTGTCTTTCTCCTTCTGCTCCTTGTCCTTTTTGTCCTTTTCAGCCTTGGCCTCCTCAGCCTCGTGCCTCTTGATGAGTACGTCTACTTCTTTCTGTTTCAGCACCTTAATTTTTGTTTTCCCGTCTTCCCGTGTAAGGGTGGCAATTTCCACTGAAACAGTCAATGTGATACAGCATTGTGTTATTGTGTATATCAAGCTGTTCCACCTGCAATATCTTTAGCAACCCGGCAAACTAACTAACTAAAACCGGTAAACTAATTCTGGCCGTTAATTACAGAGTAACTGATAATACTTCCATCTAGACGTACTATAAGAGCCCTTACTAACTTGTCTAGTTAATAAATCTTTTATCAGAATTTGGTGCTTGATTGGCATTGGTCACACAATGCGTGTATTTCCATTTCAACAGAGATAGTAAAAGGTCATTAATTTCACATTAAACAAATAAGAATATTCAAGCAAAATAACAAGAAAGTATTTTTGAACCTCACCTTTCTCTGCTGAGAGCTTACTAACATCCATTGTTTTGTTGAGGACTTTGACAGCCAAAGCCAGAGCAGAGGACAGAGTCATCTCTCCCTCTTTGTAGTCCTGCTTCAACATGGACACTGCAGCCTGAGGCAGAGAAGTCAACACATTGAACCTTGTTATATGGATCCATTTATTGCTTCGACATCTAAATTATTGCTGGAAATTGCACTGGAATCAGAGACTATTAAATATTCCTACTGACATTTAGAAAACACGTTATCAGACTATCTGTGCTGGCTACAGTTTTGCACCATCTACAGAGAAATTTTGTTAGGCTCTCTGCTACCAGATCAAAAACATTCAAGCCACAAGAACATCAGACAAACCAAAGCAAAAGAAAATTTTATATATGTGATTCATACTCATATAATCACTTCTATATGACACTGCCTGTTGAGATAACCTCAATAATGTTCATTATATTTGTCATTTCAGACTTACAGCACTGTTGTTGCCAATACAGGTTGCCTTCCAGCCTCCATAGTTGCCACTGGGGTCACTCTGGTACAATTGGAAGCCATAGTGTTTGTCCCAGCCCATGTACAGCAGGGAAACACCAAACGGCCTCTTGCCTGCCAAGAAAAGAATCCACACAGCTGGTACTGAAATCCATCAGTTTTTTTTACACAAATACTCTTGTCAATATTATTCTAGCTTGTTTACCAATATGACATTTGATTAAGTCTTATACAAGTGCTTTGGGCAGACGTATAAATGCACATTGTAAATGTAAAGACCGGCAATATGTTGATCCCAAAAGATCAACCGCTGGATACAAGCAATAAACTAGACAAGGAGACTACTGTGGATCTTACCTCCGAACTGTGTGTACGCCTGCTTGATGTCACACAGGGCTGTCACCAACTGCTCGCAGGGTATTGGCTCCTGGTACTGCAATAAATACCTGAAGAGAAATTAAACTGGTCAGTGGTAGGTGGTGAATGTAATAAACACAAACATTTAGGGAGGTTATCAAATATTTGCAAATCAGATTAGATCAAAGTTGGACATAATTTCATTACTGAGACACTAAAACTCACCTCTGTGCAATCAGCCGCAGCTCATTCGTCAGGACATTGGCATCTGATGTGATCCCAGCAACACTGCAGGCCAAGTCTCTGGAAGAGATGATCACACACACAACCTCAGTACAATGGCAGCCTGAAAAAATTATGTCTAAGGAGTTTATGGTAAGAATGGCCCAAGTGTAGGGTGCTTCTGTAGTTCAGTTCACTCACTCATTGAGCTTGTAGATCTTCTCAGAGAAGAAAACCTCATCAAGCAGTTTGTGGATGTTGCGTCTCTCTGCTGCTAACAGCACTCCATCGTTTGCTAGAATCCCCAGACATGTTCCAGCATGGCCGATCGCTTCCATTGCATACTCCACCTGATACAGGCGTCCTGTAAAATACAGTCGCAAAGGTGGAATTGATCTCATAAGTTGGCTAGAAACAACTAAAACCTTAAAGGTGTGTGTATATAAATCATAGTAAATCAAGTTTTTTTCCAGAGCTTTAATCTGCATGTCATGGATTTTATCTGTGAACTGATTTTTCGCAGTTGTCATTCACTGATAAGGGCCGTGAGATGCAACTTAAAACTTGTAAGGGGACCTTGAGTTAAGATTATTTTGTCAAACTACAGTTACGGAGGTCAAGAAAGGAACTTTTCAAGAGAACTTAATCTCTTTTAACGTCTGGTGGGTCCATCATTACAAACCCACAAAATCTTGGAAAAACACTGTTCAACACACTTTACATTTATGTCAACAGCTTGGTATCTTTGACAATAAAGTTGGCAAATAGCAAAATATATATCAACAAGACAATATATGGGTTACATCATATGGTGTGTAGCCATAATAACTGGCATCTTGGGTTTGATTATTTCACTCAATATGACTTTGATAATCAAATGGTTAAAAACAATTAGACTTGCCCTCAGGAGAAAATATGGTTGTTCGGGAATCATATCTGCGAGACTAAACAACAAGAAAAACAGGTACAATTATTAAGGTAAGCTGACAAAAACAGGCAGAAGTATATTTTGAACATACATGTGAGATTTATGTGACGAGCAGTTACCTACCATGTTTTAACGTCGCTGAAACTGTCCTGTAAAAAACGACAGCAGTTATAAGATGATGGGGCAACCAGCAAAAACCAAAGTGGGAAGAACATTTCAGCCTGTTTGTATTAATACATATGTTTTAATTTGCAACAGTTACATAAATATCTCCTTCCCTACAACTTGACAAATAAACTGTTAAGCACGCCTCTGATAAACTTATAAAGAACAGTATGCGTCGTTTACAATCCACTTTTATCGATAGCTAGCGAGCTGCCTGCCTTAGCTAGCTGCTGCTGAACAGAATGAATCTGCAATATCTGAGCATGCTACATCGTTAGCATGCTAGCTAACTAGTACATAATAAAGAAAGTAATATGACCGGACACAGTCAAACTGTACTTTAACGTTGTGGTGGAATAAAACTACACTGTAGGAAATATTAAAACATAAAAATATTACCTTAGTTGAAAGGGTCTAAGTTTGCGTAGTTTCCCACAGGCTGAGAGGTTCACTACTTTCAGTTTGATGTTTCCTCCTCTCTCACACCGGGATCCTGTGGCTGTGAAGTAGCCGCTCGGCAGCGCCACCTGCCGGCGGGAGGACCGATCAATTCTCACGTCCACTTCCATGGAACTGGAAGAAATTGGCTTTAGACTCTTTTACAAATACACTTTAATAGAAAAGATGGAGTAAAAGTAAATAAGGAGTAAAATATACTTACGAAAAGAACTATGCTACCTCAGAGTATTCAATTATTAAAATAAGATAAGCCAACGGCGTAAGTGGTAACGATGGGCCCCAAGTGCGGGCTGTTATGGTGGGCTCTTGGGCTCCACAGCTAATAGAAATAGAAGACAAGAAACATAAACTACACAAGAGCAATTAAACTAAAAATGTTACTGTCTCCTGTGGTATGATTGGTATAGTACATGTAAGCGTAATATGATACCATCAGTGTACACCAGAATATATACAGTATAATAATGTATGTAATGATAGATGATACTTAGTGTCTGTATTAATATAGAAATATAATGTATAATACATAATGTAACAAAATATTATAACATATTAACATAATATAGTACAATACAGTACATTATAATATAATATGTAATATAAAGTGAAATGTAGTAACACACTATATATTTAGTTTTACTTACTACTTTACTTAGTCATTACTATCTTCTTATCATTTGTATTACTATCCAATTTTTCAGAATTAATCTCTGTGGTGTCAGAATACCTCATATTGTTAGCTATAAGGTATAATTACTGTATAATATAGATATTTTTATAACTGATGTTACATGGATTTGTTGTATAATTGTTCTCAACGCTCTTCTGTGCAGTTCCAACAAAGTACCTTGACATACCAATACAAAATATCAGTGTACAATGTACAACATTTAAGTTTAACTCACTTTCTAGTTAAATATTTTAGTTAATTAATAACAAAATAAGGAAAAACGTAAATAATTTTGGTATTGTTATTAATTTTCTAGCTACTGCTTCATTTTGTTTGTTTAGTGATTGATGTGTGTACTCTTTTTTTAAATTAAACTGGCACACTATGTTGGCCGTTAGTCATCATTTTTAGACCAAAACATGAATGAAGATACACAAAATCAGTCGCAGACATTCAGCTCTAAAAATTACAAGAACATACTGAAATTGCACTTGAGCATGTATTCACTTATTTTCCGTCTCTAAAAGGGAGTGAATCTAGAATTTGATAAACGTTATATATGCCGTGGTGGAATGTAACTACGTGCATTTACTCAAGTAGCGTACAAATTGGAGGTACTTGTTCTTTACCTGAGTATTTCCATTTTATGCAGCTTTACTTCTACTTCACTTCATCTGAGAGGCAAATATTGTACTTTTTACTCTACTAAATTTTGTACTGACAGCTTTAGTTACTAGTTACTTTTCATTTTATATCATTTTAATTTCATCTCTATATTTGATGATTTTGAATTAAACATTGTTTTAAGGATTAAGTTTTCTTTTATGGGTTGAGAAAAGTATCCTACTTCTTAAGCTAAATAAACAATTTAAACCTCCCCTAGCTGGATTTGTCACAAAGCTGAAAACAGGGGTATTTTTCTGAGCTCATAAAAAGTTGACTTTTTAGAGATACAGAAAGCTGGATACGTATTAATCAAACTTTGCCATGGGGTTTCAGGTCCAAACTAAATTCTTGTAAAAAAAAAAAAAAAGAAAAAAAGAATTGTCACATACATCCTCCTAGTTACGTAAAGAAAATGTTGAAAAAATCTAATTTACAGATGTGTACAAGTGCAGCTAAAAAAAAATGTAATGATTTCTTTCTAATTTTTAAATGCACCTGTAAAGGATCTGAATACTTTCCCACCACTCGTTTAAATGGTGTGTTTAGTACATAGCTTGTATATAAAAAGGTTTAGTCCTAGTCCAGTCGGACGTGTTTTCCTCCAGCCCTGGTGGTCGGCAGCGTTGGTTGAGACAACTGAATGCTCACCAGGTGTAAAACAAAAGAAGAAGAAGCTCTGCTGCGTGCTATTGGTTGTTTCAGCAGCGTGACGTCGAGTGGTTTGAATGGGAACGGGAAGTCATCGCACAGTTAGCTAGTTGAGTAGCCAGGAAGAAACTTACCCACGTCGTTATAAAACATTTAGGCAGCTGAGTGACGATACTCCGAATTGCATTTTATTTATTTATTTACCGGCTGATGACATGATGTTTTAAATCTGACCGACATTACGGCCATGGCGTTGTAATAAGCATCTGTCCGAAGAGGTAAGTTCTTGCTAAGTACACCAATGCTAGCGCTAACTCAGGGCTAGCTCAGTGTTAGCTAGCACAAGCCACAACAACATCCCGCAGATGACGACAGACCCATTTTATTAAACCCCTGGTGTTTGGCTTACTTTGTTGTGTTTCTTAAGTATTATTAGCTAACACACGACAGCTCCCGTAGCTTTCAGGTGGCTTCACTCCGGCTCCAGAACAAGCTGTCCTCTGACCGGTGTTGCCAGTGTTGTGAAGAACAATAACCTGGTGTAAGTTAGCTAATGGCGGTTAGCTAACGTTACTGTGCGACCAGGAAATCGATTTTATAAGTACACGGTCATAACACCGACATTATTCGCTGCTTTTTTGTCTGTGCCGAAGCTGCTTCTGGATCTTTAGATCAACGTAGTTAGGGTTAGCTTGCTAAGTTGTCTTGCATGACCTTCGACCTTCTCACTCAGAGATAACTGGAGATAAATGTTACTGATGATTGATGAGAAGTGATAGCTTAGCTTGGTTTAACGTTACAGTTTCGCCACATAATCCGATTAGTCATGGAAGGATTCATATAATTTCGGAGGTAATAATAGAAGAACAACTTAGTTGAGTTGTTCTATTTTGCAGCAGGCCCAGAGCAGAGGGGTTGATTGGTACACAATAGGGTCGAGTGATGTAAAGAGTGAGACTATATATATTTGTCATCTGTCTGAGACTTTTTTTATGTTTTGATACTGTTGAAAATATCATTTTAATATCTATTTGTTAGACCATTGTGTGTAATGTTGCAAATGACTATTGGATTTGTTATAGTATCTTTACATTGATATAGTGAAGCCATGAGCCAACATGTAAAGTATCCAGTATGCTGGATCAGCCAAAAATCTGTGAGAGATGATTTTATCCATATTGCCCACTCCTAGTAGGGCATTTAGAAGTTATACTTTAATGGTTACAAGCACCAATAGTATTTAGGTTCTTCCAGTAGTATTTAGGTCAATTTAACAAGACTCAACAAGGATACTCGGGCTCTTTCTGCGTCTGATGTCGATTACCAAAAATAAATACATCTTCACTCAAGGTCCAAGTCTAGTTTCAGGTTTAACTGAGATGTCAAACTACTATTTGTATGTACACTGGACAAACTATAAACACAACACTTTTGTTTTTGCCCCCGTTCATCATGAGCTGAACTCAAAGATCTAAGACTAAGACACCCGTGAGGTGGATGGATTATCTCGGCAAAGGAGAAGTGCTCACTTACACAGATTTTGACAGATTTGTGAACAGTATATGAGAGAAACAGGCCTTTTTGTGTACACAGAGAAAGTCTGAGATCTATGAGTTCAGCACATGATGAATGAGGGCAAAAACAAAAGTGTTGTGTTTATAATTTTGTTCAGTGTAGTATGTATGTTAAACTACAATTTCCAAGGTCAACGATGAACCGTTCTGTTGTTTATGCTGTCAGGCAGGAATCAGTCTGATGAGGGGGCACCTACAGCTGGCAGGATGCAGCAGAAAAGGAACATCCAGATCATCGAGTGGGAGGACCTCGACAAAAGGAAGTTCTACTCTTTTGGGGTGTTCATGACGATGACCATCCGGGCCACCGTCTACCCGGCCACACTCATCCGCACTCTGCTGCAGGTGCAGAGGGGCAAATCACTCTACAGCGGCACCTTTGATGCCTTCTTCAAGATTCTGCGGGCGGAGGGCATTCAAGGCCTGTATCGTGGCTTTATGGTCAACACCTTCACGCTCATCTCAGGCCAGGCTTACATAACCACCTACGAGCTGGTGAGGAAGTACGTCTCCCAGTATTCTGATGACAATACAGTCAAGTCACTGGTGGCGGGCGGATCAGCCTCCCTGGTTGCTCAGAGCATCACTGTTCCTATAGATGTTGTTTCTCAGCAGCTGATGATGCAGGGCCAAGGGGGGCACCTCACCCGCTTTCGGCTCAATTTCAACACAGAGACTGAAAAGTCCAAAAAAGTGTTCGGCCAAACCAGGAACATTATGGCTCAGATTTTTGCTGCTGATGGTTTCCGGGGCTTCTACAGGGGATACGTGGCTTCTTTACTCACTTATATCCCGAACAGTGCTGTCTGGTGGCCTTTCTATCATTTTTATGCAGGTAAGTGGCTGGAACTTTCTTGTATCGTGCACTGTACTTAAGACTTTGTGTTTTGACTGATCTGTGTCTATGTTCCCAGTGCATTTGTACATCTGTAGTGAGACTGAATTCCACCAGTCCTTGCCGTGTGGTTAATACGGTATCTGTATGTGTAATGTTTTACAGAGCAACTCTCTAAAATGGCTCCCAGTGACTGCCCTCACCTGATTCTACAAGCCATGGCTGGACCTCTAGCTGCTGCTACTGCCTCAACTGTCACCAACCCAATGGATGTTGTCAGAGCCAGAGTACAGGTAACCACCATTTACTGTGCATCTAACAAAATATACAGCAGAGCCCAGGGCTAAACTGTGGTACTGGTTTTTGGTTTGAAATAATAACACAACATGTACTGTATGTGTGTTTTTTAAGGTTGAAGGGAGGACTTCAGTCATTGAGACGTTCAGGCAGCTGATCAAAGAGGAGGGATTTTGGGGATTGACCAAAGGACTGTCGGCACGCATCATTTCATCCGCACCCACTGCCATCGTCATGGTGGTCGGCTATGAGACGCTAAAAAAACTGAGTTTGCGACCAGAGCTGGTGGACTCCAGACACTGGTAGAAGATAATTGGACAGATGAAGTATGGACCATGTACCATTTTAACCCTCAGATTAGACTTTCTGTGAAGGCACTGGATGAAAGCAAGGTTTGTTTTAAACAACAACCTGGGGAATATAATGGAATGAGGCCAATTTAAATACACAACAGCTGTGTATCAGACATTGAACTTATGTGTTCATACCAACATATTTCTTGCAGATTAAGTATCTGGCCATTAACATTCACACTAGAGCCAGGTTCACAGTCTGTTTGCTGCTTAACAGGGTTTTGTTTTTAGTGCAATTGAATGTGGTGGTGTTTTAATATTGGAAGATGCAGACACATTGATGCAACCTTATAGGATTATTTTTTTATTATTTGGTCAACAAAGGAAATGTTAATGTATCAACACAGCTGTACAATCATGTTCAGGCATCCTTTCAGTGGAGAAAGGGGAATTGATTGTTGACACATAAAAACCTGGTTTTCATTTATAACTCATAGTGATACATTCACAGCAGCAGTAAACAATTCTTTCCCAAGTGTTCTTTTCTTTGCGCTCACCAAACTGGCTTCTATGTCAGTTTCTGCAGTTCCTTTACGCCTTTTTAAGTTGCTGCCGTCATAGTGTGACAGTCTGCTTTCTGTTTTTAATTGCTTAATGTGCGTGAGAAGCCTCTGTGTTGTAGGTGCATTTCATGTAGTCCGCTGCACAAACATGGTCAAAACACAAATTCCATGCAAAACGGAATACATAGAGTACAATATATTTGTCAACATTTTTGTAACATGCTAGTATGTCCGGCATCATAGAAAATATTGCCGTGATCAAGCTGGTTAATAACTGGCTTTGTGTACTGGTGGTAACTACTAGAAGGCATTTTCTATAGATTTCCATTGTGCTGAGCTGCCAGTTGAAACCTGTGAAGCAAGAAGCAGAAATAATGCTGTTTCCCTATTGTGACAGTAAATGTGCAATAATGTAAATGTTTTATCATTTTTAGCACAAGATGTGATTGTTTATTACTTATACGTTGTGTGAAAAACATGTCTTTAAAGGAATTATACCTAATTTATTTTCTTGAATGATTTGTGATTATGACCACAAAAGTGTCCAAAGTTGTTTTTTCTGTTTAAGATGAAGATTGTGGCTCATTCAGTTTGTTGCTTTTGTAACTTTTTTCCCCACATGGCTTTTTAGTAAAGATGATTCATGACAAAAGTATAAGATCAGATGTGGTCAGTTTGTTGAACTGATCATATAGTTTTTTTAAATTATACACGTGTGACATTAGATGTTGCCACTGTGGGTATTTTCATCATAGAGAATGGTAATTGGCTGTTTTAGTTTGACCGAAGGCATATTCCTAAATCTGAGAATTTATTAAAATGAAGCCATATGGTCCCACAGTGCCAAGTTGTAAACATATAATGGATACCTAATGAACTCTGGTATACCTTGTAGATGTTCATGCGGTGACACGCTTCTTCTTTTCAAAGCATGTTTTACTGAATTCCGCTCACCTTGTGGGAGAGAAGGGAAACGATGCAGGCTTCTGTAATAAGATTGACTACAGTCTGGAATTTAATCATACATTTTTAATTTCTTTGCACAACTTTCAGTAACTCTAAAAGTATGATTATGTTGTCGGTGAAAATCAGAACTCAACTGTCATGTACAGAATACACTTCACATCTCGTGTTGTCTCAGTGTGTCTTGTTTCATCTGTTTGGTCAATAAAACTTCACAGCTGCTTAACATCAGTTTGTGTTTTACTGTGTTACAAGCGGAATAAAACCTATGCTGCTTTCTTCAATTTCATATTTTTTTTTATAGTTTGTTTTTAAACTTTAAATAATTGTGTGATTAGCAGTTGTCCTGTCAAGTCTTAGTATCTGTAGTCATTTCAGAATTTTAAATCACTTCAACCTGGAGTTTGAAATGAGAATTTTGCAGAAAATGTTAACAAGTGTTTATTAAAGGATCCTGACTAATACATTTTTGAAACCAATAATAATATCAATATTTCAGTATTACTTTTTTTTTTTTTTTTTATTGTATTTGTTTTTTAACATGAACAGGAATAATTGTTCATTAACAGCCAATTTCCATTATATGTTGATATTTATATGTCTGTGATAAGCTAGTATCTCTGATTTATTGTAAATCAAGTGTGCTGTGAACACCTGACTGGAAGGTGTTGAATGTCTTTTTGTCTGTTTTTAATCTCAAACCGCCCAAACACTGACATGAATAAAATTAAGGTCAGGCTTTAGCAGAGTCCTTAATAAAACAGAACTGCATGGAATCACTGCACACATGGTCACATTCGACTATGTGACTCAGGGTAAATCCTTGGTTAGACAATAAATGAATAAATGTTAGACCAAATTAAAAAGCTATCAGCGGGATAATGTGTCTTTCAGGTATCTGCAGTGTTCAGCAGCATGTATGTAGGAAAAGGTTTTGTGTGAACTCATTAACGAACACATTAACAAAAAACTACATGCCAATGTTCCTGATGTCCTCAGGGAGTTCATTGTGCAGTTAAAAAGGTCTGTGAGGAGAAAATGTGTCAATGCATCTTATTGAAGGTGACACTCTGACACCAAAGGTCATATCTCATTATGTTAGTTAGATAATGAGATAAAAGAAAAATCAACTTGGTTTAAATCCAGTGTTTTTCCTGATGCCTGATTTGACCATAAGGAAAAAAACAGCATGATTCTTGAAATAAAAATTCAACTTGCATTGCAATATTGAGGATACTGGTGCTTTTCGTGATATTAGAAAAGTATTTTCTCACCAGTGTTTGTCATAAAAATGACTCAAATCTAACAAAATAGATACTTTTGTGGTATTTATTTAATTGTGATGTACTTCTGTAGTGACTAAAACTTGAAAAACATTATATTTAACGTTCAAGATTTACCTTACTGGAGAAATATATGCATAATACTGAAAAATGCTTACTTAGTACTTTAAAGTAAAAAAAAAACATTTAAAGTCAGATTAAACCTTTCAATCCTATAAAAGCAGCAGAAGTAACTGACATAAATGTTAAAAGCCCCATTTTTCATAAACAGGGCAATAGATGGCAGTAGATAATCTTCTCACATACCATTTTTTCCTCTCCATTCTCACAAATTCTCAAACCTTGCCTCTGTGCTACACTCAAATGTTCACTTTCCCTCTTGGAAATAAAACCACCCAGAGACCAACACATAGATCTATTGATGAATGAAACAAACAAGGAGGCCTGGTGAAGACGATGGAGGGCTGACACTTCATGGTGGGATGATGGAGAGCTCCCTGTTCTGCTCTATACATTAATTATCAAGCTGTGTCGGGAAGGCACTTTGTCAAAAAGATAGATGAGGGGCTGCCAGAGAGGGAACAAATCTGACTTGGCCGGGGTTAGAGGAAGGGCCTCTCATTCTCATGGGATGGTGGTAGTTGTGTGTGTGTGTGTAGGATAAAAGGTTCAAAGCACTGAGAGGACTGATTGTGTAATCTTCTTTGCAGCTTTAGCCAAAAATATATTTAAAAAGCAATGAAGGACAAGAAGTATCAGCAAGCAGGTTTTTATTTACTATATGCTGATGTCTTATCTTCAGTCTTGGTGAAAAGATGAGACTGAGGTTTCAATAATTGAGTTACAACAAACCATTGTCTTTGAATAATTTATTAATAAAAGAAAATGACAGAGAAGTACTACATGCGTAAATCAGCTGGACCAGAGGTTCCTAGGACAGTAACTAACGTCCGGCCCAGAGCAAAGGGATGCATAATCTTTTAGACAGTCAAGTTGCTATGTTCAGGGAACAAGAGATCCTCTCCCTGCCTTGATTGTTCAGCCAAGGCAGGGAGAGGAACAGAGAGAAAGCTAAACAATAAAACAATGTGTCAGCTTTGACCTACACCCTACACATGTGGACTAATATAATGAGTAAAATAAGAGAACACGTTAAGGATAAAACCGTGGATATATTTAAGAGATAACAATAATAGTTATACCATTAATTCATCTTTGAAGGATAGCATCACATTTTTTCAAGTCTGTCTTTTTAAACCAATACTCAAATGTCCATATATACATTGAAACAGTTTTTGGTTGCTGTAATTGTCCCTCTTCTTCCTGCTGGCCATGAAATTATCCTGTCCCAACGCGAATCCAATGTACGCCTCATTTTAACTTCAGCTGAACTTTGGAAGTCCTTTTCACACAGTAGGCCTACAAGGATTGTCTTATTTTGAAATTGCTTCAGGAACAGATCTCTTCAAGGCCAGCATGGAGAGCAGGAACCAAAAGCTGTTTCAGTGTAAATAATGAGATGTGGGTAGTGTATAAAGTTACACTTAAAGAAATTTGAACCTGTCCTTTAATTATCAGTCTTGATAAAAACTACCAGTGGGGACCACAGCGGAGTAGACAACTGCACTTACTTATTTAATGCATTAGCATTAGCCATGCAAATAATTAAGGTTGTATTTGCCCCAAACCTGCGCAAATATCTGCCATTTGTCATTTCTTCTTCTCCCTCCCACAAAGGAGGTGAATGGAATTGTTTATTGTGCTCAAACCAAATTTACCAAAATTTAGCAGCTACTTTCTACCTAAGAAATAATCTCTATGAAAATAAGGTCTGTGGATTTTCTCAGATGCTGTTTCTGCTTGCTGCTGAATTTTTTATTGAGCACCACAGGCAAAATTACATTCACCCCCATTATATTGGGGTGGAGGCAGAAATCTCAAGAGAGAGATATCTCAAATCCTGGGGAATTAAACCAAAACTGTCTGCATGATTAGATACAGGACATACTGGAGGTATGTGAGAAAATATGTGTTTTTTAGAATTTGAATGTATTGACCCTTTTAAACGAGGTCCCAAACCCTCAACACATCTGACAAAGTAGATCCTCTATTCAGCTTTAGGTGCCAAAATAAATCCATGAAAAAACAGACTGATACTTCCTTAAAACAAAATATTTGTATAAATGCACCATTAAGTTCCATTAAACCTCAGTCAGATCAGATGGCTAATAATGCAGATGAGATGAGACATCAAACCCTTCCAACAGAACCACGGCCATTATAATAAATCTCTAATGAGAACAAACCATTAAGACTGTGTATGTGTGTGTGTGTGTGTGTGATTAATGTGTGGGAGAGGAGGTAGAGGGGGTTTGGTCTGCTATGTGGGATCATAGCACACAGGGAGGAGAGGAGGAGGGAGCACAGGGACGGCTGGAGGGAGAGAAAGAGCCTGAAGAAAGGGAGCGGAGAAGACAGACGACAGGAGGCGAAGGCTGACACACAATCAAAACCCCACAAGAAAAATGCCCAATTTTGAAGGCACCTGGAAAATGAAAAGCAGCGAGAATTTCGAAGAGTTGCTCAAAGCTCTTGGTGAGGACAATTTACTCTTTTTTTCTATGAAGGTGTGAATGTGTTTTAGTGAGAGAGGTATTATAAATGAAAATCCATTGACTGAAATGAATAGAGGTCTATTATCTGCGCTGTAGACAATTGTATCTGGAATACAGACTGCAATCAAGGTTTATTTTGAAATGCATGCAGCGTGGACTGGTGAATAGTGTTTTTGATTTTCAAATGTAAAAAACTGCATAAAATGCATCCAAATTGGAGACTATACATAGATTGTAGACAACAGACAACATTTTCTTTTCCACCACATTTCCACCAATCCAATACCCTCAAATGCATTAGCGCCATAATATCACAGGTTTTTGCTACAATTTTAATTGTATTTCATATGGACATATAGTTCCAGGAGACACATTTAAATCAGAAGCTGCTTGATCCAAAGTGGAGTACAACTGGTTTTAATTACATACTCATGCATTGTTGCTGTGTTTGAGTGATGGACTACAAGGAGGATGGATGGGAAACAGACTGTAGCAATCTCTCATCTAATTGTTTTCACTGTAACTGCCCGACAGAGAGGGTTAATAGCTTTTTCCACTCATTTGGAGGACAGACTGATCTACAAGAGAGCTAAACAAAGCAAACGGCACCAGCATTCCTCCCTCTCATCACCTTGTCACTGCACCCTCCATATTTGCAACATCTGCTGATAACAATCTCAGTTACAACTGCTGGAGGATAATTTTTTAATGAAAACCATCTGCTTTATGCTGTAACATCTCCTCCTGACAACTAAAAAGTGATTTATTTTCACTGCGGCATGACTGTGTGAGATAGATACTTATACATTTATGCATTCTTAGGATAAATAAATTTCACTTCTGAAACGGGTTTTTGTTTCAAACCACCACTCTTTGGTGTCAGAGGCAGACAGAAAAAATGTAAGGTGACGCAACTCACCGTCAGATAATAAGATATGAAGAAAGTAAGTATTATACTTCATGGCAATAGGTTGGAACAAAGTGGTTTTGTACATCAGATTATTGTGAATTTTATCCATTTACTATTTTACAGACTCATCAGCCCGACTTAATATTCATACCGTGGGCTCACAGGCAGCTTTGTATGTGTTTTCAGGTGTGAATGCCATGCTGAGGAAGGTAGCAGTGGCGGCTGCGTCCAAGCCCCACGTGGAGATAAAGCAAAATGGCGAGCAGTTCTACATCAAGACTTCTACCACTGTCCGCACCACGGAGATCAACTTCCTCATTGGAGAGGAGTTTAATGAAGAGACAGTGGATGGGAGAAAGTGTAAGGTAATTTATTTAAACACCACATGATGTGCACAAGAAAAAACAGATTTTTTTCTTTTAATCAATTCATAAACTGCCCATTCATCAAAATTTAACAATGAATAGTCAAAATTCAAACCCCAATCCTACATTTCCCATAATGCAACTCAATAGTGTCTTTCCTAGTGTCTCTGTAAATGAACGTGAGGGTCTCTGGTGACATCATCTGGGTTATTTTCCAGACTGGAAAGTTCCTCCAGGGCACAGATGACACTATATAACACAGCCAATGTAGTACCTCTTGTGAAGAGTAAACTTCATGTGTAAAATTACTGAAGTGGCCCTTTAAGTCTTATATTTTACTTAAATTAAGGGAAACCAGTTGCAATGAAGTAGGTAAAAATGCACTCAAAAATCTAGAAATTGTAGTTTTTCAATACTATTCAGGCTAAAATATGTAAAAAAAAAAAACTCCTATGCAGAGGGACGGGACAAAGAGATAACCACACCATCCCAACTGATCTATCACTTAGCTTTAGTGCTGACATCCTGTTAGGCAGGTGAAACTGAAGGGATAAATATAGGAAACCTCATTAAAGTGCTGCTTTTCTACAGAGTTTGGCCACTTGGGAGGCAGAAAACAAGATTTACTGCAAACAGACTCTACTGAGTGGGAACGGCCCGAAGACCTTCTGGAGCCGGGAACTCAAAGGGGATGAACTCATACTGGTGAGTTGTTTTTGAAGTTTAATGTAACTAGAAATATGGTGACGGATCAGAAAGACTGCAGCTGTAGTCTTAAATGACTGAAGATCAGATTGTACCCAGAGATAATCTCAAGTCTGTCACCTCCGGACCTGCATGTGTCTCTTCAGGCTCTTCCCATTTGTTTCTCTTTTATAAAATTGTGGTTCCCAAATGTTCTCATCCCATCACCCTGAAGAAGGATATCTACACAGTGATTCCCCTTTTCATCTAAAATCACTCAGCAGATGAACAGATGTTTTGCAAAGTGGGATGAGGTGTCAAATTTGGAGGTCACTGCCTTTAACCTCATGGGTCCATTTTCTTCATTAATTTTTTTCTACTTCTTTTTCTGCGAATAAGAAAATAAAGGATTGGCTAAAGGCACATTCCTCGATTTGTGTCAAAAGCAAAAGTGTGGTGTAGCCTGCCGTTAATGCCACTCTCATATCTCTAGCCTACCGTAAATATGAAACTACAGCCAGCAGCCAGTTAGCTTAGCATAAAGACTAGAAACAGGGAAACAGCCAGCCTGGCTCTGTGCAAAGGTAACAAAATCAACCTACCTGCACCTCCAAGTCATTCTTTTCAAGCAAATGTAGCTACAATTCTTGAATATTTTGGGTTGTTGATCAACTAAAGAAGACATTAGCTTGGACTTTGGGGACCTGTAATGTGCAGACCCACCCCATTTGCAGTCACAATATAAACCAAAAGATAAACTGATAAATCCATAGTTAGTTGCAGCCCTAGGTTTTACACTTATGTTACATTTATGTATGTGTTACACAGCAAAATATATAGTTTCATATTAACCGTACAGACTCTAAACCGTACAGAAATTAGCAGAATTATGCCAGAGGCAGAAACCAAAACTAGACAGATGGTCAAGAGAGGCCAAAACTGGGTGGTGACACCAAATGCGAAAATGTTAAGATGATCTGATCAAGATTTCTCCAAATAATACGTAGTTCCTATGAAATGTTCTGAACTCACATGACCATTTGGGGATACCATCCATTTTCCATGTTTCCTTCTTTTGCCAAATGAGGGTGTGGATTCCTGTAAGAGTAAGACAGCAAATTATCATGATTCATTGTTTTTGATTTATTATTTTTTCACATGGAGGGGGGGGTGAAATATATCCATAGAAAATCATATTAAAATATAAGTTTTTCCATAAAGGTTTTTCTTGGTCATTTGATTTCATTATTGGGTGCATGATCTACATTAATATAAAAATGACACAAAAGCCTGAAAGCAAGTGACCCTGTACACAAGATAAGCGGTTGACGATGAGAGTGAGTGAGTGAGTGAGTTATTTGTTACAGTTTGTAGCAGCACCTATTCAGGGAAACTTAATCTAGAAGTCAAAGGACTGAATTAACATTTCACTCCCATACGTTTGTTGTTAGACAGCACTTCATGATCTTGCATCCATCAGAAACACTTCTGCCTCCAGTTCCTGGCAGTTCCAACATCACTAAATCAAAGCATTTTTCTTGTAAACATCTGCTCAGATTTATTGGCCAGATGTACAACAAAGCTGTGTCCAGTTTGGCTGTGATGGAGATCTCCTCTTTACTGACTGTGACTCACCTCTTCAGAGAGGCAATCAAGAATACATTTGATAGGGGCTGTAATTTGGACTGAAAGCAGGTTTCGAACTGGGAACAAAGCTTTGAACAGCACCAAATCTGTTTTTATTCAAGTTAAGGGTGTGTGCGTCTGTCCATGTTGGAGTGACAAGCTGTAACCTGATAGGCATGTGGGGTTGAATCATTGGAAAATATAACGTGACTTTTCAAGTTTTAATGGGATACCAGAGGAAGATGTCAGATACATTCCAGGCTGTTCTGTAATTTAAAAATAACTCCCTCGTATTACACCTCATTTAATGTATTGTTTAGATTTCAGATTTGATGCAGAGATATTTGGCCCTGTGAAGCAGACTGTGACATATTTTACCAAAATCCTGGAGCCTGAGCTGTACACATCACCTTTAAAAACATTATGTCAAAGAGAAATTTACATAATGAACAAAGGCATCTAGTTATATATATATTATGGCCCAGAAAAACAAAGTTCTTGATGACAGTGTGAACATACACAAATTTGTAAAGTTACAGTACTGTGAAATCTTCAGAAAAAGATTCACTGTAACGGCCCATACTATGGTCTGTATATCAATGTAGTTACTTAAAAAATATAGACTTTTCAATAACATTTAAGTAGTGTCTTCACACAGACTTCATGTACTGCTGAAAGGTGGTGATGATAGACTGCTTACTTTGTAGAAAAATACAGCACAAATGGCACCAAAGTCAAGGTAATCACCACAAAAACAGCTTTTTAAAAAGCCTTTAAAGTTAAAAAAAGGGAACCTCTGGTATATAACAATACTATGAAGAATATTCTAAATACTAATAACAATGTAACATACCATTTTGGAAGTCTCAAAACACACAAAGCGTGAATAAAGTGAATAAAACATTTTCCCCCCAGTTAGAAGTAGTGTATTGATGTATGTGCTGCAGTGTGGGACAATAGTATCTTTCATAGAAGAAGAGTTAAGGATGATTGTTGTTTGCCAATTGATTCATATTCACTTGTCATTTTTTCAGTGTGAGCACACAACATAGAATTATGAAATAGTACGTAACTGTGACATAGCTCAGGTCGGATATTGCATTGAATATGCGTAAACTCGTCTAACTGGAATGAGTTTAGTCAGGGAGAAATTTATGAAGAATATAGCAGCCAATAGCTTTGTCAACCTGGGACAAGGTGTAAATCCTCCTGGTAGCACCAGTTTCGTATTGTGCTGCTATTAAACACTGCTCGTTTATCTACACATATTTCACTAACCTGAGTTCATTCTCCTCTCTGCTCACAGAGGAATGTGAAAAAATGCACATTAACTTGAATAAAAGCATTGGTCAGCAGATGAGGAAATTAGGCTCTCAGGAAGAGATGGATGGACGTAGAGCTTAATGAAGACAACATGCGGTGGACAATGACGACCATTTGGAGAGTCTACAGTGAAAAGGAGAAGATGATAAATGCTTTAGAATACACTCAAGGGACCTCATATACTTCCTTCACATATCAAGCCAATAAATATTGATTTTTAGAGATTAATGCAGTTGTGCCTCGGCTACTTTATAATGGAACTGGAGCCAGATGAAATTTTGTGGATGTGATGGCGCTGGGGGTCCAAATCTGTGCATCCTCCTGTGGGTTTTAATTGGTCTCATTGATCATGCTGTTGAAAAATGCCAATGGACCCGGGTGTTGCCTCCAGTTAATGTCTCCCTCGGCATCGGCCCATGTGCCAGATGGAGTCGTCTCAGCTCCATTTTTCACAGCACAGGTCTGTTCCTCCGTCCCGCTACACTGCATGGCCTGAGATAATGATAATGTGTGGTGCTGCAGTTGGCCACAATGCTATGCCCCTGGGACTCCCATAAATCTTTGGACACGGACACACCCACCCCTCACCCCGGGCATCCAATGCTTCTTTTCCATTTTCATATCAGATTTTGTCACATCAGTATCTTTAGCAGGCAGCTGTGTCAAATTAAGATGATATTGATATAAGCAAGCATTAATGGTGGAAGTGCAACAGAGCAGCAGAAAATATGAGGACTAGTATTATTATTAGAAGAAATGTAGGAATACAATACATGGGGCTGACAGAAAAATCTAAAAAGTTAATACTTCAGAATAAGCTGTATTGGCCAAGTATGTGTACAAAGAAATTTGACTCCAGTTTTAAGTTGTTCTCAGTGTACTTACACACAGATAAATTTACAGTAAGATATCATTGTAGTGTATTATTCCAGCCCTATCGTAGCTGTAGAACATGTATAGTGTTACGACCCCCTGTTGGTCTAGGGGAGTGGGGGCCATAAACATATAGGCAAAACTGATATAGATCTTAAAAAGGTAACTTGTATTGGTAACCCGGAGATGCAGACAGGTAACAATAAACAAAAGGAGGGTGGATGAGGGTGCTGCGAAAATAACAAACCAAGTTAAAATAAGGAGGCCTGTACCTATCTATTTAAACAGGGTTAATTCTTGCTACAAAAAGAACACAAAGAGCACAGCACCCACTCCACCTGATGAAAACTAACTCAATATTAAACAAAAATACTAAGTGAATTTCTCCACTACACACAATGTAGAGCTAACAAACAAGGTATGCGAATTGTTCCACTAAACACAATGTACAGCTAACAAGCAATGTACACAGTCAATACCAGTGGCACACAAGTCAATAGGCGGTGACAAGCTGCCTCAAGCAACAGGTGGACTCTCCTTATGAGCAGGAGGTAATCAATGTGGTGAGCAGCCATTGGTTGAGCGGGAACAGAGGGAACCAATGGGTGGGACTGAAGTCAGCACCCCAGAAACCAGGAAGTAGGCGGATCTTCATTCCACAGGGACACAGCCTACTTGGTAGAGGTGAGACAGAAAAAGGGGAAACACAAAGATGACAGCGACAGCCGTGACAATAGGCAGAATTACTTCAACTGCAGTTTGTACATACGTTATGGGAACACACAGGGTTTTCCTCCAGTTTTGATGGTGACGTTGTTTTATATGCTTAGTATCTAACCTGAGTCATACGACTGATTTGACTAAAATTTGGATACGTCAGACACCCCGCAGGTGAAGGCAAGATAAAATAGTTAAGTACTAGAGAAGAGTTGTAAGACATGGACTTGCAGCAAATGTCAGATCAGTCTGAACCTTGCTGTGTGTGTCCAACAAGATAATGATGAAGTGATAATAATATTTTCTTTCTCCTTCTCAATCTCATTTCAGATCTTTGGAGCTGATGATGTGGTGTGCACACGGATCTACCTACGAGCATAGCTGAAATCATTCCACCAACAAATAATCTTTCACTGTTTGAAGTGTCAGTGTCCGAAACTTTACAGAAAAATCAACTAATCACATAATCTGTTTTGACATTAAGTGTTTTGCATCTTCATGAAAATCAGTTACAGCTGAATCCGTTTCGTCCACCTTTTTGTATAGAATTGTTCAAGCATTGGCAAATAAAAGATGCAATTATAATTTAATGTGCTTTAGATTTCGGAAAGGTATAAAAGACAAAGGTGGTGACTAAAGCAGCAGTAGTTGTCTGCATGCTAAGTATTGCAGATATTTCCTGATTAAGAACTTGCTGGTTAAAACATCCAGTCAATAAAAGCTTTCAGTGTGCAAACTGCAGACCTTTAAAAATAATAAAAATTGCCCATATCATACAAACACGATGGCAGAAATGAAGAAATAAGTGGTCAACTGAGTTTCTATTTAAAGGATAGTTTAATGCCAAACACCATACTAACACTCATGTACAACATCATATAAGTCAAGAGAAGAGACACATTAAATGAGGTACAAACAATGTCTTTATGTACAATCAGCTCCGTGGGACCTCCTGTGGTATTTCATATTAAAACACAGTAAATATAAAAATAAAAACCCAAGTTATAAACTGTTCCAAGATTGTCTGTAGCTGGTTATGTTACTGACCATTCAATGGAGTTCACGAAAATGGCAGGCAGTTTCTTTTTATTTTATTTTCCCTCTTTTTCTTCTGCAAGAGTGTTGCCAATCTGCGCTTTCATACTGAATATTTAGTGTGTTTGCATCCATCCTTCTCATGTTATGATCCATATGTAAAAAATTACAAGGATCTGACTGTTAATGTTGCTTACATATTGATTCCCACTGTGAAACACACTTTACAGCATTTAGGGAGATGGGTATCTTCCCATGCAGCCTTACCTACATTATCTACAGTGCCAAATCCAGTTTTATTAAACAAACTACAGAGGGGAAAAGGAAATAAAAATCCTAAGTTTACTTTCGTCTTTTAAGGAAATACAACATTCACATTTGTATTTCAGCAAGAAATACAAACTGCTAGCTATGATAGACTGTGACTGAAGGAATTATTGCTTGCTTGTTTTGTTAATCGTTAAAAACTGTACACAAGTCACATAGCTGACATTCACGTATAGACCTATCATACGTCAGTCAGTGTTCGTCGTCAACACTGGGCATAAAAAACAAAACTCCTACACTTTTTTTATAGGTGATACATTGTGAGACCACTGAACCACTCATACAGATTCTGACGATTTGGTAAAGTCTAAATAGAAGAAAAGGGTGATAGCACTGTTAGACTTCAGTACTTTGAAAAACAGACATATACTTCTGTAAAAAGGAGAAATTGCTGCTCAGTTACATTCAATCATCTTAAAACCACAAGTGACACCGATGCCAAAGATGCACAGAAAGGGGTTGAACGCATATAAAATGGGTAGTTTTTCTACTAAACAAAGACTTTAGGGACAACACATTTAACAGACCACATAGGAAAAAAGGTCTCTAATTAACATCCTTTGGTAAAAAACAGTTATAAGTTTTCATTTTCTTAATAAACTTCTCTGCAACCTCTAGCTAAAGATACTATGTGTTAATGTATGCTACACATCAATGACATCTGATTAAAAAAAAAAAAAAATCTAGATAGATATAAACAACATATTTACACAAAGTGTATGGGCGGTCATAAATTATTGTACTTGATTCACACTGCTGGCATTGTATTGATACCAAGCATCTACCCAGCAGTAGCCAGAGATGTTGAATATATATATATATAGTGCCTTTTTGCACCTTTACTACCAAAAAGGAAAACATTCACAGGCTATACAAAGTTTACAGCTGGAAGTCTGACAACTCACATTTTAACAGAAGTAACAGGTAGCTGTTCTCACTAAAGAGAAAGCTGAGGTTATTTGTTTGTATTTCCTGTAAAACCATGAAGTGGTTATCAAACACTTTTCATTGTTGAGTTGCTGAGTTTTTTGTTTAAACTGTGAATTGCTCTAAAGAGAAGATGCAGTGGAGTGTATATTAATCTTGTGTAAAAATCTGCATTTATATTCAGATGGGATTACTGAGATGACCGGGTTTTTCCCCCCAACATAGTGACAAAACAACTGTTTCACATATGTTGCAGAATTTGCAGTAAAAGCTTGTAAGTTAGGACAAAGTTCAGCTTTTTGCAAAAAGTGGAAAATTTACATCCCATTTGAATTGTGGACTAATAACTCCTTAAACTTTTGGCAACTGGATCCAGTAACAGCAGGATGGGAAAATCTACATGAAGCCACTTATATATGAAGTCATCACTGGGTGTTTGTTGTGTGACAACCGTCACTGCCACAGTTTATCTTTCGATACGAGAGTACACTACAGTACTACAGTGTTCTGTACTTCACCCGGTACTTGTTAATATTGAGATAATGGAGGACTTCAGGGCTGCAGGTTGTGGTGCAGGACAACAGGCCTTCATGTTCATCTCCCATCAGCCACTTGCGGCTCTCAGCAGCCATGTCGCTGGTCACGTGCTCTTTGGCCCAGGTGTCCAGCCAGGCCTGAAAGCGTCTGTGCAGGCGTGTGTTGACCCTCTGTTGGGACTGAAGGAGACATTAACCAGAACAACACAGATCAGCTACTGAGACACCAGTTCAAAGTGCAAAAAGAAAGAGTCATCTCGTTGATTCAGGTAGGATAACATCAAGACAAAATGTATCCACCCACTGCAATGTAGAAAGTCCATCCACTATAATGTGTATTTGGTTAATGATGGAAAAAATCTTCAGCACTTCTCCTCATTAGCTGTGTTTCCATCACCGTGTTTTTATGTGCATTTTGAAGTATCGCTTTAGAAAAGGTTGATAGAAACAGCAAAAGTGAGTATGTTAATGTTAAGTTAGGTGATGTAGCAAGAGAAGAATCAGCTGTTTCCACTGTCCATGTCTTCCTCAAATAGGTCCCACTGTAGCCCCCCTCATGCTTCACTCATTAATATATCGTAACACATGCACAATCAGTGATCAGCTACAGCATAACTAAATGACCACGGACATGCTAATTTGTTTAAACGCTTGATATAGATGGCTAATGTGCAACACAGGCTCCATCTAGTAAAATGCAAGATAATGTTAGCTAACATTTACACTTCATTTATTCATTTAGCTGACGCTTTTATCCAAAGCGACTTACAATTGCTATACATGTCAGAGGTCGCACGCCTCTGGAGCAACTAGGGGTTAAGTGTCTTGCTCAGGGACTCGCTAACCTTTATGGGAATTTCTCAACGGGCAGTGCATTAGTGGCCCTTGCCTACGAAAGTCAGAACAAACTTTTAAATTAGCAACTGGGTTGCTAATTTCTTGCCTCCGGCCCCATCCACGCTACTGCGTTTTCGTATTAAAACAGAGACCTTTTGCTACGTTTGCACCTCCGGTTCAGACAAACAGCGAAAACGAAGACCTAAAACGGAGAAGTTTGGAAACCCTGCAGACCCCGTTTTGCGTTTTGAAACTCCGGAGGGCGTTTTAGTGAAGACGGGCAAAAATGGAGAACTTTAGAAACGATGACGCAGATGCTCATGTTTGGCTCTCTGATTTGGTATCATAAGTCTTGCAAAGCAGAAACACAATGCTACTGACAGAGTTTGATTTGTTTTTTTTAAATATTCTGTACCGTGCAAATAAAACTTAGGCCTGTCTGCCTACACTTCTACTGTGCATGTTGCCGTTTACTTTGCGTCGACTCCCAGTCTGTTTTCCGCCGCCACAGCTGCTTTTAACTCCCGTGTTACATTCAGTAACAGTCCCCGCTCGTTATTGGTCCATGAAAAAAAATTAAATAAAAAAGATAATCTGGTCTGATTCTTGGTCTGCATTACTTTATTCTTTCGCCAGATCATCTCTAACTACGGAATAGACCATCTGCTTCATGTTTACACGGCGCATGCCCATTGTACGCGAACGGCCAATAGATGTGCGTTTTCGCTCGTTTTAATGTAGACGGAGATCTGCAGTTAAAACGCAGCTAAAACATGGGTATGGACAGAGATCGTTTTCGTTTTAATTCTCTCGTTTGTAAACTAAAACGGAGTAGTGTGGACGGAGCCTCAAAGTTGTTCAGAAACTGATTTTGGTGGACTGCTAAGGTGAAATAAGTGAAAGTTTACGTAGCCTACTTCATACAATGGAACCCACTACTTGTGCTCAACCCCCATTGGCTCACAGAACAGGGGCCTCAGGAGGGAGGTCATGCTGAATCCTCATTGGCTTACAAACACTAGGAGCCTCAGGAGGGAGGACTGCAGTTGGACCCTTCTCGTCTTCCTGGATATTTCCATAAGGCGTGAAAACATGGCTGGTTCTTCTTCTCCTTGCGACTGGTGGTTCTTGTTCTCGTTCTCCTCTTTTGAGTTTATTGGTGGTTAGAAAACAACTGGTTTCCAGTTTGCGACCTCTACTTATTCTACTGTTTATTATAGCCATGTGTACCGTAGCCTTGTTTATTCGCTCATTCCCAGTTGATGGAATCGCACCTAATTCACATTATTGTATGAGACGTTTCAAAGGTTTGCTTGACAATTAGATGGAAACACAGCTACTGACTTGAGGCCATCACTCCCCTAGTCACTGAGTACGATGTTTCTGAAAGCACCAAAAGTGATGTGTTTCAGATCACCCACAATCACTACAGTGCATTGTATCACCACAGGATAAATGCTGAAGGCTTCTTACTTTTAACTTTTTAGTTTGAGTTAATTACATATGAGTTGGAATATTAGCCTCAAGAATACAACCCACTAACCAATAGTATCAAGTATGAACTGTGACAAAGTTTATGTTGACACTATCTGTAAAACGTTCAAAACTGTATAATAAATATATTTTGAGAATGATAAAATATTGAAAAAACAAACACAAACACTACCACCACCACCCTAGTTACACACTATAGTATTAGTATAATCATTTCTAAAGAAGAGTTAGTATCGGAACAACCAGACATGATGGAAAATCTTCCAACTTTATATTTAAATCCGCTGAACAATGTCTTTGGATGTTTTGACATTATAGTTAATTACTTCTATGAGCATTACCGGGAATTTTGGAATCACTTTACTGATTATGGCAAAAAATAAAAAAACAATAATTTTAAATCCTCAAACAAAACCTAATATCTAATAAAATACAATTTAATTGCTGGAGATAAGAACGTTAATTATTCTGGACTGTGCATTTAACAACTACCTGTTCCAGCCTTTTAACCCACTATACCTGAAATTCTTCAAATTACTTACAAATGTGTTCTTACACTGCAAGGCAAAACCACATTATATATTTCTTGTCCTTACACATCATCCTTACACTACATAATGTTTCTAAATGGTATATGCAATGCTGTGTTTGTTGCAACTGATTCTCTGTCGTAATGAAAACTACAGCATGTTGAAATAGACATTTTTGAAAATTTTTGATTTTTCTGAAATGACTTGCAATCCAGTCCAAGTATTGAACCTATAAAACTATTTAAAATGAACTGGGGTGCTTACCTGATGAGCCCGTGTGAGTGCTGTGTGCCTGTACATATAGTCTTCTGACTTGCAGACATAGACCATCTTGTAGGAGTTGAGCTTGAACATGCACTCCATCTTTAGCTCACTGTTGCCTTCTTGCGACTTGTCCGAGGGAACCTTGCTCATTCGCTCCTGTTGCAGTTGCTCCCATCCTCTCTGGCACTTCCTTATCCATCTCAAATTCCTGAAAGCCAAGACAGATTGAAATCAACCATCAATAATACTGGCTGATCCCAGAGAAATTCTTCTGATTACTCAACACATCAAAAGAGTGCACCACGTTTACAGGGAAAGTTCGCACAAATTTCTAAAAATGTATTAACTCTTATTTTCACTTAGGCATGGTATATATGGCACAATTGTGTGTTTGACAGTATACATTGTGTGATTTTAAAGCCTAGGGGATATGGTCAGGCACGATACACATGACATTAAGCAATTTGAGAGCTGTATAGCCAAATTTGAGAGGACTGTCCCTTTAAACAATTATTTTTAAACCCATGCATTGCAACTCACCGAGTAATAGAATTAGATAGGGAGTCAAATCATTCACGGGAAATGTGGATCTATAAGAGCAGCAGAGGCAGCAGTCGGAACATTTCTGTACAGTGCACTTCCGTTGCACAGCCACATAATTCAAATCTAAATATGCTTGGCAAACAAATATTTATCTATATTGGAAATTGATTCTGATTTTTGTGCAGGTAATAAAAATGCAATTATTCACCCCACCTGAATGAAAGTTTTAAATGTGTACTTACCACTGAGGGTACAGGTGAGCGGGGACTGAAACCATGAAGCATATTTTTGCATTCAGGGCTCCACTTAAAAGACATGACAGTGAGGCCAATTTCAGGTACTGTTAGAAACAAACACTAGAAAATTGCTGCCTGATCGGATACCAATCAAAAATATGAGCTGAGAATATTTTGATGTGCACAAACTTTCACCAACAATGTACAGAGTGTTATGATCATGAGATGAAGACCCAACACAACTGGAAAAGAAACTGCTGGATTTTTTTTTCTTTTTTTTTTTTTACTGCCATTGAAGATACTTGTGAAGAAGAGCTTTTTACCTCTTGTGCTGCTGATCTCTCATAGATTTGATGCAACAACAACAAAAAAAAGGAGAAGATGTGGGTGAGCCCACTGATAAATCGTAGTCAGGTACCAGATTTATGCAATGGGTTAAATAAGGGAAAACTAGGAGCAAGATTTTTTGTGTGTGTTTTAAAAATCCATTTGAAATGTTTATGGTAATGGACAGCCATCTCAAAGAAACAACAAAAAACTCAAAGAGCACCAATGACAGACAGCCTTTATGAGCAACACTCAACTGGAGCTTTAAGACAGAGTGGACACAACCACGCCTCCATGCACAGCTCTGATGTGTCAGGAAAGAAATACACCAAAATGAACATACAATTTAGACAATCATTTTATTTACAAACCCTACTCCTCTGTACAAGTTTTGCAGATAATGTGCTTGACCAGAGTTTTTTAAAAACCTATGAGCACTAATTTCTGTCAAATCAGTGGAAAAACCTCACCCACAACAAAAAGTTGCAACGGGAGTGCACTGTTTCCACTGAAAATTATTACAAACAGAACATTGAATATAACAGACTTAAACAAATGGACATTTTAACATTTACATTTGCAAACAGTGATTAAGTCACATACAGGACCTTTGATCTAAATACAATCACAAACAAAGGGCATGATAATGTAGGAAAAGGAAAACTTCACTGTCCTCTTAAAGTCTCTCAGATCCAACACAAGAGCTTCAGTCTCTCAAACTCAGGTCAAAGACATTGTAGAAAAATGAAATTAAAATGAAAAGGTGGAACCCATTTGTTTTGCTTTTAGTTTGTGCATTCACTGACTTCTGTTATGTTATACAATGAAAATCATCATTTAAATTCAATACAATGTGAATAATCAAACCAAACGACTCCTTATAGCTGTCTGCTAAAGTGGGAATTCAAAACCCATGATCAAGCCAAAATCATTTTAAAAAACCTTACTATTAATAAATAAAATTCCCATTAAAAAGGAACTGAATCAATGAATAAATAATTTTTTTTTTTTTTAAAAGATGGCCATGTAAAAAGTGCAATCTTCCACGTGAGGCAGAGGTCAGAAACTGAAAGAGTCATGTTCATGGCCAGTGAGATTCTTAACAGACAGGGCTTTCGGGCACAGCAAGCACTTCACTGTAACTGTGGAGTTTCTCTCTTTAACTACCTTCTTAAACCCTTGTTGTTTGTCCGTTAACACCCCACTTTCTGATGATTAGAGAGCATCCAAAGTCAAGATTGTGCAGAAGTGCCAGTGTTGCTATCTCTGAAAAATGAGTTGTATTTGGCAGCTGGTTTGTCAACAGTGGAGTGGCTGCTCGGCTGACTAGAGCCTCATGACAGAAGCTTATAAGTGTGCAGACAAGAGGGAGACATGGCTGGGGCCTCACCTGGGGAGGAACACCGGCTTCTGGGCAAGATGCTCACGCAGCTCTGGGGATGCAGAATCTGAGTTCAGGTATCTGCCCACGTAGTCTGACCACCTCTGTGGAGAACAGAGCAGAAAGAAACATGTAATGCATATACTATAGCATACACACATACCTTTAGACCCTCTACTAAACCAGACCAGTAGTTATGACCTTTCAAATTTGGAATATTTGACCTTTAATTCCAGTGTCCCCATCAAGGTTGGCCCATTATACAGTCCCCTCCAAAAGTATTGGAACGGTAAGGTTTGTTGTTCAATGAAGACATTTGGGTTTAAGATCAAAAGATGAGTCTGAGACACGAGTTTGGAATTTCAGCTCTCATTTCCTGGCATTTACATCTAGATGTGTTAAACAACTTAGGACATATCACCGTTTGTATTAGACCACAGCATTCTTAGGTGAGCAAAAGTAATGGAACAAATAATCTAAAATTAAATAACATTTAATTTTGGTGGCATAACCCTTGCTTGCAATAACTGCCTCAAGCCTGCGACCCATCCACATCACCAAACTGTTGCCTTCTTCATTTGTGATGCTATTCCAGGCTTTTACCGCAGCTTCTTTCAGTTTGTTTCGGGGTGTTTCTCCCTTCAGTCTCCTCTGAAGGAGGTGAAATGCACGCTCTATTGGGTTAAGGTCAGGTGATTGACTTGGCCAGTCTAAAACCTTCCACTTTTTCCCCCTGATGAAGTCCTCTGTTTTGTTGGCAGTGTGCTTTGGGTCATTGTCCTGCTGCATGATAAACTTCCTCCCGATTAGTTTCAATGCATTTCTCCATAAATTGGCAGACAAAATGTTTCTGTACACTTCTGAATTCATTCTGCTGCTACCATCATCAGTTACATCATCAGTAAATATTAATGAGCCTGTTCCAGAAGCAGCCATGCAGGTCCAAGCCATGACATTACCTCCACCATGCTTCATAGATGAGCTTGTGTGCTTCGGATCATAAGCAGTTCCTTTCTTTCTCCATACATTGGCCTTTCCATCACTTTGGTAGAGATTAATCTTGGTCTCATCAGTCCATAAGATTGTGCTCCAGAACTTTTGCGGCTCATCTCTGTACTTCTTTGCAAATTTCAATCTGGCCTTCCGATTCTTACTGCTGATGAGTGGTTTGCATCTTGTGGTGTGGCCTCTATATTTCTGCTGTCTGAGTCTTCTTTCAACAGCGGATAGTGATAACTTCACCCCTGCACTGTGGAGGTCGTTGGTGATGTCACTTAATGATGTTTCGGGGGTTTTCTTCACAGCTCTCGCGATATTTCTGTCATCAACTACTGTTGTTTTCCTTGGCCGACCTGTTGGACATCTGTTGCTCAGTACACTAGTAGTTTCTTTCTTTTCCAGGACATTTCAAATTGTTGTGCTTGCTATGCCCAATGTCTGTCCAACGGCTCTGGTCGATTTTCCTTCTTTTCTCAGCTTGACAATGGCTTGCTTTTCTCCCATAGACAGCTCTCTGGTCTTAATGTTGGTTTATCCTCTTTAACAGGAAATGCAGTCTTTATAGGTTTAAACCAAGGATGAAAACTCAGACTAGTCATGCAGAGCTATTTAATGTTTGGACAGTCAACCTAACAGGCAACACCTGGGCAACAAGAAACATCTGTCAGTTCCAATAGTTTAACTCACTTGAAAAATGGGTGGGTTCAAACAAAGGGTGGTATGTCCTGAGTTGTTTAACACATCTAGATGTGAATACCAGGAAATGAGAGCTGATATTCTGAACTCTTGTCTCATACTTATCTTAAACCCAAATGTCTTCAGTGAACAACAAAAACAAAGGAATTTGCCTTACTGTTCTAATACTTTTAGAGGGGACTGTATAACAAAAAAAGATGCGTCGTCGGCAGCCGTAGCGGTACAACAGAAGACAACAGAGATAACATAGGCTGGGTTTGGCTAGCAGGCCATTTAGCTATATTGGGTGCCTTTTCTTAAAACAACTTTTCATAAAGCTAGTGTGCTCATCAATGTCACTTTTCATGAACAAACCAAATCCAACAGAATGGATGGGGCGGGACATTAAAAAAAGTTGCAACAACAAACGTTTGAAATGTTGAACTCATGAATAGATGGTTATGATTAATTGATGAGTTAGTAATTAGGATGAACACAAATTAGAGACTAACCATCAATGTAGACGATTTTCTTGTACAAAGACTTAACGAATGAAACGTTTTGTCCAAATGGATTCAGTTTTATACTAGTCGCAAGCCATTTAGTGTGTTATAAGAAATTTTAATGAAAATAGTAAAATTACCAAATTAATTTGAATATTATTCTAAAAAAGGTACACTATAATACTGACATTCTACTTTTTATTTAATGTTATGATACTAATGCACAAATTTATACTACGTCCTTATGCAGGTTGTGGAAAGTGCGTCTGCAGTGAACAGATGTCGGTTTAGCCTGGGCCAGGAGGCCAACCAATAACTGGCATAACATTATAGTACAGGAACTTCAAATATATAATATAAAAACAGTGAAGAAATAAAAAGAGCACTTACATTCATTATTATAAATGCTTATGTTATATATCCTTGTAAAAAATATATATAAATAAATCAGCCAAAATATAGTTATTGGGCTTTTTAACTCCCAACTATCGATATCAGCCTTAACAATCCTGCATCGTTTATCCTCTAACACCATTTCAATGTTGTTCTGAAAACACAAGTATTATATCCACAGGTTTCCCCCCCTTATATTTTACCTTCACCCAGTAAGTTTGCAGTTCACCATTCTTTATATTGTAAACTTCTCTGTTGATGTTTTTTTAAGTACAGCCAAAAATGTTATCACGAAAAAAACAACAAAAAAAAACAAACCTATAACTTGATATCAAAAATGATCAGAATAAAAGTCAAATCATTATTTCTTTCATATTTATGTGATATTTGCTCCTGAGTGAAAATTGAACAAACCAGATGGTTAATTGTGGTTTTAAACTTTTCTTTATGATCAGAACAAACACTTAATGCCAAACAGTGGATCACTTAACAAATCTGATGCAGAACATTCAAAACTATTATGATAAAATTGTGTTTTTTCAACAGGTTTGCATGAGTAAAATTAAGTAAAATTTTTTTCCCCCCCAGTCCCTTTTACGGATTAAAATAAATATCTTAATAGATAGAACAGAAATTAAGTGCCAATTCGTTTGTGATTCAAAAGAATTAAATCAAACATTTGTTATATTTTTTAGAGGAAAATTATATTGTGATAATTATCATTTTTGTTTTATTGCCCAGCCCTATTTTTAAGATAAAACAATTCGTCATTTGATCTATAAAATTTCAGAATATATATTTAAAAAAAAAAAGAAAAAGAAAAAAAAAAGCCCATCACTATCTAAATGATCGAACCCCTGTCGACCAATAATCGGTCTGGTCGATTATCAGCGTCGATATTCAGCAGTTTTCCAATAATCTGCATCGATCATTTTAAAAACAGATGGCGATATAATTATTTAATAATAATAAAAAAAATGCTCTCCTTTGCCTCTGATGCAGCCGCCTCTCTGTCTGCTGGAGCCCAGAGTGGTGAGTACAATGTCCCGCCCACAGTACTACCTGATTGGTTACAAGTCACGAGTAATAGCCTATCAACACTAACTATTGTGCGGAAGTAGCCAATAGAATGAGCGAGCCACCTGGCCGCAGCCCCTCCCCTCCTCGCTCAGCAGATCTCTGCATTCACCCGCGGAGGTAGTTAGCGGGGATCAGTGTTGATTACACAATTTCACCATAACTACGCCTGTTACTGTAAGTGCAGCAAAACCAGCAGTACTAGTAAGAGGATGATACTGCATCAGTACAACAAGCAGGAACATGCACCAAACAATATTTTCATCTGCTCTGTCTCATCCACCGCAGCTATGTTTTGATTTTACACAAGCACATGTGCTAGCTCGGCTAATAGCTAGTTATAAACAAGCTAAATCTCTTTGTAGACTGTTTAGCTGAGATGTAACGTAGCTTAAAATTTAGCAAATCCTTGCAAACTTAGCTTGTTGAGACAAACCAGCTCTTCTCTACCAGCAGCAGCAGAGGGAGGAGGAGGAACGACTGACTGAATGATGTCTTCTTTCTAAACTTCACCAGGAATGTAGTTTATTTAACATGTTCCATGTGTTTCCAGTGAGATATTGACTTCACATGGTTAGTTTGCTGCTGTAAACTTTACTTTTGTTGCTGCTCTGAAAACAGTTATAATAAAATATTACATTTGATTACTGTTCTACATTTATTCTTTTTTTAAATAACATTTTTTAAAGGCAATTATTTAGTAATGAAAAACCAATAAGAGTATAGATAAAGAACAGAACCAATAAATAGTATCAATATTATTAATATAAAATAAATACAATATAAATGGCAGCCGGTAAATGGTGATAATTTATCACTCAGTTAACTATCTCTGGAATGGATCTCTAATTCATTTAATTTACTATTTATAAAGATGAAACATGACAACTAAACTTTAATCTTGTTATTTTCAACAAAGTTTTGTGTTGTTTGTTACAACAAAATACAAAACCACCATTAACTCTATTAACTTCTTAACAGTCATATCTATTGTGAGGCTTTGTACTGGATGATACAGGATGTAACTACGTAGGTGTAGCTGCTGACAACTTAGTGTGTGAACTGTAGGTGATCACAGAATGAGTCTTACCTCTGCCTCCGCTGGCTCATCAGAGTTTTCCTCTTCCGTGTCCAGCAGTTCTATGGCCAGACTGACAGATCCCCGGCTCTTTACAAACATCAACTACAAAGTAATGAGAGGAAACTGCCTGTAAGCAAAGCGTTCAAAGTAGTTTAGACTGATAAAATATTAGCATTGCTTTAAGGGCCTGTCATACCTTGAAGCAATTCTCATCGGACATAAGTTGCTCTGCTTTGCGCTGGTAGGCCCCCTCTGCTGTGGCTCTGGATGTCTGCGTGGACAGTGTGCCCCCAGTGGCTTTATTGGCACTTTCACTCAGGTACATGTCCGTCACACGCGCACATACATCATCAGTGACAAGGTGCTGGAGCTGTGAAAGCAACAGGTTTAGTAATCCACAGTTTCCACACTATTAAAAAAATATATATATTACATAATAAACTCCATCAGACGGTATAACTCATAGCAGCAGACTAAATAACTGAAGGGTTACACATTCGTTTCACATCAAATGATATAATTGTGATTGTGCTGACCTGCCGGACAATGCTCTGGATGAGTTTGTCCATGGTGAAGGCAATGTAGGCATGGATAGTAAACATTTCCCTCAGGGAGTCCTCATACTGAGCTGGCTCCATGTTTCCATCCAAAAGATTACGCACCATTTCCAGAAACACTGAGTAATAGTCCTCTACATCAACATCCACTGCAGGTAGAAAATAGTTAGAGTTAAGTTGTGTGGTGCTAAATTACAAAATATTTATATACAAATTTTAGTGCAATAATTGAACAAATTAAAGATTAACTAAATTTAAACTGCCGGTCTTATTTTCTCACTTACTCGGCTCCTTCATCTTCAGTTGGATCGCTGGATTTTCATTTTTGTCCCTCTTGAGCCCCAACACTTCTCTTTCCTGCTCTCGCTCACGGGCATCCTCTTCAATCTGCTTCTCAGCTTGCCCGTAGATTCGCAGCAAACGGGAACACAAGATGTAGTGAAGACGAAGGAAGATATACCAGTTGTTGTTGACGAAGAACAGATTATAGGCATCATCTGTGCCTCGCAGCTTCTGAGCTGCTGTGTTGCTGAAGAGGAGTTTAGACTTTGGTGGGCTGCTGCCTGGCAAGCCATTGTGCTTCTTGGGGCCGTCTTGATCCATCTCCAAGTCTTCCTCCTCCTCTTCTTCCTCTTCCTCCACATCAGAGAGCTCACCTCGCCGTGCAAACAGCAGGTCAGGGATGAAGTGGTGGATGATCTGTTTAATCTTGTACTTGTCTTCTTTCTGGATTCCCACTTGTCTTTTGACGTGGTGGATGATAAGTGCAGCAGCATCCTCCAGGATTTGGCTATCTTCATAAGTCAGGGTCATATGTGGGCCACTTGGTGCTGGTACGACAGTTTCCTCTGATGCTCGTTCTTGGCGCTACAGAAAACAGACAAGAGTAGATGGGAGCTTAATTTTGAGGTAGTTCTGTTATTAGACAGTAGCATTCAGTAGAACAAATCTGGTTACATGAGCTGGTGATTAAAGTCTCATTTACAGCTTCAAAAAATAAATTCATCTGTGTTGTGGAAAGCAATTATTGTATCAAACCATCAATCACAATGAGACAATCTGTTTTATTTCTTTTGAATTAATCAAAATATTGTTAGAAAATGTTTCCTTACATCATCATACAGCATCTCAATTTCATTCAGTAAGGTTTTTGAGCGCAACACTTTAGTGTCATTCTGCTTGAAGTTGATGCCTTGATGGTCAAGAGACTTCAGGTAATACTTTTCATTCTGCTCCCGCCAGATTTTGTTGAAGCCTCTCTGGGCTTCTCTCCACTCCTCCTCCTTCATTTTTAATCTGAAAAAGTGACAAATAAAAAGTGATGCACAACTTTACCTGCGGTTCTAGATCCAATGTTTTAAATTATGAACAACTGTTAATCTCTGCCCGGAGGTAGACACTGAAATCAGACAATTAACCTTTTCAGCACTATGGGGACAGACACAGCTGGGTTCCTCCTGAGCCCGTCGATGATATCGTTGGCCTTGTCTCCATATATCCTCTGGATAGCTTTGCGGTGAATGACCTCCGAGGAGCCGCCAATTGTGTTGTCCAACTTGAAGCGCAGCTGCTCCTCAGCTGACATGCGAGAAAGCCTCCGCTGCACTGTCTCCAGGGCTCGTATCGTGGCAAGATTGGCTTCCAACACAACATCCAGCTAGGGGATTAAATCAGAGAAATTATTGACAAATTAGTTTAACTATGTTTGATTACAACAAGCTTGAATATCTAAATCTAAGGCTTTTCTATGGTATTTTGCCTCCTAAGCAAAGTGCATCATTATAAACCTACAAAGAACAGTTTTTAATTTGGAGTGTGAGTGGAATAAGTATAACCAGACGTGCCAGATGGTTTGTTACTACTTCTCAGATGGTTCTGTGTATTTGGGAAATGTTTGGAAAAGGGCTGGCACTAACTAT
The DNA here is from genome assembly GCF_021292245.1 of Micropterus dolomieu. NCBI lineage: Eukaryota > Metazoa > Chordata > Actinopteri > Centrarchiformes > Centrarchidae > Micropterus > Micropterus dolomieu. The sequence goes on along the minus strand of NC_060169.1, from coordinate 8,121,732 downwards.
TCGGCAGGCGACTGGATGAACCATCTATCACAAGCTAACTTCAACCAATCAGATCAATGAACTATATGACGTAGCCAAAGCCAGTCGAGAGAAGAGCGTCAGCATCTTTTCCATCGAGAAAAGAAAAGTGCCGTTCTTTGCTCTCCTTCTTTCAATGAAGAAATATTCTACAGTTCTGATATAATTGATGCTATAGCAGAATCTAGCCTAACCTCTTTAGGTTTTCGAATGAACAGTCTTTCACTGTTGCCACAACTAAATCACGCCAGTAGTATGGTAACAGGACATAGATTGGAACGAACAACTGTGGTTCGGCCACAAGCGCAATGATTTAAGCCAAGCAAGATGGATTTGTGTGTGATCTTGCAAATCCAGCTGCCTGGCAAGGAAAGACTGAGTATTCCTCACCTCAAAACGCTCATCCTCACATCTGTAAATGTGCTCCTCATACTGAGTCTTCTTGGAGCTCACAAATGTAGAATCCTCAGACCACGATGGAAACGACACCCATGTGTCATTCAGAACCTGCAATATGATATTCAGGTCAATTCAAATTTCTGTTTAAGCAAAACATTATTTTGAAAGCTTTCAACTGCAAAGCTTTTGAACTTAACACAATCATCACAAAAAGCAGCAAAATACGTAATTAAATCAAAGTGGGTAAAAAAGTTTGATACTAAAGCCCTATTGATTGCAATCAACCAACCTTGAAAATGTTTTATAGTTCATTCTGAATATGAGGTTCACACCTATGTAATGAACACACCATTACATAATCAAGTTTGAATTACTTTTTCTTTATTTTACAATTAATCAGATAAAATAAAGAAATAATTTATGCTCGATTAAGTTGTAACAGACATAAGACAGTGTTTTTTGACTACATACAGAACCAACTCCTCCTGCTGATGCAGTTGTCCAAGCCAAACGCATTGATACCATTGTACCTGGTAGCCTTGTGGGAGAGAATATATAGGGTATCATGACAGAAATACTTTTAATAAGAAGACTTCCTTCAGTGACTCACCTCTCTGCATAGCGGCGTCCTTCCTGTGCACTTGGGCTGCTGGTAACTCTTCGGCAGTGCTCTATAGCTGGACCCCAGCCTCTTGCAAGAAGCATAGTCAATCTCCATGGCAATTCCCTCTGTTGCACGCTCCTTGGGTAAACTCTCTGTATGGCTCGACTCCCCGTGACTGGACTCTCGGTAGCCCAAGAAGTTTTTAAACCATGTAAAAAGCTCTGGGAATTTTCTGTCAATCATACCACATTGCATGTGAAATAAATAATTAACAGTGAGACTACTGCCCCGTGGATGACAGATATTGTGAATCAATGACAATGGTGTAAGAAATTTCTCAGTGTTTTAAGTATTAAATGTGATGGTTGCATGGATGCTGAAACAGATTTGAAATCTGACAAATGCATCAAGGACATGATGGGATATCAGAAAAAAACATCACAATATATTTGCCATTAAATACTGACACTAACTCATATTGACAAGAAACAAAATTACAGGCATACTTGCACTTCATATCTCCATAGGACTGAATAGCTGTACAATGTTTCAGTATTATTTAGTGAGAACTGACAGAGGCAATTAAGCATTGGTGACTGCAGAAAACTGCAGCACTGACAGACTGTGTGTATGTTTGAACTTACCCAAGAAAAGGGATGACTAACTGCACCAGCTCAGCCCGTGAGATAACTTCCTGGTTGAAAATGTGAAGACACCGCAGGAAGTTGTCATATGCCTCAGAGCTCTGAAGAGCCTTCTTCACCTGTTAAGTGTTCAGTAAAGACAAAAAAAATAATTCCTTGAGACCACTTCATCATATCATTAATATTTTGGCCTGCTACTGAATTTAACAATACTGACCTTCTCAAAGAACATATTTTCAGTGCTGGTGCTGTGTTTGCTGACTTCAGTCATACCATGGTCCTTCCCCATTATTTTGGGTTTCTTCTGTGAGGGTATAAATAAATTACAAAACTATGATTATCACAGGCTCTTAAACAATTTGAAAATGGTAACCGTTCTAATAAAAGACAATATTCTCATTCTGAGATTTGGGTAAATTTAAATACACCCTGTTGCCAATTTATCTGGTAATCCTACCTAAAACTAATGCTGTCTAATACATTATTCCTGCAATACATTCTACCTTTATGTAGGTTCTAAAGTTCAGTATTTGTTTAAACTGTTTGAGAGGTGTTGATTCAACTTTGAGGTTGTTTTGAAGGCTATAGTTTGTTGTGTAGATAATGCTGAACTATATTTGTGAGGAGGGTTCTAATATTATGTCTACCATGATTCATATAAATTGGGAGACAAAATGCCTTTGAAGCATACTAACAAACAGCTGAATTTATGCAGACTTATGATTTATGTAGAGTGGTTTGTACCTTGACAGGCGGTGCAGCTCCCACTCCAGCTGGTCTCCTGATTGGCAGGCCGTTCTGACTCAGCCTCTGTTTGTTGTTCATTAAGGGTCTCTTTACTGTGCCGCCATGATCATTACGCACCGACTCTGCCCTGTCTGGTGTAGTTTTGCCTAGCAGCTGAAAAGAACATTACACATCATAATCGCACCAAAGAGGTCACAAAAATGAACAGGAAGCATCAAAGAAAATGTGTGCAAATACGGTCAACTTTTGTATAAGCTTTTTACCCGAAAGACAGCTTGTACTGGCAGAATAAGAGGCCACTTAATAATTACAGGGAAGAAGTGACTCAGGTAATTTTTTAAAAATGTGTTATTTACTTTATTCACCAAACATTGAAAAAATTGCTTACATTTTGCTTACCATCTCTACCAAAAACAGCAAAACCACTGACTTTAGAGACCACATCCACAATAATGTCAAATATTGAGGAATGTTTGAATTTTTCAGTAAGGCAGTAAATGCATTGGTTCTCACAGTGTGTGTTTACAGAGACTCACCAGCGAGCTGTTTGCATCAGGTAGGAACTGTCCAAACTCTGAGAGAAGGTCCTCCTGGTTCTTGAAGAGTCTTGCCACCTGAGTGTAGACCTCCTGCTCAGTCAGTGCTGGGATGTAGTTGCCTCCTGCCTCTTTAGCATTTCGTTGTTCCTTCTGGAAAATGCATCATTAAAAAAAAAATAATAATAAGAGGTGGTGAGATGACCACCGCGTATCTCATTTTGTTTTTCCTTTTCTTTAGCAGGCACACACTTATACTGGGTACCAACAGCCCCTTTATATTGCTATACTGCCTGAATATTTATTCTTACCTGGTATGTGTGAAGGATTTCCAGGAAGGCTTTGTAGATGTCTGGCTGACCCTGGAAGCGGTTCTTGATCTTGTTGACATAATTTATAGCGTGGTTGAATTCCACAGGCTGGTTGTTCTGGAGAGGTGGCCCACCAGACGGTGTGCTGCTCACAGGAGTGTGGGACTGAACTGAAGGTGAGCGCGGTGAGGCGTAAGATGGGATGGATGGGTTGGGCTGGCTGGTGGGTGTATGGGCTGGAGACTGAATTGGCTTATGGGATTGACAGAAGAGCACAAGCATGTAATTACACTCATCAAGTGAAGGGTTAAAAATGACCAAAGAGATGACCAATAGAGACAATAGAGAAAAATGTAGCAGATTTCATTATAGGAAAAGGATAAGAAGTCCATAATATGTTCAAGTCTATGCTACACAATTCAGTGGAGGAATACAGGAATAAATTCTACCTTGCTGGTTTTATTTGGAGCTGGCTGGGTAGGGGTGGGTATGGTAGTTGTAGTGGTGGTGGCAGTGGTAGTGGTAGTTTGCGGGCCAGCCTGTGGCAGACTCTGGTGCTGGTGGTGGCTTGCAGGTTGGCTCGATGCTCCACTAACAGGGATGTTCTGAACAGAAATACCTTGAGGAGTGATGTAGTGAATCTGACCTGGCGTGGTCACATTGACTAGATCATTGGTTTGAACCTCAATCTTATATCCAGGTGGCAAGAAAGTGTTAAAGCCCATAATGAGGTCTGGATGGCCCTTGAAGAGCTGGGACACGCGGTTGATGACTCCAGGAGTGTCTATGCTGTAGTAAGAGAATGAATGATAGTAGTTTAGCATTTACATTTATGTATTGAAACACAGAAATACTGTTTATGGGTTTTCTCCAGCTCACCTCTGTGACTTGAACTCTTTCATAATATCCAGAAAATCATTGTAAACTTGAGGCTGATTCCCAAACTGCAGCTTCACTTGATCCAGATAGGACAAGGCATCTTCTACCTATAAAGTAAAGAAGGAAAAATTATTGGTAGATTTCCCTCCAAAAAGTCAGACCTTCTCTAACCACTGAATGCAGAATTAAAATTTACTTTGAATCAGAAATCAGTTTAATGTTCAACATTTTGCTTTGTACCATGTGAAATTTTTTACATTTCATTAGTGATTTTATTATCACATGTCAACACACTTGACCCAGATGGCTGTTTGTTTAGATTCCGTCTGTAGATATATTTTTAAGTTCTTTCCATCCAGGATTACCTTCAGTCGCTGAAACTGCTGTCCTTGGGTTGAAGTCATGGGCGTAGGTGGATGAACATGACCATGGACCACTGCAGGGCCCTGGGACTGAACTGCTAGGCTGTGTGCGTGGGGACCCACATGAGGTGCAGAATTGTTATGTCCGTGTCCACTTGTGCTCTGGGGCATTGTAGGCACCTTTTTTAGGGAAAACAATTACTAGAATTTAGGATCCATAAACCTTAAGATAACTATGTCCTCAGTGGGATAACAAAAAAGTCTTGTCCATATCATTATAATTACATCGAATGTATGACTCTTTAAAATTGATTCTTGCACTGTGGATCATTCACACTGCAAGATTCACCTGCTTTTAAATAAGTTCAGATACTGCTTCTTTGAAGGGCAGCCAATATACATCACTATTGTTTTTCTTTTATTCAATCATTTCACAGCGAGAGCAAGTTTAAAATGGTCCTTAAAGACAAAGTTCGACAGGCTTCAAAAGGCTAACCTCTTGCCCATTATCCTTTAAAGGCTTTGAGTCAATGTGGCTTCTGATTAATATTAACAAAAGGCAAAATTTACAGGAATTCAGTGTTTGGTAAGAGTTAATCTAGCAACTCCTATGGCTGGAGGCTGTTGTCCAAGCTGAATGCACTGATACCATCATACCTGGTAGCCCTGGGGGAGAGAATACTGGATGCCGGTGGATGGCTGCATTTTGTCTGGAGCTGCCTCTATCACAGTAGGGGCCGGGGCGAGGGCCCGGTGCTGGAAGCTGTCGGCAATACTTTGCACTGTGGGGCGACGTGATTGCTGTTGCTGGGGCGCAAATATTGGTTCCTGGTCCTCCACACGCTTCTTCATTGTATATGCATACTCAAAGGGGCTAAAGTGGACAAAGATAGATGGACAGTAAACACACTGTTGGGTTTAAATCAGTGTGTGAACTTTAACACATCATTTCAAGCATTCTTCAAGGGTGTGCCATCTACTCGTATTTATTTTCCAGTAAGAGGGGGATAGGAAGATAGTAATACTATTACAAATCAAAATGATTTTTTTTTAAAAACCCATGATTTTAGGATAACTAAGATCTGAATGTAAATCACAGCTCCTCTGTCTCCTTTTTCCTCAATGTAGCCCAAGGGAAATAACTTAAAGCCTGAAAACACTGGTGTTTCACTGTATTCTGAGAGAACTATTACCGGTATGAAAATGTTCCCATGGTGCAGCCACCACAGTGACATTTTCAATCCATGCAATTATTTTAAAACCCAGCTTTATTTATTCTACATTTACACTTGGTAAGCATATTGATGAATGAGAACTATTTTTTAAAATTGTATTTGAAGTGTATCAAGGTTACAATTTTAACACACCAATAAAAAAATATTTAATAAAGAAGGGAGAAACAGACAGAAACTTCATTTAGTGCATCAAAGCAAAAAACTGAGTAAATTACAAGACAAAATGCTTGTCATAACTGTCCCTAAATAGCCCAGCTATCATTGTTCAACAGAATGGTTGTTACAGCAGCTTAGGGACCATCTTCCAAGTAACAGTCAAAAGGTGCAAAGGACTCTCAGTCCTGTAATTAAGATGCAAGGATGTTACCAGTGATATTTAAGTTAATTTATTTAATTATTTAATTCAGTAATATACATTTATATTAACATAATGTTCAATGGATATATCATATTACAGATGACCACAATTAATTTAGTTCTTCAGTGCTCTAATGTACTTAATGATCTCTGTCTAACGCACGCGTGTTTCTCATTTGGCATATGTTTCCTGCACATGGTCACATTAACTGTGTATTCATTTCATTACAACTGTACACCAATCTACCTCAGTATTATATTACATTTTATATCACGTACATTCTATTTTATTCCTATATTTTAACTGCTGCACTATTTAGTCTTTACATTACATTTATTCATTTAGCTGACACTTTTATCCAAAGCGACTTACATTTGCTATATATATCAGAGGTCGCACGCCTCTGGGGTTAAGTGTCTTGCTCAGGGACACAATGGTGGATGGGTCACAGCGGGGTAGTGAACCTGGGTGTCTAACGCCAAAGGCATGTGTCTTATCCATTGCGCCACCTCTTAGTCTCTTTCTGATTTTACCTGTGTGATTTTCTTTTGTACATTTTGAATGAGCATTGTTGGAGGGAACTTCATTGCCAACAAGTGCTTTACAATTTCTTTCCTCCTGAACTTCCTTTTTTTTTGATGATTACATAACAAAAATTTGTTCAGCCCCTCAGCGCACTCCATATGTGTTTATGTATGTTAATGTACCAGATTTAGCCATACAGGCATACATAATTCTCATCTGCAGTCCTTGGCAGGTTGATGGCATAACAGAGGCACATTAGTGCAAACAGAGAACACAAGAGCATGGATAAAATACAAACAACATAAACACAGAGCGCAGACTAGACAGGCAAATGAGATGACACATAAAAGACATCAGTAAGCACAAACAATTTGTACAACAGTGACAGAAGCATTACTGCAAATTATGACAGCATATCTGATTATCCAGTAACCAGTGCTTTATAGCTTTGTAAAAGGAGGTGAGAGATGTTTCTTAGTTCTGTAGGTGTAGTGTTTCAGGTATGTGTTGCCCAAAGGAACTCCCCCCCCCCCCCAGATAAGATTTTGTTTAATTAATTAATTGAGTGGATGGGGAGCCAAAACATGGAGCAGTTTGTATACACACAATATTTGCACATCTGATCATATTTTCCCCAATTAAAAAAATACATGTACATACAGAAAAGTAATTTATTGATGTTCCCTAAGCAAACGCCATTGCAGTTGGTCAGTCGAGAGCAGCAGACATAGTGCCTCACTGCCCTGCACCACCAGTTTCGGAAAACACGGTGCGTGAGCGAACGGTCTTAAATCGCCGAGATCGTGTCTGTCGCATACCCGGCTTCGAAGTACTCTTTACCGAAACGCGAAGCAAAGACGGCAGACAGTAAAAGAAGGCGAAATTGTTGACTAGAGCTAACATTTAGCCGCCAGTAGACACTTTACAGGCACGTAGGCGCTCTCTCTCGCTCTCTCTCTCTCTCTCTATAGCCCTGCCTCATCCCCTCCCCCTCTCTGCCAAACAGCGAGCTTAACGCCATCCGTTCTCCGTGAGCTGACCCCGCTTTCGCTTGTCTGATGGCTGACGTTGGCTTTCGTCCTAGCTCGGAGTTATGTGGCAAGCAAGCTAACCTTTATTATCTGCAGACTAGTTAGTGTAAGATGTCTGTCACTCGCGGGTCGTCGCTCAGTAAACGGCAGTCCGGTTAATAAAAAAAAAAAAAATCCCGATGAGCTGAATGTGTTGGGCTAAACTGACTTTACCAAATGCTGTTAGGTAGAAGAAAAGAAAACAGCCATGCTTCATCGCAGCTGACAACGCGACAACACAGTCGACTGCTTAGTTTATAACATATGAGCTACCGTTACACCAGGGTAGTTAAATAAAGTAACACGGTTAGTATTAAATTCTGCATAAGCTAGCTGGTTAGGGTCAGGAAGAACGCTAGCTAGCAAGCGAGCTAACACTAGCTTCTAACTACATGACGTTAACGTCGCATTACAGTCAACTTGTGCGAGAAGTTCGACCGAAAAATATTTAGTTGTCACAAAAACTGCTTATGTGTCAGTAACGTGTGTCTCATTAAAAACCCAGACCCAGGCAGTAAACGTGATACTGCAAGAACAAACTAACAACAAAAATGCATGTTGTCAAGTCAGTCTGCTTAGCGTTAGCATCTCGGCTAATTCATGGTCGCCGTTTGCTAGCCCTACTAGCTTGACTAACATATCGGCGCTGCAAGCAAATGTAGTCGTTACTGGAACCCAATGTTATATTGTCGGAAGACAAAAATAGACCAGCATGTTAAGCCACAGAAAAGCAACATGTGTTAGATCGGTATCTTGCCTGTTCGGCAAGGTTATATTGCGGCTAAAGTTAGCCAAATGCTACGTAGCACAACAACCAACCCCCATCAGTACAAGGTATCCGGCTAACTGCTTCAACTTACCTCGCAGGACTGCCACCAGCAACAATTGGACAAACCAGATGTAACGGGGATCAACCAGTACACCGCTACTCGTGCAGTCACCTGTCCGTGATAAAAAGTGAAGTTGTGAGAAGTGGTCGCAAATGAAAATGTCAATAAATGAAATTGGCCGAAGTGGCTACGTCGCTAACAACAGTGTATGTATGAAGCGGTGTTCCTTGAACATAGAGGCGTGTCTAACATGAAGGCGGGCTAGTCTCCTCCCAGTCTAAAGTGCGATTGGTCAGCTCTCCAGAAGGAAAACAAATACAGTAAGGGCAGAGAGCCAGTATCTTTGGTTAAAGGCGTCTGGTTAGTTAATGGTCATGCCAAGTGTACATTATACCTCATCCCTCCTTACAGTACATACTATAAACGTCTTTCCACATGTAACTATTTTGCACACCACCGCACAAACTGGCATATTGCACATATTCGTTACTCTTCCTCTATATTTTGTCAATATATATAAATACAAATCCTGTCCCTTTTAATATTTTTGCACAAAACAAACCTGGAGTAATGCACATGTAGCCTAAATATCTGCCACATTGTTCTATCTATACACATAGTTCTATTATTCTTTTATAACTTGCATCTGTTCATTTCATAATTTATGTCAACTGTATGTTTGACTATGTGTAGCACTTTATCACCAGAGCAAATTCCTCATACATGTAAAATGCTACTTGGCAATAAAGCTCTTTATGATTCTGATATTTATACTAATTCGGCCAGAAATGGATTAACCATCTCACATGCAACTTGAAGATATCTTTACAAAATGTATGCATTACAAATGAAAGAACATGGCTGGTCTCAAAACCTGTGACATTTGAGTTTTTACCAAGGGCGTCACTTTGTGCTGAAAAGTGGTGGGGACATTGTAGGGCTCAGATCAGGGATGCAGTGATACACTTAGCTCACGAGAAGTGACGATGCACAGTATCGGGGTCACAAGAACAAAACAAGAAGATTTGAGGGGTCTGGAGTCCTCCCCCTGAAGATTTAACACTTAATTTCCTGCATTCTGGAGACATTTTCCCCACTAACTTATGGTTGAATGGTTTATTTATATAAAAGGAAATTTTTGGACAATGTACATTTGTTTCTTAGATATTTACATTGCATTGCATGTTTTCTTATTGTGCAAATAAACGTGCCATTTGTAATGACAATAATTACATTGACAATTATTATTGATTGTATAGTGTAAATAGTGTGTTAATACTTATACAAAACTGCATCTGTTCTTTTATATTCTTTTGTGCTTCTATGTTGACCTAAGCTTCCCCTACAGGGGATTAATAAAGTTATATCTTATCTTGTTTTTTTAACATTTCTTGTTGCAAGCTACCCAGTGTAAATGACACCTGTGCTTTTTACACAGACACTGATCTACAGAACTGTCTGTAACTACTATATTTACATAGTCACAGCAGTAAATAGTGACAAAAATTCACAGCTCTGAAAAAGCACACATATTGTGTGCTTTGTCTATCATCTCTGTCCAGTAATGTGTTGGATTAGGAGAGGTCAGTGATGTGTTTCCTACATGGGCAAATACATACAAACAGGTAATCTAATTAAGTTTTTGTTGTTTTACAGCTCATTCGGGCTCATATATCACAATTCCATGATTTTAATTTTCAAAACGTGACTTTTATTTTTAATTTTACAGTTGTATTTTCCAGGTTACGTTGCCAACATAGAATATAGATTTTAAAATGTGAGTGAAATTAAGTAGTGCATGCAACAACCTTTAAGATGGTAAAATCATGTTTTAATTTAATAAAATACTGGTCTCAAAACTTCATGTAAACATTCAGTTAAAAAGTTAAATAGTTAAAAAACATTAGCCTATAGCTAAACATTTTGTGTGACCATAAATTAGCCCTTTTTTTTGCATATGTAGAGCAGTCCTGAGTACTGTGAGTATTGATGACCAATGCCAAGCCTCACTTTGCATTTATACATGCAACCTGTCTCTCAATTAAAGCACATCCTACTGTTGTTGTGCATTTCATACAGCTATTTACATTGTATACTGTACATGAAGTTCTGGGAATGCAGTTTACGAACTTAAACAACGTATGCTCTAAATAACCATTGGCTTTGTGTGTAACAAAATAATATATGCTTAAATATCCACTTACATTTTTTCTGAGTTTTCAACCGCATCTTATGGTCTTTTTCTTTTTTCTTCAGTGAATAAACAACCCATTTCCAAAACACTGAGATTTGGTTGAAATCTACAAAAAGCAAGAGAGTAGACCTTTGACCTTAGATTATTTCATTGCACATGCTGTTCTCAAAGGTCAAAAATTAATGTAGATGCTCAAATTAGCATTTTATTTTACCTGTATATCCTCCCTATTTATCTTTATATATCCCATTTTGATGTGCTTTGTCCTCTGCCTCAGAAACATATCAGCTGAGTGAAATGCTCAATGGGAACGAACACATCCGAGTGTGCCTGAGAGCGCCCTACTGCCTGACCCAAACCTTTCCAAAGCCACACCTGTCAGATCAAACTCAGGTGAAGTTTACTTTACCTGCGTGGGTTGATGGTCTAGCTTATTAATAGTAGCCTTATTAAGAAACATTAGATCAAGAGTTAGATGGGTCTTTCCTGATGCTGCTGCTGTAGAAACTGTCCTCACTGTGGCTCACTGCACAAAGCGCATCTGCATATGAAAAGCCACTGGAAGCCACACTACTATCTGCATCTCTGTTCCTCTTCAACAATAGAATAAGTTTACAGAAATTGCTGGAAAAGATTCAGGCACTAATTACCAACAGATCCATTTTTTGCTATTGATTTTTTTGGCAGTGAAGGGCAACATATCTTTGGGGAAAAAGACATTAGAAGTCAAATAGCCACACCTATGTTATTATAATTTTGTGTTTTTAACATCATCATAAACTAATAGTCCTAGAAAACACTATTTTCCAAATAAACCACTGTAAACCAGTAAGAATTTCAAAACTTACTACAGGATTAGTGATATTACACATAAATAATACAGTTGATCACAGAGTGTCAGCACAATACCTCAATCAGTGTTTCCCACTGACATAATGTACAGCCCCCTTACAGCCTTTCAAATATCTGGATCTCCCAGAACACAAAAAACTTGTTCAGGTTGGAATTCCTCCTGTAGTAGCCTGACTGAATTTTATCTGGTTAATTTTATTGTCTTCAAGTTGTTAAATGATCTTTAATATAGTTATCTTATGTGAAGCACTTTGTAACTTTGTTTCAGTATTAATATTATTCTATCTAAACTTTAATTGGCGGACAGATCGCCTTACATTCTCCTACAAAATTTCTTGATAAACTCTGGAATTTCTTTGTCAATGACAGCAACCCTTCCAGGCCCAAAAAAACCCAGAAAACATACCAACAAGCGCCCAAGCCAGAGAGAAGGAACAGAAACACCTGAAGGGGGCACTTACAGCCTGTGGATACCCTAAATGGACCTTTGTGAAAACAGCCACAAGATCCAAGAAGAACAAAACTACAGGGGACGAGGAAAAGAAGGTCAAACGCAACAACATCGTGATTCCATACGTGTCTGGAGTATCAGAGAAACTCAGGAGGATTTTCAACAAACACAACATCCCTGTGTTTTTTAAACCCAAGAACACACTAAGACAGATGCTGGTACACCCCAAAGACCGCACACCCAAACACAAGAAAAGCAATCTAGTGTGTGCGGTCCAATGCAGTGAGGAATGCACAGAC